>NC_090323.1:210237231-210545798 GCF_040869045.1 Eurosta solidaginis
TTATAATTCCGGCAACGAAAGTATCAGCGAAACTCGTTAATCTTATCAGGGAGAACCTAAGAACTCTCACTAAGTACTATGCGGGACACTATAGTCTATGATATCACCTAAGTGGGATTCAAGGCGTTGTGTAGCGCAATATATAGCTTCTCCAACCCAATTGTCAACCTCACCTTCGAGCGGCGAGTCCCGTTTCACTAACAGACGAGGCTCTGGCGACCCCAAGCTCCTCACCGAACTTGGGGGTGGGGAGGGAGGGATAGCCTGAAGGTTCAATGTGGCCATATAAATCGTTCCCGAGATGGTCGGGCCAGCACCTTAATGGTGCTGTGTTACCGGAGCGTATCGGATCTGTATCCGACAAAGGACCATCACATCGATAACACCCCCCAAAGCCTTCGGGGAGTAACATAATCGCTACAACAACAACATATCACCTAAGTAAGTTAAGTCTATCTGGTACTCAAATTACGTGATATCGTAGACTACAGAGCTCTTAGGGACCAATAGAGAAAATTTCGTATCATCTGCAAACTTTAAAGATTTTGCGAATTTCAATTGCTGGGGCAAATCATTTATAACAAGTAAGGAAGGTTAAGTTCGGGTGTAACCGAACATTACATACTCAGCTGAGAGCTATGGTGACAACATACGGGAAAATAACCATGTGGGAAAATGAACCGAGGGAAACCTTGGAATGTGCTTTTATGACATGTGTATCAAATGAAAGGCATTGAAGAGTATTTTATGAGGGAGTGGGTTATAGTTCTATAGGTGGACGCCATTTAGGGATATAGCCATAAAGGTGGATCAGGGTTGACTCTAGAATGCGTTTGTACGATATGGGTATCAAATGAAAGGCGTTAATGAGTATTTTAAAAGGGAGTAATCCTTAGTACCATAGGTGGAGGCCGTTTCGAGATATCGCCATAAAGGTGGACCAGGGGTGACTCTAGAATTTGTTTGTACAATATGGGTATCAAACGAAAGGAATTAATGAGTATTTTAAAAGGGAGTGGGCCTTAGTTCTATAGGTGGACGCCTTTTCGAGGTATCGCAATAAAGGTGGACCAGGGGTGACTCTAGACTTTGTTTGTACTATATGGGTATCAAATGAAAGGTGTTAATGAGTATTATTAAAAGGGGGTGGGCTTTCGTTTATAGGTGTTCGCCTTTTCGAGATATCGCCATAAAGGTGGACCAGGGGTGACTCTAGAATATGTTTGTAAGATATGGGTATCAAATGAAAGGTGTTAATGAGTATTTTAAAAGGGAGTAATCCTTAGTTCCATAGGTGGACGCCGTTTCGAGATATCGCCATAAAGGTGGGCCAGGGGTGACTCTAGAACTCGTTTGTGCAATATGGGTATCAAACGAAAGGAATTAATGAGTATTTTAAAAGGGAGTGGGCCTTAGTTCTATAGGTGGACGCCTTTTCGAGGTATCGCAATAAAGGTGGACCAGGGGTGACTCTAGACTTTGTTTGTACTATATGGGTATCAAATGAAAGGTGTTAATGAGTATTGTTAAAAGGGGGTGGGCTTTCGTTCTATAGGTGTTCGCCTTTTCGAGATATCGCCATAAAGGTGGACCAGGGGTGACTCTAGAATATGTTTGTACGATACGGGTATCAAATGAAAGGTGTTAGTGAGTATTTTAAAAGGGCGTGGGGCTTAGTTCTATAGGTGGACGCATTTTCGAGATATCGCCATAAAGGTGGACCAGGGGTGACTCTAGAATGAGTTTGTACGATATGGGTATCAAATTAAAGGTATTAATGAGAGTTTTAAAAGGGAGTGGTTGTAGTTGTACATGTGAAGGCGTTTTCCAGATATCGACCAAAATGTGGACCAGGGTAACCCTGAACATCATCTGTTGGATACCGCTAATTTATTTATATATGTAATACCTGCCAATATTTTAAGGGTTTTTTATTTCGCCCTGCAGAACTTTTCATTTTCTTCTACTTAATATGGTAGGTGTCACAACCATTTTATAAAGTTTTTTCTAAAGTTATATTTAGCGTCAATAAAACAATCCAATTACCAAATTCATCCCTTTTTTCGTATTTTGTATAGAATTATGGCATTTTTTTCATTTTTCGTAATTTTCGATATCGAAAAAGTGGGCGTGGTCATAGTCGGATTTCGTTCATTTTCCATACCAAGATAAAGTGAGTTCAACTATGCACGTGAACTTAGTTCATTAAAGATATGTCGATTTTTGCTCAAGTTATCGTGTTAACGGCCATGCGGAAGGACAGACGGACGACTGTGTATAAAAACTGGGCGTGGCATCAATCGATTTCGCCCATTTTCACAGAGAACGGTTAACGTCATAAAATCTATGCCCCTACCAAATTTCAAAAGGATTGGTTAATTTTTGTTCGACTTATGGCGTTAAAAGTATCCTAGACAAATTAAATGAAAAAGGGCGGAGCCACGCCCATTTTGAAATTTTCTTTTATTTTTATATTTTGTTGCACCATATCATAACTGGAGTTGAATGTTGACATAATTTACTTATATACTGTAAAGATATTAAATTTTTTGTAAAAATTTTACTTTAAAAAATTTTTTTTTTTAAAAGTGGGCGTGGTCCTTCTCCGATTTTGCTAATTTTTATTAAGCGTACATACAGTAATAGGAGTAACGTTCCTGCCAAATTTCATCATGATATCTTCAACGACTGCCAAATTACAGCTTGCAAACTTTTAAATTACCTTCTTTTAAAAGTGGGCAGTGCCACGCCCATTGTCCAAAATTTTGCTAATATTCTATTCTGCGTCATAAGTTCAACTCATCTACCAAGTTTCGTCGCTTTATCGGTCTTTTGTAATGAATTATCGAACTTTTTCGGTTTTTCGAAATTTTCGATATCGAAAAAGTGGGCGTGGTTATAGTCCGATATCGTTCATTTTAAATAGCGACCTGAGATGTGTGCTCAGAAACCTACATACCAAATTTCATCAAGATACCTCAAAATTTACTCAAGTTATCGTGTTAACGGACGGACGGACGGACATGGCTCAATCAAATTTTTTTTCGATCCTGATTATTTTGATATATGGAAGTCTATATCTATCTCGATTCCTTTATATATGTACAACCAACCGTTATCCAATCAAACTTAATATACTCTGTGAGCTCTGCTCAACTGAGTATAAAAATCATGAATAATAAAGAGCCACAGTGGGTGCTCTGCGGGGTGCCTGACCAGACGTTTATAAGCAGAGATGAGTACTCAGCTCCAATTGCCACACAAACCTTCCTGTTCGATCAAAAATTCGTAAATGTTTTCAAGAAGTCAGTATATACGACGTCGTGTTGCTCAAAGTTCTCGGAAGCTCAGACAATTTCTTTAGTAAGTAAAGCTTAATTTGTCGAAGTGGACCTAGGTACCTAGAAAAAATCAATGCTGGCGCTCCACTATAGCCTTGCCTGTGTAAATTAAAAATTTACGTTGAAATACATGGTAGAATATTTTTGCCAGAGTTCTCTGTTTAACAACCGTTCTGTAGTTACAAATGTTTTTGCGGTTATCAGACTTGAATATGGGATTTATGGAGCACAATTTCCAGGAGTCCAAAAAAAGTCCGCTGTTGAAGCAATTTTTAAAGAGAAGAGTTAATGGTTACGCTATGGTGTTTGTGCATATTTTGAAAAATATCGGAGACCCTGTCAATTTAGAGATTGCTAAAAGAACTTCATCTGCGGTAATAACGAATTTAGAAATTTAGGATTGATACCCAGAGTGAAATATAGCATTATGTGAAGATTAGAACTTTGAATAAACCATTTGGAATGATTTGGCATTGCTCTAAAGGATAATATTAGCAAATTGTTTGTGCCAACGAATGTTTGACACGAATAACGCTCTGAACGTCATTTTAATTGTTTTGAAAGGCAAGCAACGTTTATTTTAATTAGAATAAATTAAAGCTTTTTTTTGGTTTTTTGTCTGCTTATCACAAGCTTTATGCTGGAAAATGGTACATTGCTAAGGACATGTAAATTAACCGAATACTACGGTAAGCATTTATAATAAATACTTGACTTTTGTAATAAAACTAAGTGATAATCTGTGGTTCACCTCATTTGCAACTGCCCAGCACTAAGCAGAGCACAGCAGCGCTTTCTGGGAGCTACATTTCTTGATATTATGAGTCAGGTGTGGAGCATGACGTCAAGGACCTGGTAGCTTTCATCAGGTCCTCAAACTGGTTCGAAGAGGAAAGGTAACGGTGTTTTTCGTTGGTATCACAACGGGCCTAGTACTACTGGCCTAAGTGTGCCCTCGGGCAGCCACCCTAACCTAACGTAACCTACGTGATAATCTATTAAACAAAAATTTGCATGCTCAAATTATTTAAATTTGGTTTTAAACAAGTAAGGAAGGCTAAGTTCGGGTGTAACCGAACATGACATACTCAGCTGAGAGCTATGGAGACAAAATAAGGGAAAATCACAATGTAGGAAAATGAACCTAGGGTAACCCTGAATTGTGTTTGTATGACATGTCTACCAAATGGAAGGTATTAAAGAGTATTTTAAGAGGGACCAAGCCATAGTTCAATAGGTGGACGCCTTTTAGGGATATCGCCAAAAAGGTGGACCAGGGATGACTCTTGAATTTGTTTGTACGATATGTGCATCAAATGAAAGGTGTTAATGAGTGTTTTAAATGGGAGTGGGCCTTAGTTCTATAGGTGGATGCCTTTTCGAGATATCGCCATAAAGGTGGACCAGGGGTAATTATAGAATGCGTTTGTACCATATGGGTATCAAATTAAAGGTATTAATGAGAGTTTTAAAAGGGAGTGGTGGTAGTTGTATGTGTGAAGGTGTTTTCGAGATATCGACCAAAATGTGGACCAGGGTGACCCAGAGCATCATCTTTCGGGTACCGCTAATTTATTTATATATGTAGTACCACGAACAGTATTCCTGCCATGATTCCAAGGGCTTTTGATTTCGCCCTGCAGAACTTTTTCATGTTCTTCTACTTAATATGGTAGATGTCGCACCCATTTTACAAAGTTTTTTTCTAAAGTTATGTTTTGCGTCAATAAACCAATCCAATTATCATGTTTCATCTCTTTTTTTGTATTTGCTATAGAATTATGCAATTATTTTAATTTTTCGTAATTTTCGAAATCGAAAAAGTGGGCGTGGTCATGGTTGGATTTCGACCATTTTTTATACCAATACAAAGTGAGTTCAGATATATACGTGAACTGAGTTTAGTAAAGATATATCGATTTTTGCTAAAGTTATCGTGTTAAGGGCCGAGCGGAAGGACAGACGGTCGACTGTGTAAAAAAACTGGGCGTGGCTTCAACCGATTCTGCCCTTTTTCACAGAAAACAGTTATCGTCCTATAATCTAAGCCCCCACCAAATTTCACAAGGATTGGTAAATTTTTGTTCGACTTATGGCATTAAAAGTATCCTAGACAAATTAAATGAAAAAGGGCGAAGCCACGCCCATTTTGAAATTTTCTTTTATTTTTGTATTTTGTTGCACTATATCATTACTGAATTTGAATGTTGACATAATTTACTTATATACTGTAAAGATATTAAATTTTTTGTTAAAATTTGACTTCAAAAAATTTTTTTTTTAGGTGGGCGTGGTCGCTCTCCGATTTTGCTAATTTTTATTAAGTATACATATAGTAATAGGAGTAACGTTCCTGCCAAATTTCATCATGATATTTTCAACGACTGCCAAATTTCAGCTTGCAAAACTTCTAAATTACCTTCTTTTAAAAGTGGGCGGTGCCACGCCCATTGCCCAAATTTTACTAATTTTCTATTCTGCGTCATAAGTTCAACTCACCTACCAAGCTTCATCGCGTTATCCGTCTTTGGTAATGAATTATGACACTGCTTCGGTTTTCAAAATTTTCCATATCGAAAAAGTGGGCGTGGTTATAGTCCGATATCGTTCATTTTAAATAGCGATCTGAGATGAGTGCCCAGGAACCTACGTACCAAATTTCATCAAGATACCTCAAAATTTGGTCAAGTTATCGTGTTAACGGACGTACGGACGGACGGACATAGATCAATCAAATTTTTTTTCGATACTGATGATTTTGACATATGGAAGTCTATATCTATCTGTATTCCTTTATACATGTACAACCAACCGTTATCCAATCAAAGTTAATATACTCTGTGAGCTCTGCTCAACTGAGTATAAATATATTGGTATGACATGGCGTATGAGTTACCAGCATACGCATACACGAGTAATGCTGCAGTCAATGTAAACGCTTTGCTATTTGAAAATATTAAATATAAAAACTCAAACTGTCGCTTTTTTAACTAGAGATAATTTAGTTACTATCGAAATTGTATTTATTTGGTATTTCAGTAGTGGAATTCACTAACTTTTTTAACGACTTTTGCCATCGCCTTATCTGCGTTATCGATAACTATAACGATTTCGTTATTCAGTAACTATTATGTATCGATATTCGTACCTCGGCGATCAGCTGAGTTGTTAAATAAACGGCAAGTAAATTGGCTGCATTAAAAATCACGAAATTAATATTTCTGGCAATCTTATATAAAAAAGGAAATCGGAACTTTCATTAAAACTTTCAAACACGAAAAGCTGCTTTATTTTTAAATCACATGGCATTTGAGTACTTGGCGTACGTTTATTCACAAGATGAAGAATTACTAAGTCCATCGCCAATGGACAGACACCTTCTTAGAGAAGTATATAACCCATTCCACTTGAATGCAATGGAGTTTGGAAAGCTGTTCCCACTAACCCCAGACTTGGTTCATGATATTTCATGATGTCTCAACTTGATAGGTTTCGTTAAGCTGTGCTGCCACCTTTCTACTATTAAAACAAAATTTAAGTGCCATTTATTTCGAGTCGTTAAAACTAAGTTAGTGAATACTACAATCGATAAGGCAAGCGACAAAATCGTTAATTAAAATCTCGACAAATCGCATTGTTATAAGTTAATGAATTCCACTACAGGTCTAGTTCTGAAACAGAAATTTGTATCAATAGTTTCTTACTTCCCTACAGGGTACAATCGTGCACATGAAACTTCACGAGTAATTGCTAATAGAGGTTTACGCCGATCACTTTAACGGCGGCGGCGGCGTAGCATCCATAGTATACCGAAAACTTCCAAATGCTTACTACGTATTTTATATATGAATATTTTCATGTCAACTAAGCTACTCAAGGATTTTGTATCACCGATTTTGATTTTTCTTTTAGCTAATCGGGATATAGAATTTTTGAAAAAAAACCAGCACTTTTTTTGGACAACTTGATTTTAATACCTTGAGAAAAATTTTAAAACATGTTCGTTTTGTGTAATTTGAATTCGTTGTTCTTTATTAATTTTCTGAAAAAGATATGCAAAGTGAGCATTGAAATTTAATATATAAATTTTCTTTTAGTGTTTTGTTTTAACGACTTGCTTAAATTGGTGATGCAAAATCCTTTGCTATGTTGAGCTGGCATTGAAAGCGCCTATCTTTTTAAACAACTTTTGAACGGTTAGAAAAATTTAAATTTCGCAATTGGATTCTTATAACTGGCAGTGGTCCGTTGATACCCTCTTCGTACATATCGGCAAAATTTTCGGCATGAACAATAAACGGCGTAGGCAATCTTAAAAACAACGTAATGTGCCGCCACCGCTGCCGCCACGCCAACAATTTTGACATTCGACGAGCGAAAAATTATGAAAATCGGTGTCGGAGGTGGCGTTTATCGGCACGTATATCTCTAAATGCTAATCATGCGGATTTTCCGCAAATTCAATCAATATATATATTCATAACATATCAGTCATAAATCCTATCAAACAACTTAACTCATGAAGTCAGTTAAAGCATTGTCACCAACTTGTTAACGCCAACTAAAAAAGCTCATAGATATAAATTTCGGGAAGCGCCATAACATAGAATTATGTACGTCGGTTTTAAAATCTCAAAATAATAATTCACTCAAATAAATCTGCCACAATAGCGTAAAGCTTTAAAGCTCAAGCCATCTCTCTTGTCATTCTCTCTCCACAAGTCGAGATACTAGGCAATTTTCGGTGTTATCAACACCAAAAGCACTCTCTTTGCGCAAGGGTACTGCAACTTAACATTTGTTTTGGGAACACTTTGAACGACCAGCTGTTGGCACGTCATTAACAATAACAACAAATACAAATTTTGTTATCTGACGACACACCTCTGGTGCATGTGATACAGTGGTCTACTTTTGTGCTGCCAAAATGAAGGTAATGCACCCTTCAAGGGCTCACCAACGACCTTATTTCGTTTTAGACTTTACTCGATACAAATAAGCAAAATTTAATGAATGACGACAAATATTCCCTTGTCACCGGCACATCAACTATTTACAAATATAAAAAGCACTGAATATGAATAAACATTGCTACATATATATTAACTTTATGTTGTATATATGTATATGAAAATCGGCGCCTAAAATATACTTTGACCTTGAAGAGTTGTTTATAGAAAGCATTGCACTTTTGTTAGAATGCACTGTGTGTATGAGTGGGTGCTACTTGAGGCTGAAAATAGTAACTGTAACCTTTACTCGGACGCTGTTTATACTATATATGTATGTATAATAGCAGTGACTGCCAATTTGGCATTCACTTTTACATCTAATACATATGTTGGTTCATTTATATACTTATAACCATCTAGTATATAAGCGCATTGTCTATGTATAGCAAATGCAACTTCAAAGGTCTTTTTTGACGTAACAATTTCGAATAGCGGTAGGTCAGTCAGTATGTAGCGCTTGAATTGCGGTCTTTAGCATTGCGAAGTACAAAGAAAATATTAGGCAAATAGCTTTCGATTGAAAAATAAAAATAATATTTATAAAGGTTTTACTTCGATTGATAACGATGACGCAGAAAGTATTTTAATTGAAGCAGATATCAAATGAATTTTAGAAGATTAAGAGTTCTATTGTCAAAATCAGGAATAGTCACGAAAGTGGCCTTTAAATATTGTAATTAACTAGCTGTACCCTGCCACATTTTGCTGTGGCCCACACCCTACTATATGCCTTCGAAATGAAAAACGACACAAAGTTTACTTTTAAAATAAATTTTATTTTGCAATACTTGTATGTACACAATATTTATGGTTTGTCCATTTTCTGTGAACACATAAAGATTATCGGGTTTACCGATGCGAGAACACACAACATACAGCTGCCCATGTGAGAAGCACTCCCTCTTCTAAATCTATGCCACACTTTTCCAAGGATTGTTTTTCGTGTTTTCGAACATTGAATTGGAAATTGCAATCTTTTACATTTGCATATAGGTTCTGTGGAAATGATTGGAATTCGAGGGATGAGAGCAACTTCACCTTTGAAAGGCCCCGTTAAAATTGTTGCTTCTATGACGTTCATACTCAATTTCTTAACTGCTAGTCGCGTTCCGTCACAAAGCTTTGTCTGATTAATATTCCGCAGCATATTAATTGGAACACCAATTTTCAACTTCAATATATGTGGAAGCATTCCTAGTAGATCAAGCGAGTTCAAAAATTCTGTTGGATAATGAACTGTTTCATCTACCTCTGTAACAGTGTTTATGGACATGTATGTTATTTCCTCACAATCAATTTTGGATTGAATAAAATTATTAAGTTGATACACATCTTTATTCTTAGCCGCAAGAGTAGCTCGTTTATGGAGCCAATCGTAATTTTTTAAATTTACTGGTAGATTTGGAAACGCTTTTTAAATAAATTCTTCTTTTGATGTTTTTGATGTTACTAAGTTACAAAAATCATCAGGAAATGATATTCGTTTAGATCCTTGATCGACTGCAATCTTTCCATTCCCAATTTCGAGTAACTGCCGCGAGAAAACTTCAGCTGATCGATCGTTCTGGAGCTGGACACGCGTATTTGTAGTCAACTGCAATATATGTACGTATTGCCACAATATTGAATATTTCAGGTAGGCATTATTTTATCCGCAGGTGTTGATCGAAAAATTACAGGTTTGCCTAAAATCTCCCGCAAGCAATACCAATGTATTACCGAATGGTTGAAAATTCTTTCGAAAATCTCGCAACGTTCGATCAAGCGCCTCAAGCGATTTTTATGTGCCATTGTTCACTCATCCCAAATAATAATTTTACATTTTTGTAATACCTTTCCCATACTGGATATTTCAATCATTGGTTTTCACAAATTTTCTTGATCTAAAAAATTTCAACCAGGCGGCAACCCTGAAAAAAAAGGTTTTGCAATTAGGCCTACTACGTATGTTCGAAGAAATACACGTTATTCTATAATACATTTATTTTATTAATTTCCCCAATCTGAACTTTTTAATAAGGTGGCAACTGTAATTTTTTTTTTCGCTAAAATGATTCTGGGACCACGGGGAACAATACGTATGAGGAATAATTTAAATCGGTTAAGTACTTCTGGAGTTTTGAAGCCTGTAACAAACTCACATATCATGTTTATCTTATCTTATAGATAAATAGACAAGATGAAAAAATGTGGAACCGTTTTCTGCTAAACTAAAATTCTAAGGTATACAAATTATATATGTATTGATAGGAAATTTTGAGCTGCACTGTCGTCCGTAAATAAAAAAAATTTGAAAAATCATTTTAATATAAAAAATTTATCATAAATGTCACACCACTACACATGCATTTATTCATACTATAGACTAGCTGTGTGTGTGTACTATGCTGAATCGTGAGCATGGCCGAGGAGTTGCTTTGTACACAATAAAAATTAAACAAAAATACATAGCTGATCATGCATCAAGTCTATTACTTTTCCTTCCTTTGCTTTCCTTCCTTTTCAATTCTATTCTTTTATTTTCCTTTGCTTTGTTTTCCTTTCTTTGCTTTCCTTTCCTTCCCTTTCCTTTCCTTTCTTTTCCTTTCCTTTCATTTCCTTTCCTTTCATTTCATTTCATTTCCTTTCCTTTCTTTCCTTATCTTTTCTTTATTTTCCTTTCCTTTCTTTTAATTTTCTTTTTATTTCCTTTCTTTTACTTTCGTTTCTCTTCCTTTTCTTTCCTTTCCTTCCCTTTCCTTTCCTTTCCTTTCCTTCCTTTCCTTTCCTTTCCTTCCTTTCTTTTCTTTCCTTTCCTTTCCTTTCCTTTCCTTTCCTT
The DNA here is from genome assembly GCF_040869045.1 of Eurosta solidaginis. Lineage (NCBI taxonomy): Eukaryota > Metazoa > Arthropoda > Insecta > Diptera > Tephritidae > Eurosta > Eurosta solidaginis. The sequence goes on from NC_090323.1 coordinate 210,248,403, forward strand.
TCCTTTCCTTTCCTTTCCTTTCCTTTCCTTTCCATTCCTTTCCTTTCCATTCCTCTACTTTTCTTTTCTTTCATTTCTTTTATTTTCGTTTCCCTTCCATTGATTTTCCTTCCTTTCCTTTCCTTTCCTTTCCTTTCCTTTCCTTTCCTGTCCTTTCCTTTCCTGTGGTTGAATTTCAACCACTGGGCGAACTCTAGTAACTTTAAACGAACAATTCTTGTTTGTTTGTATAGCCGCACGATCTCGGGATCGGCTCAACCTATTTAAATGAAATTTGGCACAGAGATAATGTATCACCTTCTAAGATTTTCTACCTAGGTTTTGCCACTCAGAATGTTTCACAAGTTTGCCACCTATTCGAAATTAAAAAAATTGCATGAGATATGCCGATATGGGTATCAAACGAAAGGTATTTCACTCCGCATTACAATAGCGACATTTTTGAGTAGGGTTGCCATTTAGGGTTGCCGCCTATTCGAATTTAAAAAAAAATTGCATGAGATATACCTATATGGGTATCAAACGAAAGGTGTTTCACTGCCAATTACAATAGGGAAATTTTTGAGTAGAGTTGTCATTTAGGGTTGCCACCTATTCGAAATTAAAAAAGATTGCATGAGATATGCCGATATGGGTATCAAACGAAAGGTATTTTACTCCCCATTACAATAGAGACATTTTTGATTAGGGTTGCCATTTAGGGTTGCCACCTATTCGAAATTAAAAAAATTGCATTAGATATGCCGATATGGGTATCAAACGAAAGCTATTTCCCTCCGTATTACAATAGGGGCATTTTTGAGTAGGGTTGCCATTTGGGGTTGCCACCTATTCTAAATTAAAAAAAAATTGCATGAGATATGCAGAAATGGGTATCAAACGAAAAGTAATTCACTCCCAATTACAATAGGGACATTTTTGAGTAGGGTAGCCACCTATTCGAAATTAAAAAAATGCATGAGATATGCCTATATGGATATCAAACGAAAGGTATTTCACTCCGCATTACAATAGGGGAATTTTTAAGTAGGGTTGCCATTTAGGATTGGGGTAGTTAGACCAAATAGTACTCTGCTTACTCATATTCTATTAAAGCTTTAAAGGAGAACATTAGAGTTATAAATCTTCGTAAAAAAAGCTACCGTTGACCACTAGAAGCATATGTTCTATTTGAAAACGACATCTAACCATTTAACTACTAACCAACAGATGGCGCTTAGGGAAGTAAGTTGACATTTAATTAAACTAAATGATAGTTGTCATAACTGATAGTTGTCATTCGTGAAATTTACAAGTTTTTTGAATGTAATAAAATTGTCAGATTTTCATAGTGTATAACTAAAAATTGTTTAAAATTAATAATTCGGCGCATGAAGATACTCGACCAAAATAACTTAGTCCTCGATGTCACTAATTGTCATAACAATCCCTTATACTGTAGGCTGGAATTACCCATTTCAAATCTTTCATTCCAGTTCATTATGCGGTTAGTGTTTAATATCTTTTTGAAATCTATTTTTAAGGAAACAAAATATAGGTAAGTAAAAATATATAATATATGTACATATAAAAAAGTAGAGTTTGATTAATGATGAAATGAAGAAAAAAGTATGTTATGCGGCATACTCGAAAATTGCCGAGCAAAGCTCGGTCGGCCAGGTTCTATATATTGATGCTGCTCAAAACTTTTTATATTGTTGCACTTCAATCACAATACATGTACAAAATTGTTTATACACATTTTTTCTTTTTTGTATTTAAAAAATAAAATTGAAACTTTAAATTTGAAAAAAACGCGAAAGTTTTAATATATCGATTCCTTAAATTACTACGTAAATCGCATTCTTTCTTCACAACAATTTCACTTAGCACCATTTGATATTTGCTTCAATTGTTATTGTCATAAGAGTGGCAGTCAGATCATGAGTTGTTTTGGCGGTCACCGTAGTGAGATGGTAGCGTGCTCCGCCTGCCAGACCGTATGCCTTGGGATCCCACCCCGGGCAAAGCAACATCAAAATTTTAGAAATAAGGTTTTTCAATTAGAAGAAAATTTGTCTAAGCGGGGTCACCTCTCGGCAGTGTTTGGCAAGCGCTCCGAGTGTATTTCTGCCATGAAAAGCTCTCAGTGAAAATTCATCTGCCTTACAGATGCCGTTTGGAGTCGGCATAAAACATGTAGGTCCCATCCGGCCAATTTCTAGGGAAAATCAAGAGGAGCACGACGCAAATTAGATGAGAAGCTCGGCCTTAGACCTCTCGGAGGTTATCGCGCCTTACATTTTTTTTTTATGTGAATTGTTACCGGAGGTACAACTTCGGTTTGCGGAAATAGCTGAATCTAAAAGGGGCGAGACAGCACCCATTACAAAACTTTTGAATCGATGTTGCTGGCGATTCTTAGTCCAAATACAATATTTGAATGAGTTTGTTTCAATAATATCAAACCTAGGTCCATGCAAAGTTTCAGCTACTGCTCGATCCATGGTTCGGAAATGATTGAGACCACGAAAAAGTATTTCATGCTTGACTCCCCAGCGAGTTAGGTAGTCAGAGTATACCCGCGGTAGGTATGGCTGTCATAAGAGGCGACTAAAATGCCAGGTTCAAGGGGTTGTGTAGCGCAACCCTTTCAAAAGATTTCCAGCGCAAGATATAGCTTCTCAAACCCAATTTTCAATCTCACCTATCTGTGGCGAATCCTGTTTAATAACAGCCAAGGCTCCGGCGACCCCGAACTCCTCATGGATCTAGGGGGTGGGAGAGCGGGATGGCCAAGAAGGTCGCATGTGGTCATAACAAATCGTTCCCGAGATGGTCGGGCTTGGTACCGGAACGTACCGGCAAAGCACCAGCAACATCGATAAAACTCCCCCAGGCCTTCGGGGAGTGTCCTTATCGCAACAACAACAACAACATTTCGTGCATAACCTGCGGAGAATTTTATGATGTTCAGCTTCGAACTAAGAGCAAAACTCGAGCAAGATATGGGAATCGAGATTTTTGCGAAGTACTAAATTTTGCGAATCCGGGTCACGAACATCGCAAGATGCGCACATGCGACTTATGATGACTTTTAATACCTTTACATTACTTCAAAATCAAACCCTTTAACGGCTGGAATAATTTTAATTTTCTTAATGAATCAATTTCGAATACAAATTTTTTTCCGTGCCGTAATATTTTTGAAAAAATTTTTGTCATCAGTTGGTAAGTGTAATTTTTTTTTTTTTTTTATACCGAAGTGATTATTCATCATATTCACTCACATATAAAAATGAAAAGTTACCATATGAATTTTACATATATGTGAGAGGGCATACGGGAGCGCTTTGAACCTTTTTTTCATATCTGGAGTGTAAATTTGTAAATGTGCCTATGATTTAGAGCGAAAGAAAAACAAAAGTGCTTTAAGCGTATAGTGGTTGAGCAGCTCTGTCCCAATTTTTTTGGGACAGTGTGTACAAAAAGGGCCTTCGTCTAATCTACGCTTATGTAGATACTCCTTGAAACTACCGTGCCCACCCGATATCTGCGTAAGGTGGTGGTTTAGCTCGCCGTGTTTTCTGTTCGTACCATTCTGATTTATTTCGAACTAACATGAAGGTCCAGCGCCATTTCCTCGATCCGTCCCAGCTTTCTTGTAACCTAACTAAATTCGTGAGCTTGGGCTTTTCTTATCATCTGGTCAGCCAATTTCAAGGAACATACAGATGGCTCATTTCAGTTGACAGTAAATCTATTAGGATTTTTCGAGGTATCCCGTCTCCGGACATCATCCGATACGCATTTTTAATAGTATAGTACCTATTTTTGGTGGATCATTTTAAATCCTTGCCATAATGGTGCTGCATATAATATTATCGAGCTGATTACGTTGGATAATAGCTGTAGGGTAGCTTTGCCTTGTCCGCTGATGTTGGGCTTGAGGTAATAAGAGTGATGAATATAGGAATCGAAGAGTGAAGAAGCATTCAGAAAAGCGCAATTATGGCAGTTTTCTTTTGAAATTAATCAGCTTGACCACTACACTTGAAAGAGCTCCAGCATTCACAATTTCTCTTCGAAAATACTGCATGGCGACCAAAGCATTCCTTGGCCAGTCTTTTTCACTAAGCTGTAAAAATAGTCCATTTTGAGAATAATTTCCATCCTCCCGTCAGCAGAACAAGCTTCGTTTTACTAGCGTTGACAGCTTGTTCACATAACAGAAACCACTTTTTCACGATACTCTAGTAACTCTGTAAAACGTTCCTCAGTACGTTTAGAAATTTTCGCCGGACGATATTTTCCATGGACACCGGAAGAAGGTCGCTCACAACCGCGAACCAAATAAAATGTTAGGTTAGGTTTAACTGGCCGGTCAATAAAGACCTCACATAGACTGAATGTGTCCATAGTGTTAACAGAGTTTGTTTGACCATCAAATGGAGGAGCCCGACTCATGTGTCAGGACTTATGATATAGAAGACCTCTGTCCTCGTGGCAAATAATAAAATTTTGTAAGACCTAGCATAATTATTGCCTTGAGGTTTGGAAACTTTTCCGCCCCTTATAGCAGGAACCTAGGCCTGGCCAGCGCAGGACACGAACACAGAATGTGCTCAGCCGTTTCTTCCTGCAATTCGTACTTCGTACATCTTCTTTTATTGACGAGGCTTACACTTATAACATGTGGCGCTATAAGGCTGTGTTCAGTTAGTATGCCCATCATGAGCCTATAGTATTCTCTCTTCAAAGATATGAGCAACCTTGTGAGTCTTATATCGTAGGCTTTGCACACGATCTTAGAAATTTCGAAGCCATGCGTTTTTGTCCATGCCTTTCCTGCTTGATGGATCATATGCAACACCTGTCTCCTTTTGATTTCTTCCTAATTTTTTTTGGACGTCTATCGTCGATTCAGCGAGTGGGTGCAGCTCATAGGCCTTCTCGTTACCTTCTATCTCTTTATAACGGGGAGTCCAGTGCAGTTGTATGGTCCGGGTTGAGCGATGTGTGACCTATGCTTCTTTGCATTCTAGAATACTTTTTGATGAAGTACTGTGTAAGATTATTTCTGTAATCAATGTATATATTGATGCAACGGCAGATTAAGAACGCTTCCACTAGAGTTTCTTCTGCTTTCTATGTGGCAAATAACGAATGAAGATTGAAGTTGGAAATGGATGGTTGTGTGGGGTGAGAAAATTCGTTGACAAAAACAACCTTTAATATTGTGGTGAATTTTAGCATCACTAAGCAAGCTACACTTGTGTACATGAACACACACCAATCATCATTTACACACATGTATGGAAGGTGACGATATGTACATGCACACACATAACTAGCAGCTCGAAGTGATGAGATATCTCCCAAATAGACATGTAAACATCAGTCGAAGTTCTTACTCACACATACACACGCATATAACTAATTATCTAGCAGAAGATCAAAGAGTTCTAAAAGGTGAAACGTCTAGACCTTTGGAGAAATATGCGGACGAGGCAACAGAGTGTATAAAAGCAACGTAAGCTGAGGAATGATTAACCAGTTTGAATTAAAACACGCTATTGGTTGTGAAGTATAATTGTAAAGTAATACTCCCAAAGTAATCTAAATAAAAACCAGTTTGCAATACGGAATATTGGAGTAATTTATTCAACAGTTTAGTGATTCCAACGTCAGCAGATAGTTTCAAGTTATTAGAAATTCCCAGAATTCGTTACAATATTTTACGATTTTTTCTGGAAAGCATAAACGCTGAAAATATCAGAGCCAAATTTAAATAAATATATGTACGTATATCTCAATAAATATTTGCGTCGGTGTATTCACGTCATTCAAAAGTCTGTTAGCAATAGGCAATGATATGCTATATCAATTTGCGCAATTTATATATAAACACATATATACTAAATATCGCAAATGTCATCATCATAGGAAAAGCAAGGTAGAACATAGCCATACTGAATCAAAGCCCTTTGAATGATAGGCACATGTGAATGTCTAGATTATTCTGAGCAACTTTATTATCCTTGGGATTGCAATGTTGTACATTGATTGTACTCTTCTTCAGCATCTGAATAAAATGCCGCGAGGATTAATTAGTTTGTAACCAAAAACCCAAAGGCCGCTATAAAGTAATAAAAAAAGACTAGCATATGTGTTTATAAATGTATACGCATATAAAATTTGTCCTCTTACATGCTGCAGTTGTCTGCGTGGGGGCGTTAAAGGTTAAGAAAATGTGCTACTTTTATTCGGTATTTGTGACGTTGAGGATGATATTGCAAACCAATAAATTTCAATTACGCGTTCGCTATATTTGTACGAAAAAAATAACAGATATTTTCTCCTTTTTTTTCAAAGAAGAAAGTATCAAAGGCCTCAATGCATATCTGTAAAAGAAAAAATTGCATATGTGTGTGTGACCATGTAGAGCGCAGCTTTATGTCGGTAGGTGTATGCGCTTTTCATGTTTCTTTTTATAAACTTGAGAAGTTTATTGACAAATTTCATTTGATCGCTTGGCTTATGAGAAAGGTAAGAGAAGGTTAGGTTAGGTAAGATAAAGTTAGGTTAGGTAAGGTAAGGTGGTAGTTGCCCTGCTAGGGAAAACTCTCTTGGACAACATGAAGTTCTGTTGTGATACCATATATAGCTACTTAAAAAACTTTGCGTAGCAACGATAGAGCTTCGAATGAGGCTCATCTCAACCTTGGATAAATCCTGCGTAGATCCAAGTGACTCGGGACAGAAGGAATTTCACTTAGTTTTGGCAAAATCTAGGCAATCAAGCATAAGGTGATTCGCTGATATCTTCTAATCATCCATCGTCCATACAGCTACAGCAGGATGGGGTTTCCACTATATTGACACGTACTGCATGAATTCCCATTGAAACCCCAATGACTGTTGATAGATGAGTCTAAGTGAACCCAATTACTTCGACAGACCTGGTGCTATCCACTTCTAGCCAAAAAAGATCTCGCTACACAGCAAAAGGTGGTGTGCACCGAACGCTTGCTGAGCTGACTGAACGCCCATCTTTGCAGGAAACAACCACAGGTAACCAGCAGAATGCCGAAATCCCTACACTCATCTTCATCCAATTCAATTGTATCGATGCGAGTTAAGAGATGTGCTTGACAGTTGCCCGGGATATCAATATGGCTTGGACCCAAATAATCTTAATCATAAAATAGTTCGATGTAATGGCAAGAGAGATCAGGTACTCCCAGACCACCGTCAATCGCACTAAATTTGAACTCAAGGCCTTGATATCCGCTCGGCTATAAGAGTAGATTCCTTAGCCATAGTAGAATTGGATAGCACTTTATCCACCGCATCCTTAATCGTATCAACTTCCGCTTGGAAGACGCTGCAGTGATCAGCCAACTTAAACTTTCGGCTTACATTTTGCTCTTGACAAAGAACCCCCTCCCTCAAACTTTCCTTCCAACGCGGACTCCTCCGTGAAAAAATTAGCCGATCTCCTGCCCCAGATAAGTCCTCTTTCCCATTCCTCTCTCGGGGGAAAGCCTGGTGTGAAGGTTGCATAGGGAGCAGTTATCGGTATACCATAGAAAGGTAAGCGACCATACATACATAGATAGAGGTATGGTAGACAGTTATTGCAACACTTGAAAAAATTCCGTCTTCCTCCTATTCTAAAAAAGCGTACCGCAAAATATCTGTCTGGTCGGTAGGCATCGGTGCAATTCCGGAACGTCACATTTAAGCCCAGAAGATTTAAAAAAGGGATATCGCAGGGTGATACATCGAAGCTCCATTCGCCACCAGCCAAGAGTTAACATTGTATCCTACGCCGATGACTGCACGATAATTGTGAAACCTCATATGGTCAGCAGCCAAATCATCAGCGACCTTATTAACAACATACGCGAAACAAATGTCAACCATATTGGCCATTTACATTGTTGACATTATGCTATCCCCTGCCTTTTATCCAAAAATACTGGCTGTGACGTTCGATCATGATCCACATACTGGCAAGCATGAATCCGCAATTCTACCTTAAAAACAGAGCCGTAGATAAATCCCCAAATATCTTGCTGGCAGCACTATTGGTAGAGATAAAGAGATGCTCATCACCATATACAAAGCAATTGGCCAGCCGCTTGTATGCTACGCCTCCCCGATGTGGTGGCCGAGGCTACTCACTGGAAGAAATTACAGGCCTGTCAAAACACGGCTACCAGAACTCTTACGCGCTGTTTTATTATATACCCAGAACACTAGATTACTACGAATTAGGGAGAAAAATGAAATGCTAAACAAACAGTTTCTGTTGAATACCTAGACATACCAACAGACACTTGATTGAAGAGGCCCCAGGGACATAAGAAATCATCATAAGCGCAAATAGGTCCTCAGTGATATTCATAGAAAGGAGCCGAAAATATATACCAGGAAATTGTCCGCAAACACCTTTCTTAAAGTTAAATACCCTAAACTCGCAAAAGGGGAAAGCAACCTTCCCAGGGAGATGCGCGTCACTCGAGCTCAACTTCGATCTGAATACTGTAAAAGTTTAAACTCTTATCTATCCATAATCAACCCCCGACATACAGAACTAATGTCCTGCTTGCAACATGTCCCCACATGACACCAACTATATCTTTAATTGCGATGTAGAACCAACGCCTCCAACACCCCTCTCACACGCAACAGGGGTGAACTGTTGAAACTGAAGGTTTCCTTGGACTCCCGTTAGAAAAAATGTATGACAATTTGTGAGTAGTCGCACCTATTGCTACAGCATCAAGAGCCTCCCTCCTTTCTTTTGTGTGCCAGCTGCTAGGTTTTTCAACCATTAATGTGCAGTGTTAATTGTTCTTATTATGCAATATCATAGTTCATAGTTTAATGGCTTTGGTCAATGTCCGGTTCATTTGATATATGAGAAGATGAGACCATCTTGTTACGAATATTAGCAAAATTAAGGAGTGCTGCCATCTCTAAGCCGATGCTAAGTAGTGACGTGAATTCACATCCATAGATCAATCATTATGTATCTACATAAACGAAACAATAATTGCGTCTACACATATGTATCATTTACGTATACGAGCAGCGGAGAGTCAATGCACAAACACATGCATATACCTGAGATACTCCTATAAGTATGCAATGAGAAAAACTATAAAATTGTGCAATTGTAGTTACAGCTAAGAAGTTTGAGAGCTGCTGGACTAGTAGATTCTGGATGCGCCTAGAAGATGCGAAGGTTCAAATCAAAGAGTAAAAATGGCGGCAATTGTAGAGGCGCTGGAATTCAGTTTGATTTGAGTTGTCAAGCAGTTTCGACTAAGACGCTATCTAGCGAGCAAGAGCAGTATTATTTTGAATAGTAGAGTTTCATTTGAGCTATCAATCAGTTTGGTTATTAAGGAAGCTATTCGTTGTACAGTTTGAGTGTTATTGTGAAGTACTTTAATAAAGGTCATTTTGCATTATTACAAATTGGAGTTATTTATTCAACAGTTTAGTGATTTGAGCTTAGCAGAGGATTGCAAATAAGAGGATTTGCAAGTAAATTCGATACAATTGGTGTCAGAAGAGAAATTGTTGAATAAATTCCGGAGGACAAAAAGGACATGGCAAAGTTCAGTGAATTGAAGATCCAGCAACTGAAGAAGGAGTTGGAGAGCCGTGGATTGACTACAAGTGGCGTTAAACTCGAACTTCAGGCACGGCTACGAGAGGCAATGGAAGCAGAAGGAATTGATGTGAACGAGTATGTCTTTTATCCTGATGGGGACGAGATAACAACAAAAATTGAAGAGAAAAACGAAACATCGCAGACAGTTACGAGCACAGACTTGAACATGATATTGGCTGCAATAGCTGCTCAAACATCAGTAACATCAATGTCGTCGCAAATATCATCCCAACTAGAATCACAGGAGGTACACATTTCACAAATGGCGTCGCAAGTAACATCACAACTGGATGAACAGAAGACACATATTGCAGAAATGTCGTCAGAAATAACATCGAAGATAGGAGCAAAAGAAACGCGTATATCCGAAATGTCGTCGCAAATGTCATCTCAGCTGGAATCGCAGGAGAACCGTATAACAGCGAAGACTGAAGCACAAGAGGCACGGATATCCGAAATGTCGGCGCAAATTTCAGCACAGATATCATCGCTGATCTCTGCTCAACTGGAAGAGCAAGAAGGACGTATTTCCTCGAAGTTGGAGGCGCAAGATACAACAATTTTACAGTTTGAAGAAAAAATCGAGGCCGCGGTGGATGCTTTGAGAGGACGTATCGAGCAGTTGCAACTAAATCGCCCAGCAGTTTCAACGAGTAATCCAAAGGTAAAAACACCATCCTTTGACGATTCTGGTCCTTTCCAGGTCTTTAAGCTACAATTTGAGAAGACCGCAACAGTGAACAACTGGAATGCTGAAGATAAAGTTGCTGCATTGTTCGTAGCTTTAAAAGGACCAGCTGCGGAAATCTTACAGACCATCCCAGAGTACGAGCGGAACAACTACGAAACATTGATGAGCGCTTTAGAGAGACGTTACGGAAGCGAGCATAGGAAAGATATTCCAAATTGAGTTGCAAAACCGCTACCAAAAAGCAAATGAGACATTGCAGGAGTTTGCTTCAGATATTGAAAGATTGGCTTATCTTGCAAATGCGGACGCACCCGTGGAATACACTGAAGGGGTAAAACTCCAGAGCTTCATAAATGGCATACGAGATGTGGAAACGAAGCGGGCTACATATGCGAATCCAAAACTAACATTTGCTGAAACGGTATCGCATGCACTGACCCAGGAAACAGCTTCACTTTTGAGTAAGCCAGCGCACAAAGCTCATCGCGTGGAAGTGGAAAAGCCAGACTGAGTAGACGCAATTTTGGAAGCATTGAAGGGTACGCAGCAGAAGAATAATGATGCAGTCAAATGCTTTAAGTGTGGAAAGCCAGGGCATATTGCGCGTTATTGCAACACCAACCCTAACAGTTCCAACAATGTGGGTGGTCGTAAACGCAGAGCAGAAGGAGATGAGCAAATTTCCAAGACAAATCAATCGTTAAACTAAAGCGAGTCAGCAGCAAGGGCGACAGCTGACTCCCTTACTTGAATGCCCCATAATCTCTATCTCAACAATTGGAAGAAGGTCGAGCAATCTTACTGTAGGAGGACATGTGGATGGAAAGGAACGTTTACTGACTGTAGATATGGGTGCATCTCATTCCATCATTCGAGCGGATTTAGTCAACAAGAAGATAAGACCATTGATTGGAGCAATATTGCGTACAGCCACTGGAGAAGACAGCACGGTTCTAGGGGAAGTATCATGTGAAGTCGCAATTGGGAACGTCACGGTAGTACACAATTTTATAGTGGCAGAAATTGTTGATGAAATCATAATTGGAGTGGACTTCTTAATCGACGAGGGCATCAAGATCGACATGCAAAGCAAGATGATGCGCTATAAAAACATGGATGTACCACTTAACTTCGGCTGCGAGAGAAGCTACAGCAGCAAACGAGTGCTGGTGGAAGAGAGTCAGCAAATACCACCAAAATCCGAAGCAGTCATCTGGGCAAAGGTTGATGAAGATTGTGGGACAAACAAATTGTGGGTTGTCGAAGCAGCAAACAAATCAGCACTGAACATACTTGTAGGAAAAACCCTGGCTATGACAAAACAAGATTGACGTATTCTGGTAAGAGTACTCAATGAGTTCAAGTCACCACTCAAACTGACTAAAGGAGCTATTTTGGGAAGATGCCAAGAGGCTGAAGTAGTTATTAACTGTGAACAGCTCCAGGAACACGTTTCATCTAGTAATACTGATCTTTCAAATGACATGACAGCATGGACGCAGGGGCTAGAGGAAGCCTATCAGAGTAAGGCAAAACAACTGCTCCTAAAGTACGCGAACATATTTGACCAGGATGGTTCCAAACCAGGCCGCACCAATGTTGTGAAACATCAAATTGACACTGGAGATGCGAGGCTGATCCGTCAAGCTCCACGTAGTGTTCCACTGGCGAAGCAGGAAGTTGTGAGTCAAATCATACAAAAAATGAGCGACAGCGGCGTCATCGAACCATCAGCTATTCCATGGAGCTCACCGGTAGTACTTGTAAAGAAGAAGGATGGAAAAATGAGATTTTGCGTGGACTACCTGAAGTTGAATGACGTAACGAAAAAGGATAGCTACACATTGCCAAGAATTGACGACACTCTGGACTCGCTATCTGGTACGAAATGGTTTTCCACGCTGGACTTGAAAAGCGGCTACTGGCAAGTGGAGGTGAAGGAGGAAGATAAAGAGAAAACAGCCTTCAGTGTCGGTGATGATCTTTGGCAATTTACAGTGATGCTTTTGGACTTTGTAATGCACCAGCTACTTTTGAGAGACTCATGGACCAGGTACTGAAAGGACTACATTGGAAAACATGCTTGGTGTACCTGGACGACATCATCGTATTGGGCAAGAATTTTTTATCTTCCATGTGGCCAGAGGCATACCTAAGCGTTCCTGGCCTGGTATTATCTGCCTGGTTTTACCTTGCCTATCGATTTCAAATATGTTGAATAGCCGAATAAATCAAACACGTATTTAAGAATTTAATATTAGTTATTTAATTAAATGATTTAAAGAATTATAATTGAGATTTTAATATAGAATTTATTAGAAAGAAAACCAAACTCACAATTTTACGTCCGCTTGCTACGGTTGCACGATTCGACTCCTTTTTGCATTCATTCGTCAGTCTTGTTCGATTTTGTTCTTAAGCAGTAGCAAGGTTGCCATCTGTAGTTGATAAATACAATATAGTTTCCTTCGATGTCCCTATGTCCAGGGCCACATGTGAGGTGTACACGGTTCTATTAGGCCCACTCTTGAAGAGATCGCCATCAATCATTCTAAAATTAACAAAAAGGATAACATTAAATTAAATATGCATCTCATTAGGATTAAATTTTATCCAAATCACTTCACATTGTCCACATTTTTGTACGTCAGAATTATTCTACCTGGTTTTTAATTTCTATCCCTAAGCCACATAAAATATTTTAACATTTTTTGTCCTTGAAATTGAGTTCTCGATTCAAATTACGCGTTTACGTGGTCATTCCTCCGTTGTTTGTAGCAAATCAAAAGTAGCAAATCACTCATCAAGTTTTATTTAAATAAATTTTTAACACCAATGGCATTAATTCCCTCCCTTCTATGCTAACACAATACAAAATCAGCTTTCAATGTTTGTTCCTCTTTATTCTTTCAATTTTCATGCTTTGCATTTAATTGTTGTTAGAATTTCTAAATAATTGCTGAAAGCGTCATATCCGTTTCTGGACACACAAATAGTAAACCTAGAACAAAACAGCGATCAACTCGCAAAATCGCAATATTGAGAAAATGCGAAAAACTGTCTGCCTTTCCCATATGCGAAAATGATTGTTTTCTTTTTCTTTTCTCTTTTCTCACTGATAAGTGGAGTTATTATTGAACGAAATATATAATTCGATAGCTACTGCTTTGGTATTCTCGACGGTACTAATAACTTCAAAACTTTGTATTTTTGAGTTAGCTTCCTTTTGATCTATATGTGCGATATATCTAAGTATGGGTGCACGCAAAGCAACAGCCAACAGGCACCAACAAACTGATTTATTCTTATCTATTTTCGTGCTTACATCTACACCGTTCTGCCATACCCAGCTGTACTTGTACATACTTGTATTATAAATTTGATTGGATAACGGTTGGTTGGACAGGTATAAAGGAATCGAGATAGATATAGACTTCCATATATCAAACTCGTCATTACCGAAACAAGATTTAATTGAGCCATGTCCACCCGTCCGTCTATACGATAACACGATAACTTGAGTAAATATTGAGATATCTCCACCAAATTTATAACATAAGCTTACCTGGACCTAGGATAGATTGGTATTCGAAATGAGCGAAATCGGATGATAACCACGCCCACTTTTTATATATATAACATTTTGGAAAACGCCAAAAACCTGATTATTTAGTAAATAATACAGCTAGAATGTTGAAATTTGCTGCGTGGACTGATATTGTGACTCTTGATAAAAATTTGACAAAAAAATGTAAAGCGGGCGTGGCGCCGCCCACTTGTGATAAAATCAATTTTACAAATATCATTAATCATAAGTCAAAAATCGCTAAACTTATTGTAACAAAATTCAGCAGAGAAGTTGCTTTTACTATAAGGAATTCTGGTAAGAAAAATTAACGAAATGGGTTAAGGATCACGCCCACTTTTATATAAAAGATTTTTAAAAGGGTCGTGGACGAATAAAATAAGTTATATATTTGCAAAAAAGGTCTTTGTAACAATGGTATTTCATTTCCCAAGTGGATTTATAAAAATAAATAGGAAAGCCTTCAAATTTTAAAAAATGGGCGTGGCACCTCCCCTTTTATCAATATTAAGCACACCAAACAAACAACAACAGCATTTCAAATGTACAGCTGGGTATGTAACGTTCGGTTTCACCCAAACTCAGACTTCCTTGCTTGTTTTTATCTAGCAGTGAATTATGAAACTAGTCAGAAAAAAAGACTAGTTTAAAACTGGACTTTCTGCTGCCAGACTAGTATCAATCCACAGTTTATATTAAAGACATAACTAAAATTTTCGAACAAAGCGTGAATTGAATATCGCTTAGTTCACCGCCAATCACACGCACATTACTTTACTTATCTTACTCCAACCAGCAGCAAACGAACGCTAGTAGTACAAAAACGACAACGTAAGCACAAGGCAAGAAACCCATACGTTACTAGCAGACCCGGCAGACGTTGTTCTGCCCTAAATTTGGCCTATATGCATACATTTTAATAAGCTTTTTCCGTCTAACTCTGCCCTCCTCCACCCCTCTTCACTTTTTTCTGATCCTTTTATTTACTCATCCCTCCGTCTTTTTCGCTTCATCTATCTCCATATTCGTCTCTTTCTATTTCCTTCTCAGTCTCCTTCTCCTTTTCTCTTTTCTCTTCTCTCACGTTCTTCTCATTCTTCTTCATCCCTTATTGGCTGTCCGCGATGGTGGTATGTATTTTGTTCCAGTCCCAGTCCCAGTCCCACTCCGAGCCTCACTCCCAGTCCTTGTCCTAATCGCAGTCCCAGTACGTCTCTGGTATACTTCCCGGAAAAAGGATCGTAAATCCTAATATAGGCAAATTGATATACCAAATTTCCGGTAAATCGAATAGGACGTATGTAAATGGGTATGAGGGTATTATTAATTCATGTCTCTATTTCGGTTTCGCATGCATATTTATCAGTTTTGCCAGGTTGATGCGACTAAATCGAATATCACAATGAAAATTGCTTTAGAGGTCTCAGCAACAGCTCTCATATACCCATATTACCCACACATTCTAGGAGTATCCCGGTCCACGTTTTGGCCTATATCTTGAGACCCTAGTCACCAAGCGGTATAATATATTACTCTGTACTAAAATACTCATCAGCAGCTTTCATTTGATATCCATATTATATAAACACATTCTGGGGGTACCGCGGTCCACGTTTGAACAAAATCGACCGACGCATCTCTTCAAACACCGGTGACCAACTAACACACATTTTAGCCTTGCATTTTA
Organism: Eurosta solidaginis; assembly: GCF_040869045.1. Classification (NCBI taxonomy): domain Eukaryota; kingdom Metazoa; phylum Arthropoda; class Insecta; order Diptera; family Tephritidae; genus Eurosta; species Eurosta solidaginis. The sequence continues at coordinate 210,264,037 of NC_090323.1, forward strand.
TATATATAGATTTTTATTTTTCACACTTCACTATAATATTAAAACGAATTGCAGATATTCGTTCCTTTTCAAATTCGGCTTAAAAATTAGACATGGAACAACTAAAGACTCTCCTGAATTAAAAAAATGTCATACTAAATCGCGGGCCCCTCAGAAACCCGGGGTCCGGGGGTAATCCCCCACCCCCCCCCCTCTCGCCGGGCCTGGTGATGTGGTGTACGTAACATTTTATTATTACGCATAAACATATAAAAAAATTTACAATAAAATAATATTGAGATTACAAAATTACATATAACCTATCCTATATTTCAAGTTAGATCAAACTATACACGAGGTGCAAAACAAATTCAAAATAAGTTCAGTAGTTTCGGAGTTCATCGCGGACAAACAATGTGACACGAGATTTTTATATATAAAGATGAAGGAACGCACGAAACAGCGAATGTCAACGCACAATAGTTAAGTAGAAGTTACCAGTATAGCAAATAGGTATTCAAGAGTGTGATACGTGCATAATCCAGAGGAGTGTCAAAAAAAGCGAGTGAAGTAAACATTTCCGAGCGGAGTCCTTTAGAGCAGCAAACGACCTCCATCTGATTCGTTAGATAACTGTGAAAACTGTGAATTTCTACTACCATCATTAGTGGTGAATAAAGTGCAGTTTTACACCGCTAGATCGGCTCCTAAATCGAGACAACACGTAGTTTGCACTTGTTGTTGTTTGAGTTGTAGCGATAAATACATTCCCCGAAGGTTTTGGGGAGTTTTATCGGTATTGATGATCCTTTGCCCAATATAGATCTGGCACGTGCCGGTAACAAGTAAGGTATAAGCCCGATTATCTCGGGAAATGATAATGAAATATTGAACATTCAATGCCATCCAGCTTTCCGACCTCCCAGTTCCATGAGCAACTTGAGTTCTCCAGAGCTTCGACTGCTAAAGAAACATGATTCGTCACGGGTAGGAGAGGTTGAGAATTTAGTTGGAGAAGCTATAAATTGCGAACACATCCCCTCGAATAATTCAAGGTATTTAGTCGCCTTTTGCGACAGGCATACCTGCCACGGGTATATTTTAGGCCCCCTAACCAGCTGGGGGGTTGCTTGAACTAAAAAAAATTGCGGACGGACCACCCCAGCTTTTAGCAATGTTTAAACGTCATTTAGTATGAACTTTTCAAAAAAATTTCAAAACTTACTCTTCTCCGAGGGATGGGTACCAAGTCTAGATGGGAAAAAGCTCACACGTATTTCTCCAAAGATTTCAAGACAGTCAATCACTCGAAGTTCCTGTCCCACCTAATTAGCTTTCATTATTAACCTTTATATTTATATATACATATCTGTAACACTCGCCTAATCCTTCGACGAGTATTCTTGTGCCTATTACAGCCACAACACTGATCCAAAACATCATAGTCATCCTTCTTAATTTGCACTTTCCTCTTTCTTTCTTTGTGATATGTGTCAATTTCATGATTGCGTGGAATACGAGACAGAATTTCGCAGGGAAACAATAGACAACATTTATGGGAAAATTAGTCTTTATTCGATATAAAATAAGTGAGAGTTCCCCTAGGGTAAATATAATTTGCCAGCCTGGAATATTTAAAGAAGCCATAGGTGGAATAAAATCTTTTGTGGGTCGCCATGGTATGCGCGGATTGGGTCGAACCCACAATGCAAAGAAGCTTGTGCAGCGCTTTGTTCAAACGGTAGGTACTAACCCCTTTATTCTATGTTGTTTCCCCGAACGGTCTTCTGGTCCAACGCGAAACCAATATTGTTTCAAAATCTCTTAGTAAGGTCAAGATTCAAGTTAAGGTATAGCTATAGCTCTAGTGTTTTTCAAGCTGAAATCGCCGTAGTTAAGGAATAGGAATAGGTACATCAAGTGATGCTCACTGTACTTACGGTTAAAACTTAAAGTTTACTCGCATAGCAAATGTGAGTCAAGCACCTCAACCCTAACGTACTGTGGTCGGAGATGGTATTATCATGACTGACCTTACTCTCTACCGTTCTCAACTAATTTATTGCACGTGCCTCTTTGGCTGAACTTTTATTTTTTGAACCAAACGAGAAGCATGTTCAGAGTACGGAATTTGAAAGGTCATATTCAGTCTGATTTTGCTAAGATAGGCTTGATAAGATAGCGGGCGCTTACCCCACGATTTGTCTGCTTCACGACAGAGCAAGCTTTTGATGCAGTATAAATCTTTACCTCAGGCACAGGCCTGGTCGCCATCTCAATCTCAATTCAGTTCGGAGCTATCATCCTCCGAAATATATGATTTGCCTTTATAATATGAGTTTCATATAGATTCGCCACCCTCTGATAACGAAGATTTTCGAGTAGAGCTTGTATCATACGAAGACTTGTTGTTGTGAGACTCGGATTCGAACACGTCGTAGCTTTTTCCTAATAAACAAATCTTACAATCGATTAAACGATTTATTGCTGGGTTTATGTGTGTATGTAAGATTTTACCATAGTATTTGCCTTTGTATTGACAATTGTACATGCTTTCCGCTTCGGCGCCTCAATAAGGTGGTTTTCATACACATATATACATACATATATATGTATTTATATACCGACGTAGACACATTGATAGACAGACATACGCTGAATACGTGATTGAATTCATTTGTACAAATGTACATTAAGAAGGACCACCAAAAAAAAATATTTAATATAACACTGCCTTAAAAACTTCAAACGAACTATTCCTGAAGATTTGTAAATCTCTTCATATGTTTGGATGTGTAAACATCTTTGCTCACAATGGTAAGGTGATTGGAAGTGGAAGTGAAGGCGTAATATTTGGAAGTGATATGCCTAATGAGGGACTATAGAATGTGAAAATATGGAAATTGCGGTCGTGATATAACGGAGTTAAGGGAGGAAAGAAACCAAAGAAGCCAGACGTCGCACCGTCAACTTTTAAACGAAAGGTTAACGATTTGTTATCGATAACAACCCTTAAGGAGGAGTTATCCATTTATCGCAGTTTTTTTCGGTACTTCATTCACAATTTATAGACGAGATATGTTGTTGTAGTTGTAGCGATGAAGACACTCCCCGAGGAAGAATTTTATCGATGTTTCCCTGCCGAATAAAGATCCGGTACGTTTCCGTAACAATCACCATTAAAGTATAATCCCGATTATCTGTGGAACGATTAAATATGACCACATTGAATTTTCTATACCATCCCGCCCTATACCCCCTCAGTCCCATGAGGATCTTGGGTTCGCCAAAGCCTCGGCTCTTAAGAACGCCAAGGGAAGGTGAACTTGACAATTGTGCTGGAGAAACTATAAATTACGCTGGCAGCTCTTTAAAAGGGTTGCTCTACACAACCCCTTGAATCAGTTGGGTATTTTAGTCGCCTCTTACAACAGCCATACCTTCTACCGGTATATGCTATCACCCCTAACCCACTAGAGGTTAGACAAGCCATCCATTTTTTATCGAAGCATTATAAATTTGTAATCGATAACAATTACAAACTGATGAGTTATGGATTTGCTATTAAAAATTTTCCGATTTCTTATGGACAATTTATTGATTTTTTGAAACAGAATATCCTCTTTCTATCGAAAAGTTATCGAAAAAAAATCTTTCAAACTGTATCTGCCGTATATAAACTATAGATTTATAATCCCGTTTATCGAGCACTTCGAGTAATAACAAATATTATAAATAAGTATGTACATAGATAAATCTTGAGCTGGCGTATTTCCGCTTGAGACATTTTATTGATGCACGCAAGTTTCCTCTCAACAACCCAATTATAGGTAGTTTTCTAAGTATTACAAGCGTCACGATCAAAAACCTCGACATATTGAGTTGCAAGAGGTTCATCGTCCCATATAAGAACCGCATTTCAACAGCTTGCACTAACAAAGTGTATAAAAACTCCCTCAGCCAATTGAAAGATGATCTCTTACGAAGACGATTGGTCAGTTATAAGGCTCCGCTGTTCTCGTTGATTCTGGCTTGGGAGCACATGCTTATTTCCTCTAAAGTTAGTTTGGGCGCGATGTTTGAAAGAATGTTCTGTATTGGAAATCTGTAGGTCACTGTAGGTTTGGTAAATCACTCTACGTACTGGGCGGTTTGTCAGCTGACACCGTTTTGACAGCAAGGATAATGATATCCTAGTCAGCAGCTCCTTTCCCCATGATACCTTTTTTGTAGGACCTTAGTTACCTTAGTGGCTGCCACCGTGGTGTGATGGTAGCGTGCTCCGCCTATCACACCGTATGCTCTGGGTTCAACTCCCGGGCAAAGCAACATCAAAATTTTAGAAATAAGATTTTTCAATTGGAAGAAAATTTTTCTAAGCGGGGTCGCCCCTCGGCAGTGTTTGGCAAGCACTCCGGGTGTATTTCTGCCATGAAAAGCTCTCAGTGAAAACTCATCTGCTTTGCAGATGCCGTTCGGAGTCGGCATAAAACATGTAGGTCCCGTCCGGCCAATTTGTAGGGAAAATCAAGAGGAGCACGACGCAAATTGGAAGAGAAGCTCGGCCTTAGATCTCTTCGGAGGTTATCGCGCCTTACATTTATTTTTTTTTATTTAGTTACTTTTGAGGCAGCTCTAACACATAGCTTATTCATTGAATGGTATTCACTTAGCAGATTTTTCTATGAATCAGTCGACCAAAAATGTTCATTTAGATTTTGCAAAGATAGAACTGCTCGAATATGCTTGATATGCTCGAGCTGCTTGAAATTGCACAAAGAAAATCGAGAGCTCTAACTTAAGCTCCGCTACCTTCATTGGAATATTTTTGTAAATTTCTTTATATATTTAGAGATGAACTTTTAAAGAAAGGGATTAAAGCGTTGCATTAAATATAGTCTAGTTACTAAACGTATTTTGTTTCAATATCGTGGGATTCCACGATTATCAAATGTTTTGTGTGCTTTCTACAAATTAGATCCTCCCTCATGTATACTCATGATTACTTTAAGCCAGTGCTTTTATTAAAGACATTTAATAAACTCAATTGTGCTAAATCTATTTCATTGCTTGTAGTCGCTTAATGCTAATGACGTAAAACGTGCGCATATAAATATTGACAACATATATTTACACATACAATAGACGACTTGGTAACAAATATTTATAATTTAGCGCTAAGCGGAAATTCCCCTACTATGAGACTATTATAATGGTGTGGTAAATGCCTTTTTGAAGTGTGCAGATCTTAGACACAGATAGCAAGCGGACTTCCCTTACGATTGCTAAGATTGACACAAGACCAAAAACTCAGATACATGCCTTTATATGACTACTGCCTTTGTTAATTTAAATGTCGTTACAAATTTAATATAATAAAGGCAAGCCTAAGGTCTTACGACTGATATAACGGCGATTTCTTTAACTCTTTTCAGTGCCATACGTGTCGTATGAGTAACATTTTCATAAACTGGTTTAGTTCTGCGCTTAGAGGGAGATCTTAAAGCCACAACAGAGGTGGATGTTTGGTGCAAGGGTGCTCAAATGGTTCCAAAGTAGTGGAAGGAGTATGTCTGCGGGATACTGCGCTGATCTGGAAATAAACAGATCCTACAAGCTGTCATACTACTGTAGCGTTTTCCTAGCGGAAATTTTAGCCGTAACCAAATCAGTAGAAACACTGGAAGATAATAGCTTAAGCTGCAATCGTGTTAACTTTTATATTGAAAGTCAAGCAGCAATTAAGGCAATAATCTCGCATAGCACAGCATTTAAAAGTTTGATAAGTGTAAATAGTATCTGGAAAGAATCAGGACAAGGAGAAGCGTACATCTATTCTGGGTCCCAGGGCATATGGGAATAGATGGGTATGCCAAAGCGGATGAACTAGCTAAAAAAGGCGCATCCATTGAAGCTTGCTCTGTAGATGTCCCAGTTGGATTGAGCGAGATTAAGAGAAAGCGAAAGGTGCACATGATCGACCAAGCGGGAAAGGCGTGGGGTTAAGCGCGGGGCTGTAAAATGTACTTTGCTAATAATATAAAGTACTCCAATGGGTGATAATAAATCTCGGTCTGTATTCACACAAACTTTTTGTTCTAAACCTAGTTTAATTGAGTTTAAAAATCAGATAAAATATTGTTAATAGCGGCCATTCTACAAATCCTACAGACCTAATGGCCAACAACATCGCGATAGCCACTGCAACATGGCTTAAACCCTCGGGGCAGATTCAGTGCCGACCTTATGGCCATAGCATTAGCCATAGCCATCTAATCTCGGAAAAACGGAATATATTGTCCCATCCGTGAGCTTCGAAATGGATCATAGGACCACCATTGAGCTGCAGATTTGATGCCAGGGTGCAAAAATGGCAGAACATACCATATACGTGCATACGGATAGTTCCAAATTAATGGAAAGGTCCGTGCCGATCCCGAAATAAATAGATCCCACAGGCTGCTAGATTACTGCAGCGTCTTTGCGACGGAAGTTATAGCAGCAACATTACATCTCTACTGGGTTTGCACACATGGAAGGAAAGAATGTAACAGAAAAGCCGATGATTTCGCAAAGGAGGGTGCAACGCTCCCTAAATCGACGATAGACCTCCCAATCTGTTTGGAAGCAGGCAAATCGTGGACAAAAGCGCGGGACTGCAAAAATTCTAAGATCATGTGCAAAGCCAAATTGGCTAATATCTCTGAAGAGTGAAGATTTAAGGCTCACGATGAGAATACTGACTGGACACTGCCCGCTGGTGTCACATGCTTAAAAATTAGGCCTTGTCAGTAACAGAAAGTACACGAAGTGTGAGCTGCAGGTAGAAACAGTTGAGCATGTACGGTGTTCGTGTCCTGCGCTCGCTAGGTAAAGAATCCAGCTATTAGGGGCGGCAGAGTTGCCAGATATCGAGGCAGCAATTAAGCTGGGTCTCAGTAAACTGCTAGTATTTTCCAAGAGAACGGAGTTATTCTATAACATTAGTCCTGCGAAATGACTGAGTTTCTTCCATTTGGTCATCAAACGAATTCTGGTAACACTATTTACACATCCAGTGTATGTGAGGTTTTTATTGACCGGCCAGTTCAACCTAACCAAACCTATGGAAGCAGAATAAGTGTGCGGTCTCACTCTCCTGGAAGTTTCAGGTGGAAAACAATTTAAATTCCCTTTGTGTGACTAGCTGGCGGCGATTAACCGAACGAAGAAGCGACTTGTGAGCCTTGTTGGATGGCCACAACTATTGAAAAAGTTAAGCGCTAATTAAGTAAATAATCGGCATATTAGCAAGGAGTCATCGGTAATGCAACCCCCGTTATCTTCGACGGAATATATTTCTACACGTATACTTTTGGAGCTGAACTTTTAAAGAATGCGATTATAGGGCCAACCATATAGTCCAGACTTTAAATGTATTTGAGTTTCAATCTCGTTAGATTTTATGGTAATCAAATACTTTGTGTGATTTCTACAAATAAGATCCTCTCTCATATAAATAAATATGTTCTATACGTCAGTGCTCTTATTGCAGTCATTTAGTAAACCCAATTTTGGTAAATCTACTTATTTGCTTGTAGTCGCTTAGTGCTAATGACGTAAAACATAAATTTACACATACAATAGACGACTTGGTAACGAATTATATTTACACATTTCTATAAAAGACTTAGTAACAAATCTTTATTCTTTATCGCTAATCGGAAATTCTGCTTCTATGAAACTTTTATAATTGCGAGGTTGAGATATGTCATTTTGAAGTGTGCGGATCCTAGACACAGATAGCAGGCGGATTCCCGTATGATTGTTAAGATTAATGCATGTCTATTGACTATGTTAACTTAAATAATTAATAAATGTCAATATATAAGAACTGATGTACAACTTCGAAATCCTCAACTGTTGCCAGTGCAATACGTGGCGTATGAGTAACATGTTCATGGAGAGGTTTTAATTTATACTTGCTTGGTAAGTTTCACTGTATAATAGTTACTTGGTAGGTTGGTTGCTATTATGCCTGGATTCTAGAGACTTGAGACCAAGTAGTGCGCCAGTTTGATGCACTTACTCCTGCACTCAATTACTTCTATTATAGTATGGCTATTTGGCACTTCGTTCTTTGATTCGTCAATGGACCTGCTTATATCTTTTACGGAGCCTTTAGCAACTTTCTGAAGTTCCGATAGTACAAAACTGCCCACAGTTTGAAAGCTTCTATATCCTGCAGCTGGACATTCGCAAAGGTAGTGTGTGACTATTTATTTGATGCCCTCCTTGCTGCAGCTCCTGCAAATGCTGTTAAAAGGGCTCTCCCATTCTCTCCCTCAGTACACAGGCTAAGCGGCCAGTGTCCCATGATTTTTGCAGTGATCTTAAAGATATCTTTTCGTATCCTATTTAGCAGAATATCATGCCATCGGATGCCAGCAATTCACTTGTGACCGGGAACATATATAAGCGTTATGCTTGTGAAGTTTTCTGCCGCTTGAAGCAACATGTTGCAGCTGATGACCGCTTTAAGCAACATAATGGGGAAGTTAAGCGTGATGATCTATACTATCTCAGTAAACTCGTAGCTCCCGCCTTCCCGCCGAGTCCTCCGACAGGAGCATAAACGACCTTTCTGTACTCAAACCCCAACTTGGAAGATATTAGCTCAGCGTTGGGAAGAGGGAAGGGCAGTGAGACTTTAAATTGCTCTTTAGAATGATGAAAAAAGCTTATAAAAATTTGGTTTAATGTATGGCATTTTTTTTTCCATTGCATCGTTTTGCTGAACAGGAAATCTATCAACACGGCTTCAAGCACGGAATTGAAGATGGCCTTATAAACGTAACACTTGCAATATCGAGAGATGGGCCAACTTGCTGGCCGGCTTAGAGGAGGGATTTCAAATACCATACTATCTATAGCACATCGCCAACAGCTACGTAGTATTCTTAAACCGTTTTATTTAGCTTTGACAAGGTGGACGGCCGGCACGAATATTGCAATTGAAATTTAAGTAACTCCCCGCTAAACTACTAGCTTGAAACTTGTAATAAAGTTCAGAACCCGATGACAATGCAATAATAAGAAAAAATCGTCGCTAGGTGGCGCAAGGATCGAGATATTCACAAAAATCGTAGTTGTGGTCCGATTTGGCTTATATTTGGAACACATAATGCATACAAGTATACCAAGTATACGAATCGACCTATGAAAAACATCGCCGCTAGGTGGCGCAAGGATCGAGATATTCACAAAAATCGTATTTGTGGTCCGATTTGGTCTATATTTGGGACACATCATACATACATGAATAGAAAGCGACCTATGATGTCCGATTTGGGTCATATTTGGAACAAATATTACATACAGTCCGGTAGAAGTGACATCAAAGTATTTTTGAGTTGGAGGAGGGACAAGCATATGTGGCGCAGAGTCGAGTAAAGTCTTTGGAAGGATTATGTATTGAGGACTTAGATTGTAACAAATTGTCAAGAAAGAGTCCTTGTAATAATGAGTCACTAAATGAACTAAATAGAATGAGAAATAATAGGAAATCAAATGAAGACTAAAAACTTGAAAATAAGATAATAAAAAAAATGTCTTAAGTTAAACGGTTTTATTGAAAACAATACTTACATGAAGTAATAATAATATTAAAAGCTAAAAAATAATTAGGTAGGTCCTAGGTACTAGTCATCACACTCCTCATATGTCTAGGGCGTTGATCAGACAATTAAATAAAAGCGTTGGACGCATCAAATTTCTATTGGTAGTCATATATAAGACCAACTGAACCTTAATAAGGTTATGCTACGCCTCACAGCGTACTTCGCGTAACACACCATTGATCGTGGGTTCATGCGCCAGGCAAAGCAACATCAAAATCTTAGAAAAAGGTGTTTTTCTAAGCAGGGTTGCCCCTCGGCAGTGTTTGGCAAGCACTTTGATTGTGTTTCTGCCATGAAAAGCTCCCAGTGAAAACTCATCTGCCTTGTAGATGCCATTTGGAGTCGGCATAAAATACGTAGATACCGTCCCTCCATTTTGTAGGAAAAAATCAAGAGGAGCACGACGCAAATTTGAAGAGAAGCTCGGCCTCAAATCTTTTCGAAGGCTATCGCCCCTTATATTTATTTATTTATTTAATAAACCATTTAGGGCGCATAGTCAAAACGCTACTGGGAGGCATCTAAGCAGGCCGTCCTCTTTTCAAAAACTAGAAGTTTTCTAAGACCTATCTTTATTGCTGCCTCGCGGTCTGGCAACTCAGCCGCCCTTATAAATGGTGCGTTAGCATGGCAAACGCAGGATACGGACACAGAACGTGCTCAATCGTTTCTTCCTGCAGCTCGTACTTCCTATACCTGCTGCAACAGACAAGGCCTTACTTATACGCATGTGACGACGAAATTTAGTGCTCACGAGCTTAGACATTTTGCAGCCACGCGCTTTTGTCCACGCCATTCCTGCTTGATGGATCATTTGTAACTCCTCCCTTATTTTTAATTTCTCCCAAACGGATTGGGACGTCTATCGTCGGCTCAGCGAGTGTAGCATCCTCCTTTGCCAACTCATCGGGCTTTTTGTTACCTTATATCCCTTTATGACCAGGAACCCAATATAGATGCATGGTCCGGCCTGAGCGAAATTTTTCCAATATTTTTTTTGCATTACAAACTGCTTCTTGATGAAATACTGTGTGAGATTATTGACTTAACCGAAGCATGACTCTCAATATATATATTTACGCGACTGCAGCTTAAGCAGGCTTCCTGCAGAATTTTTGCTGCTTTCTTTACAGCTATTGTGTCCACCTGAAAGACGCCGCCGTTATCTGGCAGCCTTTAGGATCTACTTATTGGTGGATCGACACAGTAAACAGCAGATCTGACCATTTCCGTAAATTTTAGGTCTTCGGTATACACGTGTATAGTACGTTCTGCCATTTCTGCACCCTGGCACCAACCTTCCTGCTCAATTGTTACCCCATTATCTTTTTCGGAGTTTAGGCGCGGGGCCATATATCCCGTTTGCCCCATATTAGATGGTGCTATACTGCTATGGCCGTATGGCCTGTACTCAACCTGCCCGAGGCCTAAGGTCTTGTTGCAGTTGCTCGGAAGTGCGATTAGAACCCATACAACTTTTCCTTATTGCCTTCTGCTGAAGAGATTTACAAGTTGTAATCGCTTTGATCACTTTAATGTAACGTTGTGTTAATATTTTCGAAACCGCAATTGGGACAAAGTCCTACAACAATAAGACGCGACCTTGGTTGAGTCTGTTAATTAACCTGTTAACTATTTGATCATTGCAGGATCTCGGGTTCGTATTAAACACACCGGTGAAAAAGGTTTGAAAAGATTTACAAGCTATAACCATAGCAGCTGCCGCCTTGTTCATCCTTTTGTCGCGTACTTTAACATTTAGCCAACACATTAATTTTTTTTAATCTTTTCGGATATCATTGTGGACTAACAAATGCACGGAAAGTGCTGACCTGGCTAAAACTTCAGTCCAATCCAGCTTTGACATGAAAGTCGCACTTCATCAGAATCGGAGTGACTAAAGCAACTGACAATATAAGAAATTCTTTGTTGAAATTATTTAATCAAAATGGGCATTATTACATAGACTTTGCTATCCTGAACGGAAAATAGTTTGGTAATTATACATCTCATTAAGAGTGGAATTTTACCACTTTTCTCCGGCATAATGCGATACAAAAAAAGTAAATAAACAAAACAGCCGCCGAAAATTCGCGAGAGAAAGAGATATGAAAAGAGACCGTTAGTATTGCAAAAATCTCTCGTTTACAGATATTTTGCAGACGTGCAGCGCAAACCGGCCAAAGCTATAAAAAGAAGCCGCATAACGAAAACAAAGTCAAATGCCGCCAGAGCCCGACAGTGTTTACAGTTATAGTGCAAAGTTGATAAGAACGCGACAGCTAAAACAACAAATATATGTTTGTAAATAAAAAAATTTAAGCCATACCAAAATAGTAATAATAATATAAATAAAAACTTTATGAACGCGGCGTCTTTGAGAATTTGTTAACATAGACTGAGTAAATATTGTTGCTTTGTTGTAAAGGGCGGTAGAAAAAGAATGTGAAGAGGAAAGTGCAAAAATTCAACAAATTATAGCAAAGCGCTAAGCTGCCAAAAGTTTCCTAACACTAAAACTGCCAAAAAAGTTAAAGAAAAAGAAAAAAAAACAAAAAAATCAATTACATTAATAAAAATTTCGAGTAACATTAAAAAACTGAGTCTTATAACCTCGACACGATGACAACTTTACATGTTTGCTTTGCGGATTTGTCACAACATGGCAATGAAGCTGATGCAGCTGCAAATCACCATGAACTGCATAATGCCATGAATGAAACTGGTGCACTGAGTGCATTGAATGGCGTCAATGCGGATGCCGACTCTGCGGCTAATAGCGTCACAACATCGTTAACACTACAAACCGATTTAAACAAGGGCAACACACCGCCATGCAAACATTCTCCGGGTGCCTCAAGTGCGCACAGTATATCAGCAACTCCACGCTATGAACGTAATATGAGCTTCTTTCAACAACTAAGCCGGCGCTTTGGACTACTGCGCTCGAATGGTGACCCAATTTTTAACGCTACCGCCAACGATGATGATTCAACCGATTCGTGCTCCTCAATGCAACATTCAATCGATGCATCAAATACGTCATCATTATATGCGCCAAATATAGATAAAATTGAAAGCAACAATAACGTTGGACATTTGCAGTCTAAAGCTAATATGAAGGAGGGTCATGGCTCGAGTAGTGAACAACTTTCGTATGCTTCTAGCGATACAAGCAGCACCATAGATATTGATGAAACCCATGAGCAACAACAACAACAAAGTCGTACATATTCTCTTACAGTCACTGATAAAACTGCAATAAACAACGAACGGCGCTCAAGTGCACGTTCAAGTTTTTCACGTTTACAACGGCGTTCCACATCTTCTTTGAGACGCGCTTTCGAAAAATTCTCTTTATCATCACGTTCGCTCTCATGCGGCGGTAATACATCACCGCCACTATTATCTACACAAACATCATCTATGCAACATACACAACGTATGGGCGTTGCCGGTAACACGCCCAACAAATCGTCGCTTAAATATAGTTCAAATAATGAATTGAGTAGAAAATCGTTAGGCAGTGCATCGATATGCGCTTCAACGATGTCATCAAAATCCTCGAAAAGTAAAACGAAACCACCGCCACAACGTATTCTACGCCAGCCTGTCTCCTATACATATCTAAAGGGCATATCCGGTCTGCCGACCCAACGTGTACCACGCAGCGCTGTCTGTTGTCAATATGCAAGACGTTGAATTTGTTGAGTGCAATAGCAGTCGCAGCGTTTAGCGGCTGTTGATGTTATTTACCCATAAGTGTTCATAGTATATTAAATACATAACATAGCATAGCATTATACAGCATATGCCGTATTGAAAGGAAGTTGCTGGCGTTGGTGTAGTTGTTGAATGTTCGTATGTTTTGTATTTGTTTGCTGGTTGCTATTGAAATGACATTCGATGACATACAAACATATATTCATTATTAACTCGTTGTAGAAGGTTTCCTCAATATGAGCTAATACGATAATTAATATAAAGCAAACGATTTAATTGGCTTGCGTATGAAGTCAGCGATTTATAAAAATTCGTATAAATTAAGCGAGAGCATAAAATTAATTAAAAATACTAAATTTATTTTCACACACACAAACATCTGCACATATTAAATAAAATTTATATATTTGAATTAATGCGAAGAACAAAGACACGCCTAATATTTTCATTTGAAATACATATCCACATAATATTTGCAAACTTCATTATGTACTTATATTTTCCGAAGTTATTAGAAATTCTAGTTCATGAGAAAAAAACTGTGATATAGCTAGATATGTATATCATATATTCATATCAGATTTAGCCCAACATAATTATTACCCCCCCCCAATTCCAACCAGCGCTAACGCTAAAACTCTATGCGCAGAAAAACATGCTGCATTTAGTACCATGTGGTCATAAGGAAAACCCGCTTAAGTCCTATGTAAAAGTATGAGAGTTAGGCTGTGATTCCTTGTGACCACATGGTATTAAATGTTGCATACCTTCCTGCGCACTTGATGCTGTTTTGCATAATTTTAGCGATGGAGTTTTGGCGTTAGCGAAAGTTGGAATTTGGGGACTGGAATTCGGAACGTATGCAAAAAGTTGCGCCTAAAACTATGCACCATCATATTTATAAGTAAAGACAGTGAAATCTTTTGAAAGGAATTGCTTTTTATGGTTCGAACTGCACCCAAACTCTAACATTCGCGCAAACGCTAAAACTCCATAATGAATAACCGCCAAGGTCCCATGTAAGAGTACTTGAATAATACAGGTATTCTGTGTAATCATAGGGTACTGAATGTTGTATACTTTTGTGCGCACTTGTTAGTGTTTTAGATATTTTTAGCGATGGAGTTTTAGCGTTTCGGGTGCTGTTCTTCAAAACAGAGGCTTCATTTGCAAAGCTCAATTGACATAGCAGAATTTAAAACACCACAGCTAGCAGTCATATTTCCATATCTTGCTGCAAGAAGAAGCATACCTTGCGGCACTACAGCCCGAATAGCAGCTCCGCTCTTTTTAGCGATCGAAAGTTAGATAATTCAGTAACTGGTACAGCTAAAACAGTGAAATTAAATAGCTACATAGATGGATATAATTAACTTTAATTATATTTCAAAATGGTCATTACACCTCCCACAATCTAGGAAATACTTTTAGAAGTTCTCTATACACTGACACACAAAAAAAATTTTTAGTTTTCAAAAAAAAAATTGTTTCTATACATTTAAAATTAAATTTTTTTTGTTTTTTTTCTTTTTTGTTACTCTGTACCTATTTTGATACAGTTTTGTTTAATAAAATTTACTAAACGAAGCAGCCATCTATGTACCCTAGTGTGCCAAATCCATTGGATTTTAATAACTGATGGAGGTCATCTATAACTAGCGTCCACAAGAGAAGAGAAAGTACACCCCATTAAGGGCATACCCTAGTAGCCACAATCGACTCGGTGGTCCCTCCCAGCCCAAGATTAATTTTTCTTCTCTTTAGCATGGAAAGCAACAGGCGCACTATCATTGAGCTTATATCCTTGTCAATCATAGCTTCTTCGATAACTTTAAAGCCGCTGATATGTCAATAAAAGCGCAGAACCTATTAAATTTTTTTCGTAAGTCTATGGATAGCTTTCTGCGTCGATTTTTCTAATTGACAGACAAATACATTCCTGCATAGGGTGAGTTTTTTAAGGTTGACGTCCCTAATGTGCTGATTCAAAATTTTCTTCACAACCTTGAAGAGAAACGAGCTGATGATAACTGGTCGATACGACTCGGGCAGTTAATTTTCCTGTTTTTTTGGTATGAATACGGACTTCACATCTATTTTTGATTTTTACTGGTCGCTGCTGTAATTGTTTTATATTAAAATGACTTTCAGTCATCCAATAATAAATTTATTGTAGCAACAAATCTGTTTCTGTAAAATGCCATCTTCAGTGCAATTTTCAGCTCAACTTACCACCCTAGCAAAAAATGCACAAAACAAAGCGGATGAATTTGTTAAGCAGACCTCAGACGAATGCTTCGTAAAATATGTTGTAACTAATTGATTTTCACTTTATGGTATTATTACTTAACTTAAATATTTTTTCTTATTTAATACCTATAATACTTCCCAAAATTTCTCTATTCCATATAAAACCAAACACATACGTAAGCTCTTTTTAAAAAAAATCGAAAAAAAAGTTTAAGCTTAAAAAGCGATCACACTAACAACAATAAAATAAGGCAATTCACTCAAACTCGCAAATGCTGCGTAGCCATAGAAATTTCGCAAATACCCAAAAATTTTCACAAAAGGAATGCAATCACCCCGGAATGTAATCATGTACTCCCATTCCTAAACTAATACTTTGGGACTGCAGCCTTTATTTCTTTTTTTTTTTTGGAATACTGGATAAATTTTTTTAGTTATTACTCTTTTTGTTATTCCGTACTAATTATTCCCTTTTGCATTTGTCATGTGGAATAGTAAAACTTAAAAGCACTCCACTTATGCAATAACAAAATTGAAAAGCATTCCGCAAATGTATATCAGTATTGAACAAGTAAGGGTGTCTAAGTTCGGGTGTACTCAGCGTGAGCTTCTATTGTACAGTTCATTTCAGACAAATTACTATTCTACATAACACGTGGCCACCAAATTTCCTCTTACAATAAAATTTGATAATTGAAATATTATTGATTCAAAACTATCTTTCGCTAAGATATAGCTTATTATTCTAGCCTGCAACCCTTTTACCGCATCCCGTCCATTTTTACTAGAAATATTTCCTGCTATAAGAAAAATATGTGCACCGAATTTTATTACGATATGTTAATTTTTCATAGCTCAGGAAATATCAAAATTGCTTAGTCAAAAAATGGGGCAGTGCAACGGCCATTTAGAAAGTAAAATACATTTATATTAAGCTCTTTTTCGCAGAGGTATATTCGTCTACTACCCCTTTAAAAGTCTTTTATAGAAATGTTGGTGGTTCTTAACCGATCCCATCCATTTTTATTAGAAATAGTTACAGCTATAAGAAAATATTATTAAGAAAATATTTCTTTGAGTTATAGCTCCCGAAAAGGCAAAAAAAGTGGTCGGTGCCACACCCACTTTCAAAAATGTGAATTTTTTCCTATTTATTGTTATAATTACACTTGGGAAAAGAAATACTACTGATGCACTATAGGTCAAATGACCACTTTTTCTGTGCGAAACTAATTAATCCAACAAAATCATGGTGCTAAAATTAAAACTTGTTAGCATTTCAAGAGTAAAAGTAATTATGTTAAAAAAAATGGAAATTAACCCATTAAAGACCAAAAATCAATTTTAACCCTTTTGCAACCATTAATGCAAACATAAAATTCATTTGTTTATTTTTATTATAGTAAAACATTTAGTACTTGATTAAATCTAAATCATTTTGTAAATTTAAATCATAACGAGACTCTTCACATTCATTCATTTCATCGTGTTCGTTGCCAAGTTGAAATACCTCTAATTCATTTTGTAAATCTAAATCATAACGAAACTCTTCACATTCATTAATTTCATCTTGTTCGTTGCCAAGTTGAAATTCCTCTATCGTTTCGCAGCTACGTAATAGATCAATTACTTCAGGTGGAAGTGTCGAACGCTTCTGTTTTTGTAAGAGTCTCTTTAAAAATGTTTTAGAAATTAATGGATCTGATGTATCCATAGCTCTATTAAATAGTCTAACAGGTTATTGATGCGGTTGTTCCTGCGGGCGTGATGCAGTCTATCGGATTTGTATATTTTTTTTGTCGCGACTCAGCAGCTTGTTCTGCAAAAAAACCTAGTGGGGGCACCGTATTTTCTATTATTTGTTTTGAATGCATGAGGACTTTATGTGTCGTAGAAGTCATTGGCAACCAGCAATATAGCTCCTGGAAATGTTTTGCTGTCTCAAAGCAATATATTTCAAATTTGCTTGAGTTTATTTCGAACTGGCTGGATAAACAAATCAAAATGATTTTCAATCGAAAAATAAGCTCTTTGTCAACACCAGTTATTTCAGAAAAAATCTCATGATCACTAAATGCTCGACGAGCAGTGTTTCCGTTATTTGTGGAACCGCAGCCACCTACTCTGGACATGTCCACGCGAAGTCCGAGCTTTGTCCAAAAATCGTTTTGTATTTCTGTTTTTATTTTAAAGATAATTGACTTATCATCTCCTCGTATCTGCCACTTTTTCAATTTGCATTTTTAGCCTAAATGTAATGTAAATTCAAAAAATCTTATCCAGCAATGAAGGGGACTAAGTCCAAACTTTAAGTTTTCTTCTTTTGCACGGAATATTTCACTTTTATAATAAAAAGTATTCATATTCGTTCTTGAAGATATCTAGCATCCTGTGACATTTGTTCCACTTTTGAGCTAATTTTACGCAAAAAAAATGTAATGTTTGTTTAATTTTTTTTTTCAACTTCATCCGAAATTTTATTGTGTGATGTAAAGATTTTTTAATATATGTGACCCGGTCTATGAAAAGGTGGCTTATGACTCAAAAAAATTTTAACACTTTTTTCTGGTTTCGATAGTTTTTGAGACGCTCTTTCACGTGGTGAAAGCTAGAGAGTCCTAACTTGCTTGGAAGTGTACTAAAAATGTAGAGAAAGAAGAACACAAATGAAAGACGATGAAGCCTTTGGTTCCTTCGATGCCACTTTGGTGGCTGGTGAAGCATCCTCAGTTTTTTTTGATATAATTTTTTTCGAAGGCAATGTAGCCAAAATATCGGTCAGAAACTGGTTTGTGTTTTGCCTTTTGGGCATGACTGTTCATAATGCAAAAGAAAAACTAAGAAATTGAAGAAATGCATTGTTTATCTTTAACAGCTGTTTCTCGCATTTTCTTTTTTGAGTCATAAGCCACCATTTCATAGAGCAGGTCACATATAGCTCATTTTATTCGTCCACGACCCTTTTAAAAATCTTTTATATACAAGTGGGAGTGGTTCTTAACCGATTTCGTAAATTTTTTTTTTTTTCGAAACATTTCTCATAGTGAAGGCAAGCTTTCTGCTGAATTTATGATATGTTTAACGGTTTTTGATTTATGATTAAAATATTTGTAAATTGATTTTATCACAAGTGGGTGGTGCCACTTCAGAAATGTTTTCAAATTTTTTTAAGCGTTTTAATAAAAGTCCACACTAAAATTTCAACACCCTAGGTGTATTATTTACCAAATAATCAGGTTTTTGTGTTTTCTAAAATGTTATATATATAAAAAGCGGTCGTGGTTATCATCCGACTTCACTCATTTTCAATACCAATCTATTATGGGTCCAGATAAGCCCGTATACCGAAATTGCTGAAGATATCAATATTTGCTCAAGTTATCGTGTTAAGGGACGAACAGACGGACGTACCTGGCTTAATCAACTTTTGTTTTCGAACCTGCTGATTTTGATATATGGAATTCTATATCTATATCGATTCCTTTATATATGTAAAACCAGTCATAATGTTAGCAAAGTTAAAATAATCTGTGTGCAAAGCACGCTGAGTATAAAAACAAAAGGAAAGCAAATGATTGTGGAATGCATTCCCCAATTATTGCAGTCCAACAAATGCAATCAATCAATGCAATAAAAAATGGGAACAAAAAAGTAGTAGTTAATCCGGAATTCGAAAAAGAATAAGAATTAAAAAAAAAATTATTCATTATTCCGGACTAACAAAAAAGTATTCCGATCCTTTGGGGCTGCAATCAAAGAAATAACTATTCGAAATGGAATGGATTCCTCTGTAACTCTGCCAGGTTTGCATGGCTTACGTCATTCTCGGGGCTTTTGCGCGTTTAAATGTGTTGCCGTAATACATTTCTTGATAAATAAGAACTCAAAAAAAAAATTTTTTTTAAATAATATCACAACCGTAATTCGTGGATAAAATAAATAGATATTATGTACTTAAATATTTACCAAAAACATTGTAGACATTTTCTACAGAAATATTTACATACATGCAAAAACAACAATAATATGGGTTATGGTGATTTCTTTTCTACACGAAAATTTCGCCACTTTCAGGGGCAAATATTTTTAAGATTCTCACTTCGCCCTGAGAAATTGTAGTCACATAAAATGTTCAGTGCAACCTTGCTCAAAAGAACAAAAATTGTAACCATTTTTACAAAAAAATGCAGTTCGTGTGGTTGTTCGCTGTCAACTGTGATCGCAAATTGCTTTTGAGTAAGGCATGATGCGACACATACGTACATATATAGCATTCGCTTCAGCTTCGTAAGATTCATCAGCTAATTGACAGGGCTGTTTTCTGCACCGTCAATCGCAGCGGGGGCAAGTAATGTTGCATTTTTAGCCATTTTTAGGGGTAGGTTGTTGAGAAAAGATAATGATGCCCTCTATTGAGGCTAAGCTGATTTTACAACTGAACACAACTTTTTGAAGGTTTGGCCTGAAGGCGCCATTTTCGTGTAGAAAAGAAAACACCATTAGTAATTGTAATGAAATACACTAAAATTGCAACAACAAAAAGTATATACACAAAAACAATATAACGTAGCAGCATTTTGTATAGAAAATATTCACATTTGTACTTTATACAAACAAATATTAATAATTCAAATGCACAGATAAAAAAATACTTAATGGGAAACCAGAAATATGCAAAAATGAATACAAACAATAGCAAATAATTCCAATAAATATGCACGAAAAACCTTTGGCTCTAAGCCGCCAATTTCGTATATGAAAACTAACAGTCTAATATATAGATTAAATAAATTCGAATACATAAAATTTAAAAAATATTTCTGGTGTCAATTTACTGTAATGAATCTAGTTTGTCTATGGTAAGTATTTTATTTACGTATAAACAACGGGAGAATATTTTGTGAATGACTGTCCAAAAGTTGAGAGGCTGTTTACATAAATATTTTTCCTGGATGCTAATAGAGAAGTAATTGTTGGGACACTCACGGCTAGCATCACAGCTGCAATATGCATTTTCGAAGCTCCCTTCCAGCTCAATTTTGATATCGAAATCGACACCCCTACAACGGTTTATACTCTCGTTTTAGGTCTGAACCTCACCAAAAGAGATAGAAAAAGCATATTCCGACACCCTTTCGTCGTCCCAGTCGTTGCGCATGTTCGACATGGACGAGACATGCAATGAAGCAAAGCCTCCTTATATAGCACCTGATAGAAGCCATTGAAAATGCAGGCAGTATGCCTCCTTAAATGACATTTCACAATGAAAGCCATATCCGAGGTTTCAATTTGAAAGGAAAGCTGAAACGGCATGCCACCAAGCAAAATTTATTGCCTTATTGGTCACGTTGGACATGAAAAATTCTTTCAACTTCCTTTCTTTTTGATCTTAAACTTATTTTAATATGCATATTTCATCAATGGTAAGCAAAGCAATAGGCATACTTGGTTTTGTGAGCGATGGGCTAAGGAGTTTAATGATCCGTATCTGACTAAGACCCTCTACACATCGTTGGTACGACCAATTTTAGAGTATTGTTCGTGTGTCTGGTTCCCAGGGTATCAAAATTTTATAAAGCGTATTGAGTCAGTACAGAAGCAATTCATTATATTTGCACTACGTGGTCTTAACTGGGATTCTAGTGTGCATTTGCCACCATATAGAAATAGACTTATCCTTATAAATCTGCCAACTTTAGAAAATCGAAGAACTTTACTCGGGGTAATGTTCATTCACAAGCTCATTATGGACGAGATCGACTCATTTGATCTTGTTAGTCGATTAAATTTTACTGTTCCTGGTAGAACGTCCAGGCACGGTGTGCTTTTTTATTTACCACTTTTCCGGCAAAATTTTGCCAAAAATAATCCACTGTGAAGCTGGTGTTCGCACTACAACGACTGCATCAGTTTTGAATGTTCGTTTTCCGAGTTACATAATTCAATACTGTCACGTCTGGCCTGATATTTTGTATTTTCTTTCATATGTATGGTTGAATTTAATTATTTTTAATTGTAACATTAATTTTATATTTTATATATCTTAGTAGTCGACGGCATTGTGTCTGTGTCGACTTTAATCCAAATAAATTAAATTAAATTAAATTAGGGTGATAGCATGCTTGACGCGCAAAGCCTTATTTATGTACCCACATATCTACTTGACATATTTAGTATACATAAATCAAGGTCAGACGAAGGTATGGATAGCAGGAGGAGCAGCAAAATGATCGGTATAAGGTCCCGATCACTGCAGTGCTTCGTATGATAGCCTCCTATGCTTGCTCAAGCCAGAGATTACTTTCCCCGTAACGCAAATAAAGTGCCTATGTTATTACAGCAAGAAACCGCGAGCTGGCACCATTACGATGGTTGGGGACTTTCAACTAAAAAAAGGGGCTCTGTGAAATACCTTGGAGATGCAATAAATAGCAAGCTGATTCTTTTAGAATACTAAAATGGGCTTGCAAAAAGATTGCACAGATAAAAAAGTTAACTAGGTCGATTACCGACATGTATTAGAAAGCTGCATACATCACCCTCGGATTCTATACTCTTATATGGGCATAAATCTGGGTGGATATAATGAAATTTCTAAAGTAACAAGCAGCCATTACCTCGTTGAAATGCAGAGGGAACGTACGAATCGCCTCAACGTACACACGGTATTCGTAGAAACCGTCTCAGTTATTATTATATTAAAAGCAATTAGCTACATCCACCGCACGGAAGTAAGCAGAGATATCGCTGCCAAACAAGTTCTAGAAAGTTTCGGCTTCTAACTAACGTCGCTACTTCTGGATATATATCAGCTATTTTATATAGCAATTGCCACTATGGTAATGCATGAACCAATAAACAGATCCCGCAATAAAAAATGAGAGAGCAAAAAATCGTAGTTGGCTGGGAAATAAATTTTCTCGGCGTACGTCAGCTTTTGACAACATGTTTCTTCGCTGACGCAGTGCTCAGACTTTATTCCACTCGGAGTATTTTGCTCCACTTTTACCTCCTAGTACATTTTTTATCTCAAAGGTTTATGTGGGTCGAGTTGAAAACTAAATAGTATTATCACCTAATATCTATCTTTTGGTCTAAGTTTTCATAGCATACGTGTGAAAATCTGATTGTTTACAAGTGACGATTAGATGAAATGACGCGAATACATTGTTGCTGTCTTATGACATATTTGTTCACATTTTACTCACAGTTTTTGTACTTTTCTCGTAGGGAATGAGAATAAAAGGAGTAAAATGTAAGCAAAAAATGTGTCCGGACGCGATCTGTAAATCCCGCCAAAATTCAACATACAGCAGTTATTAAAGTTTTATATAAAAACCAGCAGACCCGGTAGACGTTGCTCTGCCCTAAATTTGGTCTACCTGCATACATTTTAATAAGCTTTTTCCATCTAACTCTGCCCTCCCCCACCCCTCTTCACTTTTTCCTGATCCTTTTATTCACACCTCCCTCCATCTTTTTCGCTTCATCTATCTCCATATTCGTCTCATTCTATTTCTTTATCAGTCTCCTTCTCTCTTTTCTCTTCTCTCACGTTCTTCTTCATCCCTTATTGCCTGTCCCAGAGGGTGGTATGTATTTTGTTCTAGTCCCAGTCCTAGTCCTAATCCCAGTCCCAGTCCATCTCTGGTCAACTTCCCGGAAAAAAGTATCGTAAATACTAATATAGGCAAATTTTTATACCAAATTTCAGGCATATCGAATAGGACGTATGTAAATAGGTATGTGGGTATTATTAATTCATGTCTCTATTTCGGCTTCACATGCATATTTATCAGTTTTGCCAGGTTGATGCGAATATCACAATGAAAATTACTTTACAGCTCTCATCAACAGCTTTCATTTGATATCTATATTATATAAACACATTCTAGGGGTACCCTGGGTCCACGTTTGAACAAAATCGACCGACGCATCTCTTCAAACACCGGCGATCAACTAACACACATTTTAGCCTTTCTTTATATATATATAGATTTTTATTTTTCACACTTCACTATAATATTAAAACGAAATGCAGATATTCGTTGCTCTTGAAATTCGGCCTAAAAATTGCACATGGAACAACTAAAGACTCTCCTGAATTAAAAAAAATGTCTTAGTACTTCTAAATCGCGAGCCCCTCAGAAACCCCGGGTACGGGGGTAATCCCCCCATCCCTCCTCTCGCCGGACCTGGTGATGTGCTATACTTGATTTCATTCGCTATAATATTTTCTATTGATAAGCACGTTGTTTAATTAAACACCAACCAATTACACGGAAGTATATCCGCACCACCTGAAAATATGAGTGCCGGTGCGTATACGTAACATTTTATTATTACGTATAAACATATAAAAAAAAATTGCAATAAAATAATATTGCAACTATTAACTGAGATATAACCTATCCTATATTTCAAGTTAAATTAAACTACACACGGGGTGCAAAATATATTCATAATCGGTTAAGTTGTTTAGGAGTCCATTGCGGACAAACAATGTGACACGTGAATTTTATGTATAAAGATGAAGTAGGTTGAGTTAGTGAGGTCAACTAAGCCTGTTTTGCGATAACAGTCGCCAATTGGGATCACCAAGCGAGATCAAAGCTTCCTCCAACTGTCTCTCCCAACCTAGTAACCGAAAATAACAATAATAGAGCCCACTTTTATTCCAGAATGTGGTGTGCTTTTGGGAGCATTAATTAGTCATCCTACACGTTTTAGGTCGTGCAACTAATAAGGCTGAGAAACATTTCATGGCAAAAACACAATCGAAGGGATTGCCAAGCTACCAAATCAATTTGATGTTAGTTGTTCACCCGCTTTCAAAAAGGAAGAAAAAATATACTCCGAAAATTTAATTTTTAATCCGGCGTAGTCGTTTACTCAGGTAATAGTATTAAATACTCCGAACACTGGTAGCGAAATATGAGAGAAATGTAATAAATCGAAAAACTTCAAAAGCGCTCCGTCATCAAACTGATTTAAATTCGATTTACAATACAATCGATTACAATTACAACAATTCCAGAATGATAGATCTTGACTCATTTGTTTATGATGGTAAGAGGATTTATAAATTGTTTGAAATAATGCATTTTAAAGTAGCGTTTCATATTCAGATGCAGACTATTCAGACTCTGATTCAAAAGTGATTTAAGAAATCGATAACATTCTGGCATCAGATTAATAACAAATCAATAAATTATCGATAAAAAAAACGGTAAGTTTTCGATTATAAACAAATTACTCATCTTCAATATTGTGATAGCCAATTTACAACACTTCGTTAAAAAGTCGTTAATTACCAATATATTGACGGGACTTCGCTGATAACAGGCTGATAACAAACCGATTACTCATGGAAATAAATAGACAACAAGCCCGTCCAAAACAAACTGTTAAATCATCGAAAATGGTTCTTATTGATATCAAACTGTAAACTTTTCGATCACAAGTCGGTAATCATTCGTCAAGTTTTAGTTTTGGTTTCTCATACTTCCTCTTCAGTCCTCTCCTTTCCTTCCTCTTTTTCTTTTTTTCCTCCCACAAATTTCGTCTTCAAATGCCCTGACTCTAGTTTTTGTATTTCCTTAAATGGCGTAATTCCTTTTCAGTTATGGGTTCCCCTATAGGTTAGGTTATGAGGGCGTGCGTGGGAATTTCCCACACTTCCACTCGGAGATATTTTTTGCAATAGTGATTGCCGGGTGGTCCCACATTCGTCCAACCAGATTACTTCATAGTAGTCCTCAATATCAATCAATTACTCTCTCTGATGAATCTTTGAAAGAGTGTAAGATGTACTTTCCAAACCTCTGTTGAAAAACCGTGCGCTCAAAAACTTCATCAGCAACATCAGCAGGGAAAATAATGAATCGGCTCCTCATCCCCCTTATGACAGCTTCTGCACAGGCAGCTTGCTGATATGCACCGTCGTCGTAATATTGGTGCAATATGGCAATGACCGGTAATGACACCCATAAGTATTCTAACTTTGTTTAGCTTGAGAGCGAAGCTAGTTGCTTCTTATGCAAACATGGCCATAAGGACCTTGAGACCTCGCAATCATCTTGTTTGGCCCAAAGCAGTTCCGTTACTCTGATCTTATATTCCTCAGGAGATAACTCACCAGTGATCAGTACGCAGCTGTCAGTCACGCTTATGTCCATTTCGAAACCTTTAATGGTCGCTTCGTCTGCGAACTCATTCCCTTCAATATCGCTGTGCTCTGGGACTAAGGCAAGGGGGAAATTTAGGACGCCAGCGAGGCTTGAAACCTCCGCATGGTATTCGACTTCATCGCGATGGATTCTCAGGGCTTTACATTGATGTTTGGGACCGTACTATCCTTTAGCAGGCTGGACTCCCTCATACTGTGAGCAAGGTTGTTAACACGTCAAAGATAAGCGTTGTAAGCCTGAAATGGGTACAAAGAAGTCAAATTAAGTGTAAATATTTTAAAATATTCAATGCTACAAATTACCAAAAGTTTTGCAATTAAATTTTACAAAGCACTTTATATGCAAGTAAATTTAAGTAATTAGTACTGTGAGCAGTTGGTTTCAGTTTTCAGCCTTAAGCAAATTCTCCTCATATTTAATTAAAGGAACATGGAAATAAATTTTGGAAATTGTTGAAATTTATACATCGACATATCAGCTTAAACACATCCCACTCAGAATTTAGATGATTAAATTTTGAATTTCCCTACATATCAATACAATTTGATTACTCTTTCCGAATAAATAATGAGTTATCATACAATTGAACAAAAGAAATAGTCAAATATGAATACTTTTGATGATCAAAAACTGAAAATCATTTCTCGATCACTTTTTGGAATCATTTTTGAAGTCCTTTGATGATTAAATTTCAAATTTTCATAAAAATCAACAAAAGGAATATTCAAATATGCTTATCTTTCGAAGAACAAAAACTGTATATAGCTTTTCAATCACGTTTTGGAATCATATTTGAATCAAATATGTTTGCTTTGGGTGATCAAAAATTTATAATCATTTTTCATTCAGACTTTTGAATATTTTATGAACATATTTGTTGACTGAATAATGAATTTTATAATTGTTAAAATTTTACTTTTCAATGAAAATCTTTTTTTTTTTCACATACACATATTTTTTCAATCATGAAGCTCAGAAAAAATATATAAAAATTTTATTATTTATTTTTCAAGACAAGAAAAAATGTAAATGCTGCTCGTGACCGAAGATTTCCGCAACCATTTCTCCGCCTTCGGCTTCCCGGAAAATACATAATAGTTGGACAATACAAAGGTTGTGAGCTATTTGAGCCCCAGGTAAGTGAAAGTATCTTGACAGATGTACCTGGATACGGCTTCAGCATCCCGTATCGTATCCGTATTTTAAGATGCAGACGATAATGTTGATGTTGGATGTTATAGTCGTAGGTGTATATCGGTCAAGTTTGTTTGCGAGTTAGCTGTGGTTCGAATAGCTCATTTTCGCATGCTTTCTTCCCCTGATGAAATAAGATTATTAAATAGTATCCTATTTCGAATGAGATATGAAGAATAAATCCATTATAATGGCGCATTCACAAATGATTCAAAAATTTCAACCAAAACGATTGAAATATGTTCACGAATATGATCAGAAAATGACTGTGAAAAGCAGTCAAATATTACTCTAATACTATTAAAGCTCAATTTTACAATTATATCAAATATGAATAAAAAGCATATCGAAATAGGAATCATAAATGATTATTCATGAATAATCACATTTAAGGTACATTTTTCTACCGACGATACCTTAATTTTCGAACAGAAAATGCTTTTAAATTTGACCGTTTTTAATCATCTTGGTGTATGATATTTAAATATTTTTTGATCAAAATTTTCAAAAAATGCCGGCTGGGTATATTTATAAGTACATACTTATATATGTAATTGTGCATAAAATGATTAATTAATATACGCAAGAAAACTTTCTGTCATAAAAACTTCAATAAAAACGAAATAATTTTCACTGACCTCAATTTCGTAAATAAAAGTTTTGCAGGCAAAGCAAATTCCATACACATCATAATTAAATATGACCATTTTTGAGCTACAGGAAAGCTGCCAAAACTTATTACAAATTTTGAGGTGTGGGACGTAAAAACAAAAATGCTGATGTTTTTATATTTAAGTTACATAAACTAATATTACAACTTAATTTTTAAATCCTTCCTACATATGTATGTACCTAGTCCGTTTAAACTGCAATTATCACTGATATACCCCTTCGAATACTTGTGGGTAGGATTTGCACATGATATTAGAAATTTTGCAGCCCCGCCTTTCATGCTTGATGGATCCTATACACCTACTGTGTGTCTTTGATTTCACCCAAAAGTAGGCGTGCATTTACTCAGATAGCCAAACAGCGCTCATGGCGCTAAACTTCCCCAACACTTCGTATAAGCCGCTGCAAGAGGTCGCTTTAAGTCGCAGCTAACTTCGCAAGCATAACCCTTATATGGGTACCTGGTCAAAGCAACATTGAGGGCAGCGAGAGGCAAACGAACTTGTAAGGGCAGCGCTCTGCTGGAGGTTGTGGAGGCGGTTGAAATACATCGTCCACTTATATCAATCAAAAGAAACATGCATAGTAGATTCAAGGTGCTAGCAGTCTCCAACTGGTACTCCTCGCACAAGTAACCAAGCAAACCTGGCCGAATTATGACAGTAAGAGAACAGAGAACCTATTATCATGGAAAGAAATCTTCATGATCAGTGATAAAATCCCAAGCCACTGGCCGCTTGACCTGCGTGCTAAGATAATGGTGATCTTTTTTAACAGTATTTGCGGCGAGAAGAGCAGCAAAGAGAGTAAGAGACGCGTACTACCTGTGTGAATGCGCAGCTCTAGCACACACTAGTTTTCCCAGGCAGTAAGTGAGTAGCTAAATACGAAATCAGCAGCAATTTGTTTCAGGAGAAATGTGCATCAAAATGGCGCCCCGTCCGCTACTTACGCTAAGATCTTTGGTGTTCGGCCGGCACATAAACCAACCATTTAACACAAATGGATTGAGAGGTCTACCATCGCTTTACTGAGTGCTGCACTTTCCCTTGCCAACTCGTAGGCCTTTTTGTTAGATTCAATCCCTTTATTACTGGTATTATTGCGGTACCGACGCAGTAGATAGCTGACCCGACCTCTTCTATTGTATTAAAACGATCGGTATATACACGTATAGTATGCTCTTCTATGTTCGCACCCGTCCGCCAACACTTCGGCTCTTTTGTGGCCCCAAGATCTCTTTTGAAGCTCGCGCCCTATATTTAAATTTATTTGTATACAAAATTAAGTGCTCTTGCGAATAGAGACCCATTCCATGTTTGAGGCTTAGAAGCGAGTCTAATTGGAAAAGTCATTGGCTGCAGCTCAAAATAGATATTTTTTCGACATTTGTATTGGAAACGTTAAAGCACTGTGATATCACTTCCATTCACACTTCGCATATACTAAAGGTTTTCTTTGACATATGTTCCTCTTTCACTCTTCGTATTTCGAAAACATGGACTAGTATGAAAAAAAAGAGTGATGTTGTTCGATAGATCCCTCTTTTATCTATCCTTTGTCTTAAGATATATCAGAAGCTTCCAAGGTATCCCGATAAAGTGACTGCCAAAAGCATTTATCTCAAGAGAATTTGAGGAACCGCACTCCTGCTGAATTGCAGAGACCTCAGTGTGAAAACTTCTTACTGAATTTGGCAGTCATATTGATACGTTCGTGACTGGGAGTGCTTGCAGTATTCACCCTCTCACTACTCATGTTTTATTTGGCTCTTTCGTAACATATAGCATAGCTGAACGCTTCTTCCATATATAAGCTACAATACTCTGGCGAATTTTGACATCACTAGGCTGTTAGTAAATAATCACGCAACAACAAAAACATTAACACCCATTCTTACATACATGTCCACGTTAAAGCTAGCAACACTTATGTACAAGGAGGCGAAGAGATATCTGGCACGCACGCACATGTATTCATCAGCCGAAATAGTTACTCACACATAATGGCAGCGCTGCAAAGCTTCGGCACTCCAGCTTACTTACGCAGAATTATAGGTAGCTATCTTAAAGACAGAGTACTTCTTTTTGACACGGATCAAGGAGCTAAAGAGTACAAAATCACAGGAGGCGTCCCACAGGGATCTGTTCTCGGTCCAACGCTTTGGAATGTAATGTATGACGGGGTGCTAAAGATTGATCTACCAGAAAACACGCAAATTGTGGGATATGCTGATGATATTGCAGTGGTAGTAGTGGCCAAGAAACTGGACCTGCTTCAAGCATTATGTAATGACGCCGTAGCAAGAATAAAGGAATGGCTCTGACCAATACAGGACTGGAGTTGGCTAGCCAAAAGACGGAAGTGTTATTAGTAAGCTCCAAACGGTCGGCGAACGAGTTAGTCTTAACTGTCGGGGATCATCAAATCACCTCAAAGGATTCCTTAAAATACTTAGGAGTGCACATTGACTCTAAGTTAACTTTCAAAGAGCACTTCAGAGCGGTGGGGGAGAAAATTACCAAAGTTAATGGATCACTTATGCGAATAATGCCTAACATTGGTGGTCCGAGCGAAGCTATACGTCAGCTATTGTACACAGTAACCAGCTCAATAATACTATACGCAGCACCAGTGTGGTATGGATCTAAACAGACCCATCAAAAATATATATTAGCAGCGTACCGACTCGCTTCTTTAAGAATAGCAAGTGCTTATCGGACGGTGTCCGACGACGCGATCCTGGTTCTAACCCGGAAAATCCCAGTGGACTTACTGGCAAGCGAAATGGCCGATCTGTATAACACTAATATCGAGCGACCATCTGAAGAAGACAAGAAAAGAGCAAGGACACAAACAATAGCTAAGTGGCAAGAACGGTGGGAGGCCTCGAGTAAAGGGCGTTGGACTTTCACACTAGTTTGGAACGTAGCTCAATGGAATGAGCGGTTTCAAAGAGTATTTATGGAAGCGTAGGATAGAGGAAGATCCTCATTGCCCAATGTGTACCACAGAGTTAGAAAACGCAGAACACGTCATGTTCTACTGCCCCCGTTTCCACGAAGAAAGACTCACCTTGCATGGAGTCTTTGGGGAGGAACCTACCACGAGAAATTTAGTTTCACATATGTGCAGCAGGAAAGAATGCTGGACTGCAGTGAGCAAAATGGCATTTATAGTAATGACACGCCTGATGGATGTTGAGAGGGAGCGCAGAGAAATGCGCATGCGAAGCAGTGGTGATTAAATGGACACTCAGAGCAAATAGCAGGAACCTGGACGCAGGGACAACAGTAGGCTCTTAAAAAATGAGAAATATGGAACGCCACCCTGAAGTAATGCGAAAGTGGTGCCGGGGTGGGCGACGGTTCCAGAACGGGGCTGTTTTTTAGTTTACGGACACACGGTTGCTGCGACGGCAGCAATTATGGTGCATTAGGCATTTTTCAGCCTCCCCGCAAAAAAAAAAAAAAAAAAAAAAAAAAAACAAGTTACTCACACATACACATGCATATGGCTATAAACTACAAATATACACTTATATAGCTGGTAACCAAGCGTGAGCTACAAGAGTTCTAGAAGGTTAAATGTCTAGACCTTTGACGAAATATGCGAACGAGGCAACAGAGAGTACAAAAGCAGCGCAAGCTGAGTAATAACGAATCAGTTTGATTTAAACACGCTATATTTGCGCTATTCCCAAAGTAATCTAAATAAAGACCAGTTTGCAATACTGAATATTAGAGTGATTTATTCAATAGTTTAGCGATACGAACATTAGCAGAAGGTTGCAAATAAGCGAATTTCCGGAAATACGTTACAATACAATACAATTAGACCCCATTTTGCCGCTATGCTCACAGACGATTTACTTATATGTGCTAATTTTTATTCCTTGATCTATAGTTGATCTACCTTTTTTTTGAGGCGTTTTGTGGAAAATTTAATTTAATGGTCGTTGTTAAATCACTTGCAAATGTACTATCAACGGCTGCAAATGGTAGAAAATTCTGCTTATTACAGCAATCGTTTCCATCATACTCCACATCCCCCAGCTGTCTTGAGTTTTCACCATAAATCAAAGCCGTTATTTTTATTGTATTATTATTACTACTTGTTTGTGAGCGAAAAATTTCTTCAAATATACATACACACTTACATATTTTTATGTCTCCTTTGCAAGCTGCTTGCTTGCAATTTATACGAGTCTCTTAGCCAAGGCCATTGGCAGGGTGTTTTGTTCATTATCGTGAAAACGTACAACTGAAATGGTGCGCAACAAATAAATATTGGTATGCTAGGCTAGGTCAACTTGTGGAGAATACTTTTTTCGATATTGTTCCAAGCAGACTTGCTTTAACACATAATTGCTAGAAAATAAGTCTAACTCTGCAATGATCGATCTGTTGAAAAACAGCCTCGACCAAGGCCAAGTCTCGTTTCTGTATAACTTTTGTTGTAAACTTAAGTTCATAAGATTGTGTGAATGTATGAAGCCTCTCATTTATTTCAGTACTAAAGTAACGAACATTGCTTATCTCTAATTTGAATGTTTCTGAAAGTCTATTTTGGATAAAAAGACACATACAACAACAACAGACAACCTATACCTTTGTCAATAGCTCCGAAACTCATCCTAATAAAATTTTGGTACTAGCGTTCAAGATATGGTGACACCTTGGGTCTTTTTATTTTCTCTGAACACACAAAACCTCCTGGTGCTTCATTGAGTAGTTGAGACTTCGCTTTCGCAACCATATTTTGAAAAGAGAATACCGCATTGGAACTAACCCCAGAGTGTCCGAGGCTAATCTGCTTGCTATTACCGACGAAGCTGGTTTAGCATGGTGCCTTGTCGGCTGGTTTTCATCGGAAGATTTAAGCCCTATATAGAAATTAAAAAGAAACCCGATGAAAATTGGAAAAGAAGCTTGGCCTAAATTCTCTATCACGCATAGTGTTTATTTATTTACTGCGTGGATGCTGATGCCATAATTTTTTTTGTCGTCGTACCTGGCCGGACTCAGGAGCTTCCTCAGTCGTTATTTTGACCAATCACCACGTTTAGACGTTATCCACCAATTTGTGCGGTACTACTGATGACTCGCCACGTCCCAATATTTATGAAGGTGTTCTGCGCCCCATTCCTCGTAAAAAGCGTTGGGTTTTCCCAACAGTATAGAGCTTTTGTAACCCCGGTCAGCCATTCAGCTGTTTTTTCTCTGTGCAGTCTCAAAGGGGTAGTCTTGGACTGAAATGCACGCCAAGCCTTTGATAACACCACCACTGTGATGTCTTCAGCTCTTCCTGGCTCAATACTTGCTATGG
The DNA here is from genome assembly GCF_040869045.1 of Eurosta solidaginis. Taxonomy (NCBI): domain Eukaryota; kingdom Metazoa; phylum Arthropoda; class Insecta; order Diptera; family Tephritidae; genus Eurosta; species Eurosta solidaginis. Next base: position 210,297,032 of record NC_090323.1, read on the forward strand.
ATATTGTTGCAAAAACACTGCCATACGGATGCCCTTGGAGGCGCGAATGGTTTCGCAGCTTCTCCATACTCCGCGCAATCGACTAACCAGGTGTTATCAGCATTGAATTAGCCCTCTTCGAATTAGAAGATGTACCGTAAGCTAACTTGAACTTGGAGGTGTTTTTTGACGTAGTCCGTCTACCATCCTTTCGGTTATGTGGGAGGCAGTGCTGCGAGATTTGCTTGTGGCAACTCTGACTTGGTTTCAGAGCGGGTGGATTTTTCTTGTTCGGTTTGATGTGTTGGAACACTTTCTCACGGTTGTTATTTGGGGTTCTTCTTTGTTGTATATATAGAAGGCACCAGCTCACGTCCAACCGTGGTGGGTGATATTATGTTGTTCCTCGACAATTTTCCCACTTGGAGTGTTGCGTGTTGTTCTTCTAGGTTTCATTCTCGGTTTTTTTTTATCATCTCCTTCCCTGGTATGCTTTTCAGAAGGGGCAAGTTCTCCTACCGTCACTCTTGGGGAATAGGTTCTTTCGCCTTACCTTTCCCTGCCACTTTAACCATCCATTCGGCTGTCTCATCCTTCGTTTTTTTTTTTTCTACTGTTTATCTTATTGCTTGTGCGACTACATGCTTGACAAGACAAGCGTAGTAGTCTTAATATTATCAGATTGTCCGCCGCTGCATAGCCCCGCTTCCAGGCCATAGTTACGCCTCAAAGTGGTCCTTTTTGAGTACAGCCGGTATCACGAGCCTCTTATCCCCAAACCGTTCAATTCAGAGCCGACTTCCAGATGGAGAAGTTACAGGTTATAATAGTCAGCGACCAATGCGACCAGATTAAGCCCCCTCACTTTCCCAAGTTGCCTGCCATATAGGGAGTAATTTGATTAAAACTCCACTGCGATTTCCAACCTCGCCTTCTCTTTCTCTGCGTCATCGATTTGAATTTATGTTCATTCCCTTCATCCTCATCTTTATGAGAACCATGACGATATCATTCTTTTCTTCTGCAAGCAAAGTGGATTGGACATCAAATTCTACCCATCCTAATGTACATACTAGAGTAAGGTTTTAGCAGCATACAAATATTAGCATTCATGTTTTTATTCTCAAGCGAAAACAATATATCGATGGAAAAGTTTTGCAAATATTTTTTGACACTGGTAAATTGTACAGAATTGGCTATGGATGGGCATGGTTGAATTGTCACAGCAATCGTTACTTCAAAGGAATTTAGGTCAACGCATTAACAATAATCCATAAAATAAGGACATTTTAATGACATGAAGAGAAATTTCTTTTTCAGTCAGAATTAAATGGAAATTTTTTAATTCAGAATTTTTATTGCGAAATCGGCTCACGTTTTATTGCTATTCAGTCGAGCGTAAATTTAGGTGAAATTGGAATTCGGTTGAACATTTTCTAATAACTTGACTTTATGACAATATTCGCCTCACACGAACTCAAAAAAACATTGGAAAATACATAGCCAATAAAATTAAGAAAAATGGTTTATGATATTTCACGATAGAAATCCCTCCCGCAATATGGAGTAAAATGTTCCCAAAAAAATGTTTTTCTTGGTTATAGGATACAAATTTTCTTTCTTTTGAATTGGAGTCCTTTTACTTGGGAAAAAGGAACCACAAGTCGATATTTAAGAATAGAGCTTCAACCCTTTTCAAAGTTTTATTTGCTCTACAACAAAAAGCCACCTAGAACCTAGTACTCTAATTGTTTTTTAGCGGCCTTCTTAGTAACTCAAGTTTTTCCAAGCTGTACGCTCCCAGAACTGCTACAGGTTGTTATCCTATGCTCCCAGAATATCATTAACACAGGCGAGGCGAGGGTACTCCACATAATAGAGAGAAATGAAATGCTGAACAAAGAGTTTCTGTTGAATACCCAGAAACCTGTGCATCCCAACAGACATCTGATTGGAGGGGCCCCGCCTCACAGGGAATTAAAAAGTCATCTCCATAAGCATTATGAGGAAATATGGCACTTGAGAACTGAGCCGTATATAAAAAAAAACAAAGAGGTCCTCAGTGGGAGTTTTCAACAAAAAGACGTCGGACTTCTATGCCAGCAAATTGCCCGTCAGATTAACTGAACTCGCAGTAGGGGACAGCAACCTGCCTAGGGAGACGTGCGACACTCTAGCTCCACTTCGATCTGGATACTGTAAACTCTGACCTATCCAGAATCAACCCCGATGTACATAACTACAACAACAACAACCGTACGCCACAGGATATAGTATTACGCCCTCATACTGGAGCTCTGTGAATCCCATTTCGTTCAACCTAGTGACGCTTTACTGCGAAACCGTTGCATATTAATGATTATACTATAGATATGAATAGTGTGGGTTAATTGATTAGTCTCGAAGTTGGCTCACTTGACTATAACCTTGATAAGAAGCCATACGGCTTGGTTAACTTTCTTTTCCATTTATAAGATTTTGGCCAACAGTTTAAGTATGTCTCTCTTTTACACCTCTCGAGAGGTTCACATTGACTTGAAAAAACCCACTTCGGTTTTAAGTGCTGCACTTTCAGTCAAGATTAGCTAGCAATTGAAGCAATTTAATAAGTCACTACTTTCATTGAAAGGGTAAATTTTTCGGCCAAAACACCAGAAACCCAAACAATATTTATTAGGACGGGTCGATTTAAAAATCGCTCATTGCTCTATGAAAATCGTATTCTAGGGATCAAAATAAGAAACTTTGCCGAAGGAACCATACCTCTAAACCGAATTCTGATGTCCCCCCTTTGGGTCGAACTTTTGGGTAGGGGCAATTTCAATTCTACCTGCTGTGTCTTGTGGTGGCTTAAAAAACAACACAAGGATTTTTACGATCTGCAATTGTGTCAAGTGATGCCTTGGTTTTAAAAGGGGGTTGTAAAAACGCTAATTTCTAATATTTTTTTTTTTATTTCTTTTCTATAACTAAGTTAAATTCATTTTTTCATTTACACCTGTCCTGACTAAATAAATTTCTAAAGAGAAAAATAAACTCCAAAAAGAAAAAACATAGGCATTTCAAAGTGGGATTTTTCAAAATTTGCCGCTAAGATCCAAAGGGGGGGGGGGGGACATCAGAATTCGTTTTAGAGGTATGTTTCCTTCGGCAAAGTTTCTTATTTTGATACCTAGAATAAGATTTTCACAGAGCAATGGGCGATTTTTTTGCCTCCCCACAAATCAACTCGGCCTAATATTTATTTTTTTTTTTTTCAAAAACTGTTGTAAAAACGTTTGCGATAATAGTTTTTTGAAAAAAAAAAAATATATTATTTGTGTTTTGGGGAGTGTTTTGGTCGAAAAATTGACCCTATCGCCAGTTTTTTTCGCAGGCTCGAAAATTATTTTTGTGGGTATGCGTAGCGTTTTTTTTCTGAGCCCAAATCTTATCGAAAAATCGATGGCGTGATATCGGTTAACTTTCGTCCATACAAATCGACCCAGGTTAATGTACATCGGTTCACTATATATTTCATATCTTATACGACCGATTATTTGGATATTACGAATGGAATAAGAATATTATTCAGCCCCATTCATAAAAGGTATGAAGTTTTCGGCACAGCCGAAGGCAGTCCCGTCCTTACTGATTTTATCTTGCTTTATTTCACTTGGTTGAAACCAAGCTAACTTAAATTCGTAGTTAGATTCTTTTCCTGCAGGATTCATCCACAAAAGGTATTACCAAAAACCAAGAGATGTGCTTAAGTTATTCATTAAGCTCTATGATTATTCACAATCAATTTCCAAGATGTATGTATGTATGTATGGGTATAACATTGACCACTCGACGATAATATGTGTATGTAGCTTTACTTTGCTAATTTGTGCAACACGGACGTACACACATCTCTAATAAGGCTTTAGAAAAAGCATTTTCCACCAACAAATTAAAATATGTTAATTATATGCATTCAATCAAAATACAGTTTACAAATCTTATCTTTATAACACAAGTGCGGATGTATCATAGTAAAAATGTGTAGGTACATACATACGTCAATTAAATATGTATAGGCATTTAGATTGGAATAAGTACCATTATAAGCCGTCGACATTGCAATTGTTCATTGCCATAAATATAATTAGACAAAAAAAAGGAAGGACGGGACTGTCTACGGCTATGCCAAAGACCTTATACCTTTCATGAATAAAGCTAAGCAATTATCTTATCCCATGCGTAATATCCGAATAATCGGCTGTTTAAATAATGAAATATGTACATAATAATATACATACTAATGTACACAGATAAGCGACATGTTCGATTAATATAAAAGAAACAAGTAAGGGTGTCTAAGTACTTTTCTACAAAACATGTGGCACCGCCCATTAAAAAAAAATATGTCTCCCAATTTCCTCTTGCAAAAAAGGTAAGTGAAATATAATTGATATGATACTATTTTTCGCTAAGCAATAGTTTATTATTCTAGTCTACGACCCTTTTCAATTTCTTTTATATAAAAAAGGGAGTGGTCCTCAATCGGTCCCTTACAATTTTACTAGAATAATTTCCGGCTAGTAAAAGAGCTCTCTCGCAGTACCGTGCAGCACTAAGGGATGGAACGCTTGGAATGGGCCCATGAGGCGGTAGAAGTAGGTCGAAGGCAGTTCAAAAGGTTTGCTGCGAGAAACACTCGGTTCTGCAACCGGTACGAGGAGGAAGAAGCGTCGAATGGCAGACAGAAGAGGCAACGTTCGGCGGAAGGCAACAAGGCTGTTTTCAAGAGGCAGAAGGGACCCAGTCCTAGAGCCGCGAGGCAGGGCAGTCGCATAGAAAAGACAAGTAGGCCCAAAGCTGTAAGACAGATGGGCCCCAATAGCGAGGTAGCAACTACCTCGAAAGCTGCGAGTCAGAGGGTTTCCAACTAGGGAAGTAAGAGATAAGCCAAATGGAGATAACGCTAAGACTCCGGCTTTCTCGGAGGTGCTAAAGGGAGTTAACGCTAAAAATCCGGGTTTCTCGGACGTGCCAAAGGTAGATAACACTAAGACTCCGGCTTTTCCCGAGAAGATGAGTGATGTGGCAAAGCAGTTACTGACTGTAGCGCTGGTTGATCGTAGCAGTCCTTTCGGACAAATGACCACTGAAAAGTGGAGATCTATAGTAAGGGAGCTTACTAGCTTAATGCTTAAAATGATGCGGGAACAACCAAGTAAGCCCCTTCCAACCTTCTAATCGGGGGGATGGTATAATGGTGTGAAGATGATAGCGTGCGACAACATCGTGAGCTTGCGGTGGCTGGCGGAAGTGGTTCCAAACCTCCAAAGGCAAGGCACGAACGCACTGTTTGAGGTGGTGGATAAAGCGCAAATCCCCACGGTACCAAAAGTAAAGGTATGTATACCATGCGTAATGAAGTCGGAGGATATACTGCGACTCCTGCAGAATCAGAATCCGAGCATACCGACACAGAATTGGAAGGTACTTACTGTATCTAGACCTACCGAAGAAGGTCAGTTCTACATCTTCCAAATAAACAACCAGGCAGATGATATGTTGTAACGCAGCTTGGCAAAATGTCCTTTGGCACTGGGAAAATTTACATGCGACACAGGAAAAGAAGCCCCGAGGAAAAAAATCCTAACACGCTAGAGGTGGGCGAAGTCGAAAAGGACCTCAAAAGCGTAAGGGAAAAAGACAGGTGGAGATCCCCGACGCCACCACGAAGATATTAGAAGAGGACCAACCGCCAAATGGTGATGTGTCTCGCACAGAGGAACACCCGGCACAACAGTTACGAGAGGCTGCAGGGGGCCGCGAATACTCTAAACTAAAAGAGCAAGGATAGGACGACGACGTCACGACGAAGGTGCTGGAGGGGGACAAACAGCCCAATGGTGCTGTGAGTCCTACTGATACAGTAAAGTGGCGTTGAGCGAACTCCTCCAAACCCTGGAGGTGGGTTCGTTTGACGTAGCGCTGATCCAGGGGCCGTGGCTCTCATCGGGAAGAAAGGTTTCTGGACTTAGCGCGCGCGGGTTTGGCGTTTACTATGCGCAAACGGAAGGACGGGTGCGAGCTGTAGTAATGGTAAGGAAACAGCTGCATTCATATATGCTGCCTAATTACACTACTGAGGACCTCGTAGTGGTGGCGGTTGAGCAAAAGAATAAGAAGGCATTTATCCTGGCGTCCTACTACATGGCCCATGCTGCGGAGGTTCCACCGATGGAGTGCAGAATGCTAGTACAGGAGGAAGGGCGCAAAGGGCGGTTGGTCATAGGTGCAGATGCAAATGCGCACCACAATGCGTGGGAAGGAGCAGATACGAACGGGAGAGGCGAATCTCTATTTTGTTACATCCTGTACACCAATTTGCAGATAGCTAACAGGGGAAATGTCCCTACATAAATTGGTCCGACATCTAGCAATGTTCTGGATATTACATTGAGCTCCGAGTGTGACATATCAAGGTATGATTGGATGGTTCTTGATAGACCGTCCTTCTCCGACCATGCGTATATCAGCTTCAGCATCCCCCTAAAGAGGGTAGAGAAGGGAGGAACCTTTAGAAATGAACTGGACTAAATTCCAGAAACAGGTAGAAACAAAACTGGGACAACTCAAAGAGGTTGCCAATGTGGAGGAACTGGACGAGTCTAATGAATTCCTAACAAAGACGCTTATGACTGCGTATAACAAAACTTGCCCTCTAAGAAGATTCAGAGGGAAAGCAAAGCCGCCATGGTGAAGCAATGAGCAGAGTCTTCTAAGAAGACAGGTAAAAGAAATGTTTAAGCTCGCAAAGACCGCGGGAGCGAAGCGTGTCCGGAAGAGTACAGGGATTAACTGAGGATCTACAAGCGTGAAATTTCCAGGGTGAAAAAAATCTCACGGAAAAGTTTCTGTACGGACTTAGAGTGCTCCAGCGAAACAGCACGGTTGAAAAAAGTCTTAGCAAGGGGAAACATAGTCCAGGGACTAATAAAGAAAGAGAACGGGGAATGGTCACGTAATAGTGAGGAATCCCTTGAGGTGCTTCTCGACATACATTTCCCATCGGGAGACGGTTTAGAAGATCCAGCAGACATCACTCACATTTCGATCACGGAGCGGGTAGTGCCGGGCTTGGTGACCGATACCAAGATCGAATGGGCAGTGAAAACGTTTTCTAAGTTGCCGGGCCCAGACGATATATTCCCGGCTATGCTATAATTTTCAAGTATGGCGGTCGTGGAGTGGCTTAAAATAATATTCGATGGGTGCATAAGGCTGAATCATGTACCGCACTCTTGGAGAACTGCTCGTGTAGCTTTCCTACCAAAAGCGGGGAAGATCGGTCACGTATATCGATTAGTTTATGCCGTTACGGATTACCGTTATGCGAATAAAAATTAATATACTCTGTGAGCTCTGCTCAGCTGAGTATAAAAAAACAAATTGAAAACTTATTGCCAGCCCAAAATTAAGTTCTTCCTCGACGATGCTAAGAAGCGACTTTTTAGTTATCAAGAATTATTCGGCATATACAGAGCAGCTGGCAATCAAAAGTATGTGAATATTATATAGAATCTCATAAAAATGTTGAAGTGTAAAGAAATCATTGCCATTGTCGTAAGTATATTATGATTAATTAATATGTTAATGAAAATTTTTGTTTATTGCTTTATGAACTTGTTGGAAATTTCCTAAATGAATTCTTATTTCTTTATGACTTTCAGCTCCTTTGCTTCAACAATCTTGAATACGGAATGACAGCACTAACAGGTCAATGTAATGAATGCTTTTCGAATGGCATCGCTTGTCTGGATGAGCAAAGTTTTGCTATATGTAGCGGCAAAATATCAACTAAAATACGTACACCCTGTCCCATTGGCTCAGTGTGCACAGCTGATAATAATATTTGTTTGCGCACATCACAAGGTGCTCTACCCGTGTGCTATGAAGATCAGTGTGGAGTGTGTGCATCTGTTAATAGCAATTTTGCTTGTTTAAACGAACGCGAGTATGCCCCTTGCTTGGATGGTGTGACACCTGTAATTAGTTCAATAATTTCATGCCCCTTGGGTTTTGTATGCGACTTGAAGAATTCTCAAGTTTGTTCATTGGCAGAAGCAGAATCTGTGAGTATTCATGGTTGAGTTAACTAATTTATTATTAATCTAAACTGCGTGTTTAAAAATATTTCCCAGTCTTTGGTGTTAGCGTGATTGTAGTGGCAATGAACCCTGCACAATCGGTCATTACTATTCATAAATAAGTTGTCATCTTGTCCCTTATGAAAAAGTACCTCATATCACTCACGGGCGCTAACATGCAGAGCAAATGCAGATCAAATCTATGCTACCACAAGTAAGGAAGGCTAAGTTCGGGTGTAACCGAACATTACATACTCAGCTGCCAAATTACAGCTTGCAAAATTTTTAAATAACCTTCTTTTAAAAGGTGGCCGGTGCCACGCCCATTATCCAAAGTTTTATTAATTTTATATTCTGCGTCATAAGGTCAACCCGCCTACCAAGTTTCATCGCTTTATCCGTTTTTGGTAATGAATTATCGCACTTTTCGGTTTTTCGAAGTTTTGGATATCGAAAAAGTGGGCGTCGTTGTAGTCCGATTTCGTTCATTTTAAATAGCGATCTGAGATGAGTGCCCAGGAACTTACATACCAAATGTCATTTGATACGTCAAAATTTGCTCAATTTATCGTGTTTACGGACAGACGGACGGACGATCATGGCTAAATGAATTTCTTTTTTCGCCCAGATCATTTTGATATATAGAAGTTTCTATCTATCTCGATTGAGTATAAAAAACTTGCTTCCCAGCGCAGGTTACACTATTATTGTGCAATAGGCTTTGATCGCGCCTGCAAATGTTGTTGCTGTTGTAGCGATAAGGACACTCTCCGAAGGCCTTTGCTGTATGCAGATCTGATACATTCTGGTAACATGCACAATTAAGGCACCAGCCCGAGCGTCTCTGGGACGATTACGCTTTCACATCTCCATTAGGTGTACGAGATTGGCCGAAGAAATTGACAGAATCTTTATTAATGTATTTAATTGTTCGTAGAATGTACAGGTTCAGTTTATATGTTTAAAGATCTCAGAATTTCCCACCATAAGAACTGCCTGGTAACCATTTTAATGTGCCCTCTGAGTATCAGTTTCTTGCTGGGGTGGCGATGCTCTATCTTCAGAGAGAAACATTAGAGCATTAAATAAAAATGTTCCATTTGCGTCGTGCTCCTCTTGATTTTTCCCACAAGTTGGCGGGACGGGACCTACATGTTTTATGCCGTCTCCAAACGGTATCTGCAAGGCAGATGAGTTTTCACTGAGCGCTTTTCATAGCAGAAATACACTCGGAATGCTTACCATACATTGCCGAGGGGCGACCCCGCTTAGAAAAATTTTTTTCTAATTCAAAAAATTGTTTATAAAATTTTTGATGTGACATTTCCGAAAGTTCTACTACAAAATTCGGCGGATGGTTTCAACAATGGAGCAAATTTCTGCAGGAATGATAATGACGATATACTGACTTACAGAGTGTGCTTAAACTGTGGCAGGAGCACTTCTCCTCATTGCTAGCTAGCGATAAAGAAAACGAGACTGGTACGCTAAAAGCCGACGACGGAAAACGCCTTCCGGCCCCGACTATGATGATGTAAGTATGACATTATCCTTGCTAAGGAATAACAAATCACCAGGTGGCAGCGGCCTACCCGCCGAACTTTTTAAGCACCCAGGCGAAAAGTTGATAAAAAGCATATATCAATTTCTGTGCGAAATATGGTCACACGACCGCATGCCTCCAGATTAGAATTAAAGTGTGCTCTGTCCAATCTTCAAGGAAGGCTGTACCGCACAGAACGCTTGCTATCGCGGAATCAGTCTGCTTAGTAATGAGGTATGAGGTTTTATCCTACGAACCGAAAGAATGAAGCGCAAAGTCAAGGAACTGATTGAAACTTATGAATGTGGCTTTCTGGTCTGGTAGTTCTACTATTGACCAGATTTTCACATGCGCCTGATCCCACTATCTTTTTTTCGAATTAAAAGCAGCCTTCGATGGAGCCAAAGGAGCTGTTAGTATGTTGCTATGCCTGAATTTAAGTTTTCTGCAAAGTTAGTAAGGCTCTGCTTTCACCGGCATCATAAGGATAGAGAAGGGTCTCTCTGTGCATTTTTTTTTTGCAGCACCAAGCCGCAATGGCACAATCTATAATGCTGATGGTATTTATATCATTGGATGAAAAAGTGGGTCCTACGGCAAATGAGAAAAAGACGAATAACTTGCTGTCATCCAAAAGAGAATTGACGCATTCGCTCTTCGGCTGTCACGTCACTGTTGACGTATATAAATTCAAGCTTGTGATGGACTTCGTCAGTTTAGAAATAAGCATTAACAGGGAAAACAATTTCAGCTAAGAAATCAAACACAGAAATACTCTTGTCAGCAAGTGCCACTTGGACTAAGTTGGCAATTGAAAAGTTTTTTGTTATATACTTTGTTGTCCATGGTTCCCAGGCCGCTTCAAGAGCACTACAGTGTTTAACTCAACTTTTTACTGAAACAAATTTTCTCCCATAGAAAATTAATCCTCAAAACTAAAGCTTTTCGCATCATTCTCGAATCTCTAGATACTCGTAAGGCTCTTGAGCTTCTCTACATTCACCCTATCTTACTCTATCTATTTTGCTTATTCCTCTCTGACCATTAAAAAGGTCTTTACAACGTTATTTTTCCAGCCATCATGTATACCGCCAGCAACATCTTCACCAACCACAACTGATGCTGCCACAACAACTGCTTCTGGTGATATAACAAAACACTTGACAAGCGAAACACCATCTGAAGTAACCCCAATTACAACTAGTGAATCCTCAACTGGAAATACAAGTCGGACCACAACTATGCTAACTACAGACTTAAAAAATGAAATGATAACAGAGACCACAAGAGATTCAACTACAAATAAAACTCTAGATGTTTCGACATCTGGTCTAACAACTGAAGTATTTCCCATTCCAACATATAAAACACCTGCTGAAACTACAACAAAAACTACAAGAGAAACTACAAGTATTATAACAACTGATATAACAATTCGTGCTACAACTGAAGGCTCCACAGATACAAAAAGTGAAGAAACTACAACAAGTGCTACAGAAGGAACTACGGCATTGACAGTAGGAACTTCTACAAACCCGGCAGATACTACAACATCTACAACTGGCACCACTTCAAGCTCTCATAAAGTTCCAACAACTAGTACAACGACAACAACCTTAACTCCGATAGAACCGAATGCATATTGTGCAAAGATTGCTAGAAAAGGCAGTTTTAGAGTCGATGGCGATACAACATGTTCCAAGTAAGTAAATATATTTATTTCTTCCACGTTTCAAGGTAACCGAAGTTCAAGGCGAATCTATACAAGGTAATGGCAGATTGAGTTCAGGCCCAATTCGCCGTGCCGGTTTAGTGACCCTGCAGCGAAAATCTTTAGTTCAAAACTGGTGCGCTTCTAGTGAATCTCAAACCACTACTAGTTCGCCATATATATCTTTTACATGCTTTAAAGTTGTGAAGTCCGAGGCGGTGGTTTCAGTAGTCCCGAACTAGGTAAACGTTTCCGCTTTAGAACTGGTTGTTTATTGCCACCTTTTCGATAGCTGCGAACTAGTGTGAAAATTCTGTTCTGTTATTTTCTTGGTTTTATTTCGTTGACCCCAGGAAGGACTTGCCATTACTAAAAAACAATTTGGTGAAAATCTCCGAGTCCTCTATTAATAGGAAACATTTTTCTTTTCAGATACATTTACTGCTACTTACTTGGAGGTCAATATTTGGGTTGGATATATTGTTGCAGTAAATATTTTAATGCAGCCACTCAAAAATGCCAGCCAACTCGTCCCGTTGATTGCTAAATGTAATTAAAAGTATCTTTGAAATTTTATATTATAATCAGTTTTTATTTTACGTATTTTTGTTGTATGTACCATAGGATCACAATCATTAACCACAGCTTGGTCCGTATGAAGAAAAAACATAAAACTGGAAAAAAATTTTATCAATATTTTTGCTCAGGGTATCGAAAAATCCTTTTTATAAACATAACGTAGTCTTTGGAAGTAAAGAAAAAAAAGAAAAGAAAAGAATAAAGAAAGAAACGGAACGGAAGGTAACGGAACGGAAACGAAAAAAAGGATGGGGGAAGAAAGGAACATTAAGAAGTCAAAAACGAAACCAGACGACATATTTATTATTTTGTTATTTTAGTTTAAGGTCTGTTATCGATGAGTTGTGATAAATAATCCAATTCATATCAACGAGATAAAGCTTTTGTTGCTTATATGTATGTAGAAGTGCTAACGTCGAGGTAAAGACGAGTCATTGATTCGTTATCCAAATGTTCTAAATTTTCTATGAAGATCAAAGATTTCTTATAAAATTTGTCGTCGAATTTGTTGTCAAAAAGTTATCGATATGATATCGAAAATGTATCCCTTGTAACTCTAGGTTTTGTAGATGTTGATGGTGCTAACGCAAATTACATCTTTTCAACAGATTTTGAAGGGTAAGCTATAGCTGGATTGTTGAGAAACATCTATAACTTTCACTACATTTAGCCGCAACCGGATCGAACCATTTATTTGATGAGCATTTTCTTTCTTGAACCTTCCAACTTGATCCAACTTTTGTGCAGACAATATATCTAAAATTAGAGAAAAATATATTTTTGGAGTTTAATTTATCTATAATTTAATTTGCAACATAACCTTACTTTTTACAAGTCGTATCACCAGGTGAATCAAAAAATGCTGTTTGACGCTCTAAGGCATTTTGTTCACAAACTTCTAAAGGTGTTGAGATATCTTGCATGGTTGTTGTTAGTTGTTTTGTAGTTTTTGGTAAAACTGTTGTTGTGGTAGGTTGTGTTGTTGCCGTCTGCGTTGTTCCTGTAACACTTACATTCGTCGAGGGACAATTATAACTTTCACTACATTTTCCCAAAACTAGATCGAACCATTTGTTCGTTGTACAACTTCGTTGCACAGCAGACCAATAAGAACCAATTTGTAGACACATGATATAACTGAAAGCAGTGTTTGTATAGTTTTTGGCGATTGTTAACATAAGAGAAAACAAAAAGAAAGGAAGTTATCGATTTTCTATTGAAAAGTTTAAGATATTTTATTAAAAGATTATTAATTTTTTAACTGCGTGTTATCGATTTCGGGAACATGTAGTCGTAAAATTATTGATTTTTATCAGAGCCTTACCAATTTGTTATCGGCGTGTTATCGATTTTATATTGACGACTGAAATTTATATCGATAAAATGTCAATATAAAGTCGATGACTTATCTGTAACCCGTCGATAAAAAGCCGTGAAGGAACCAATAAGAAGCAGACAAGTAATGAATAACAAACCGATACCTGGAAAAGAATTTCGCTTTCGATAATAAGTCGATTGTAAAATTATAACTTGTAAGTATATGATAAGCCGACGAAGCTCTTCTTAAATAGCCGTATATTACCTTTTTATACTCAGCGTGCTTTACACACAGAGTATATTAAATTTGATTTGATGATGATTGTACAGGTAAAAAGAAACGAGATAGACTTCCATATATCAAAATCATCAATATCAAAAAAAACTTGTTTAGGACATGTCCGTCCGTCCGTCTGTCCATCCGTTAACACGATAAATTGAGCAAATATTGAGATATCTTCACCATATACGGTATACGGGCTTATCTGGACCCAGAATCGATTGATGTTGAAAATGGCCGAAATCGGACTATAAACACGGCCACTTTTTCGATATTGAAAGTTTATAAAAATAAGATAGTTCAAAAACGAATACCGCTTAGCTAATGAATTTCGGTAAGTGATATGGTTTTATGACGCAAAACATATATTCCAAAAAAATTTGGAATATGGGCGTGGCACAACCACCATTTAGAAAAAGAAAATTTGAATGTTTAAGAAGCCGTATATCTTAGCGAAAAATAGTTTTGTATCAATGATATTTCATTTACCAAGTTTTATTGCAAGAGGAAATTGGGAAACATTTATTTTTTAATGGGTGGTGCTACACCCCTATTCCGATCAAGCATTCACAACATTTCTAGAACCTTGTAAAAAAGAAATCCCTTGTAACAAAATCATTTTGTCGATGCTATCCATATCCAGTACTCGCCATATCTATAAGCACCCTATAAAAAGAACTATTTTCACTACGAGGTCATAAATCCCCTGCACGATCCTTGGCAAGAAGTCACAACTCTTTTTTATTAACGATAGCCCCTAAAAGCAGTACAAACTCATACACGCCATTTCTAGCCCAATCCTCCAGCAAGAGTTCTTAATACATCTTTCAGACCAGTACAAGGTCGGTATAGTTTACCGTATGAGAATGTACCGCCATTACTTCGGCAATCGGAGGAGGCAAAAAAGCTGTACACTTATATATTCTTGTAAAAATTACTAAACGCCATGTTCTGTAAGGTATACCCCTGTATCTCTAGCCATGAATTCCATGTCATCTGACATCGAGGCCTCCAGAAGCCCATTTACTGTCACAACTCAGAGAGACGTGATCAAAAACGGCCTTAAGGCGTAACTCTACACAACGTTCTCTAAAATATTCTTCCACTCCACCTCTTCAGGGAAAATTTGCAAAATATTGTGAAAGAAAAAGTTATGCTGCTTCAAATTCTTCTTTTTTAAAAGTTGAAGCTTTTTATATTTTGTTCAGCTGGGCAAAACCCCTTTGTGAATCACCTAACTTTTGGAACTTGAATATGTTGAACTTTAACTTTGTTCAGCAAAAATTAAGGCAACTTTCAGAAAAATATCGATGTTACTCTGCCGTAACTAGAATCCCCGTCGTATTCAAAATTACTTACTTCTTGCAAGTCACATCTCCAGGCAAACCAAAAAAGGACGTTCGAGCTTCAATACTATTCTGTTCACAAATTTCCAATGGAGTCAAATGCTGCACAGTAGCCGTAGTAGGGCTAAATGTCGTTGTTGTTTGGAAAGTTGTTGTTAAGGAGTTTTGCGATGTGATAGTTTGAGTTTCTGTTGATCCCGAGGTTGTTAGTATTGTTGGCAGTACTGTTATAGTTACCGTTGAAGTTGTTATGAGCTCTGTAGTAGCCGCGGGAGTTGTTATTAAGGGTGTAGCTGTTGTTGTTGGTATTGTGGTTGTTTCCAATGTTCTTGTCGGTTCTGCTTTTGTTGTTGACACCAACGGTGTTGTTGGTATATTAGTGTCTGCTGCTGATTGTTCTGATGTTTCTGACTTGGTAGTTGTTGTTAGATATGTAGTTGATGTTAATAACGATGCATCAGTAATTAAAACTGTTGTTGTAGGCGCTGAAATACTTTTCGTTGGGTCTGATGCACTCAACTCAGGCGTTGGTGTTGTAATATCCAAAGTGGGAACTGTCATTTCAGGTGTAATTATTGTTGGCTCGATTACTATTATTGTTGGTAAAGAATTGGTTGTCGCCTCTGGAGTTGTGGTTTGTTGAAAAATTATGGTAGTTTCCTTCGATGTTGGTGCTGTTGTAGTTGCTGTGAATGTGGTTGTTAAACGTTCATTCTATACCTAACTATATTTTACTTACTGCTCAGATCTGTCTTACTTACCTGTTTGTTTTGTTGAAGTACTGTCTGTTGTTACTGACACCGTTGTTGGAAGAGACCATTCATCTTTTGGGCAACTTGGCTATAAAATGAAAAACATTTAGTTGATATTTTTGCCTTTCCCCTTATGATTATTCTAAAATTAGCCGTTATTGAAGGAGTCCAGTTTTTGAGTAGCTAAGGTTCCTAAATCTGGCGAAATGCTTTTCGAGATCCTCTGTTACTTAAAGCGTTCATACTTCTACGCTAAGCAGAACATTTTGTTTCTCAATTCTTACTCAGTTTAAGTTACAATTGTAGCCAAAAGTGACAACCTTTCTCGAATTTGGTTAGTGTTTGCAGAACTTACAGCGTACTTGCTAAAGCCCAAAATTCCAGCTGCTATTTTCATGTTTGAAGGGATAATGCCACAATTCTCTGCAAAGTTTCTATCTTCCCTTTTGAGGTATCGAATTCATTATTCCATCTCAGTCTTACTAAGTAGCATATCAAGCTCCTGATCTATTCAGCTAGCAACTAAAATTCCAAATAATCATATGTTCATGTATTATTCCATTATCCTTCTTCAGTGTGAATGAATAAAATTGTTGGCGACATGGCTGGGAAATTTTATGAAATGCACACCAGCTTCAACTTTGTGAGGCTGCAAACAGAGCGGTATTCTTACGAGCTTCTTAGGGCCTTAAGGTCCCTATTGCCATATTTGAATAAACAATCTTCTAAAATTGAACAAATCTCCGTCAGAGTACTTGTGCTTTCGTAACTTGTAGTTTTGTACAACAACAAGAAACGGAATATATGATCCCGTGCCTGAGATTCGAATGAGTTCTGGGCCAAAATAGAGCCGGAGGATTGGCGCCAGCATGCAGAAATGACAGAACATCTATTTACGTGGATTCCGATGGCTACAAATTAACTTGTCCATCCAGAAATAAGTTGCTCCTACAGCTTTCCAGATTACTGCAGCGTCTTTTAAGCGGACACTAAAGCCGTAAAGAAAGCAGCAGTAATTTTGGAGGAAACGTGCTTAAACTGCAGCCGCGTCAATATATATAGTCAGGCTTCAATTAAGGCAGTAATCTCACACAGTACTTTATCAAAAAGTGTCCTTGAATGCAAGGAAGCAATAGAAGAATTTCGCTCAGGCCGACCCATACATCTGTACTGGGTTCCCTGTTATAAAGGACTTAAAGATAACGAAAGGTCGATGAGTTGGCAAAGTAGCGTGCAGCGCTCGCTGAATCCACGATAAACGTCCCAATATATTTGGGAGCAGTCAAAAGGATACAAGAATTGCTTTTGATCCATCAAGAAGGAAAGACGTGGACATAAGTACAGGGCTGCAGAATTTCTAAGGTCAAGTGCCAATCCTATGATATTAGGCTCACAAAGTGGCTCATATTTCTGAAAAGAGAAGACTTAAGGCTCATAATAGGCATTTTAACTGGACACTGCCTTATCGCGTTACATGCTTAAAATTTTGTTTTCCGTGCTCCCATAATGTTAGGCATTGAAAGGCTACATACCCCCTCTAATTTGTTGAGGTAGGTTCTTTTTTGTGTGGCTATCCACCAAACAAGAACTCCATAGTACAGGATGGGGTTTACTATCGCAAGATGGGGTTTACCACAGCATTCTTTTACATTCATAAACTGCCGTCGAGGCCTTCTTCACCCTCTCCTCCGCATTGGGCTTCTACGATAGCTTAATATCTATGATAATTCCTAAATATTTTGTAGGGGCTGCATACCAGTTGGACTTTGTTGATATTGTCTTGCGACACCGCGCACTCACCTAAGGCAAAATGAATAAAAACGCCTTATTCATCGCATCGTACCAATATCCAAGTTCAATTTTAAATTAAACAATCGCCTATAAAATCAGAGCGGGTGCTCAGGGATTCCCACCCAAAACTTGTTAAGTCCCATTGTTAATGTTGTTAGAAAAGCTACATAAAAAAATTTAAACATTATTTTTTTAAACGGTGTCACGGAAATGGTTCAACAAGCCTTTCGCGCATATTTCTTCCATGTAAAGCTTTATAGAAAAGTTATCCGCTTTTGCACCAATTGATAGCATCAAGTCTTTCATAGTCTAATTCCTTAAATTTAATTCAGTGGATCTCTTACTTTTCCTTTGAATTGAAATACGGTTGTCGATCTGAATACCTTCTGTACCGCAGCATCATTTTTCATAAGCATAACATTACCTGTCCAACGAGGCCTGTAGGCTTTTACCCAAAGCAGTAAGCTCATATCTGCGTAAGGCTTAAAGAGCTCAAAACTCCTTCGTTACACGCCCATGTCGTCACAGGGTGGACGATAAATTTTTTGGCGAACTTTTGCTTGCAATACATCAAATATGCATTGTCTATACAAAAGTAATATGGACTAACTGCTCCAAGCAAAAACTGTCTGTCATTACTAATTAGAATTAAGTTCAAAGTTGCTAATACCACTTATATTAAAACTTAGATTAATTTAATTAAAATTGAGTTCGTGGCCACTCTTTTGTCTGGTAGACATGAAAAGATAATTGGTTCCAATTTTAAATTACTTCAACAATTAAATCATTCAAGTTTTTACGACTTCTATTTTTGATTATAATGCAATTTTCAATAACAACTAATTGGACACAAGGGCAGACAATAATTAACATTGACACTCGTGGTTGTGGGAGGCCAATTAAAGGGTTGTTACTTCAATTAGCGCTATTAACAAAGAAGCAATTCAGAGAATTTGTTGAAAGTATGTACATATATATGCACAAATCGTTAATGAGTAAATTGTTGAGGTTGTTATGGACTAGCTTATGCCCGTGGGATTCAGCCCACATTTCTATAAAAATATGCAAAAACAAGTAAGGAAGGCTAAGTTCGGGTGTAACTGAACCTTACATACTCAGCTGAGAGCTGTGGAGACAACCATGTAGGAAAATGAACCTAGTGGAACCCTGGAATGTGTTTGTATCACATGGGTATCAAATGGAAGGTATTAAAGAGAATTTTAAAAGGGAGTGGGCCATAGTTCTATAGGTGGACGCCATTTCGGGATATCGCCATAAAGGTGGGCCAGGGGTGACTCTAGAATGTGTTTGTACGATATGGGTATCAAATGAAAGGAATTAATGAGGGTTTCAAAAGCGAGTGGCACTGAGTTGTATATGTGAAGGCGATTTCGAGATATCGACCAAAATGTGGACCAGGGTGACCCAGAACATCATCTGTCGGGTACCGCTAATTTATTTATATATGTAATACCACGAACAGTATTCCTGCCATGATTCCAAGGGCTTTTGATTCTGCCCTGCAGAACTTTTTCATTTTCTTCTTGTATTTTTTTGCACCCTATCATTACTGGAGTAGAATGTTGACATAATTTAATTATATACTGTAAAGATATTCAATTTTTGTTAAAATTTGACTTTTAAAAACATTTTTTTAAGTGGGCGTGTTCGCCATCCGATTTTGCTTTTATTATTTAGCACACATATAGTAATAGGAATAACGTTCCTACCAAATTTCATCATGATATCTTCAACGACTTCCAAATTATAGCTTGCTAAACTTTTAAATTACCTTCTTTTAAAAGTGGGCGGTGCCATGCCCATTATCAAAAATTTTACAAATTTTCTATTCTGCGCCATAAGGTCTACCCACCTACCAAGTTTTATCCATCTTTGGTAATGAATTATCGCACTTTTTCGGTTTTTGGAAATTTTCGATATCGAAAAAGTGGGCGTGGTTATATTCCGATTTCGTTCATTCTGAATAGCGATCTGAGATAAGTTGCCGAACAAAATTAATATACTCTGTGAGCTCTGCTCAGCTGAGTATAAAAATAAATCAAATTTTATACTTCTTTTGAAATTATGTATTTGCGAATTTTGGTATTGCTGAAAAACCATAGGATATACGATATCTATTTTTTATATCATTTGGAGTTTAAATAAAAAGATTATTCGATGATATCGAAGTTTTGTTAAAATCGTCTTAGTTTGTATGCCAGTCACACAAAAAGTGTTTTTAAAAATGTTAAAAGAAGAAAATGTAAGGGTTTTGCTAACCGTTAAACCTAATCCGTTGCAGATATCATCTTGGAATTTGGTAAGGAGGCTTTTGTTTTGCTACTTTTTATCTACTTATCTAAAATTTTTAAAATCGGTTGACGACCATACCCACATTTAAAAATTAATATTTCACAAAATTTAATGTTAGCAAATTATACTGATATTTCACGTTATTAGTGAAACCAAGAAAGCTCCGTGGCACTGTATTCATGCAAGGGGATGCACGTGGGGCATATCACCCCAAACTCTCTCATTGGGTAATTACGGCAATTGTCAAACAAATATTTTATTATGTGCTCCTTTTTTGATGGAGAGCCAAACAAAAAAGTACGTATACGAAAAAACTAGAGGCGGTATACAGATAATCAATGATTAGTCTAATGGGATCCCCAAAAGCTACACCAACAGCAGCATTGTATGCTATTCTACACATCCCGCCTACAGACCAAATCTAGCGCATAAATATTATATAAGCCACTGCAAGAAGGCTTGAGGCCTCGGGACAGCTTGAGTGCAGGCTGTATGGCCATAGCAGTATAGCGCCGTCTAATATCGGGAAAACGGAAGACAGACACACGGGACCAGTCTGATTCACTAAAGAGTTCTGGGGGCCACAATTAAGCCAGATGGTAGGCAACAAGGTAAACAAATAATAAAACCAAATGTTTTAGTTAAACAGGTTTATTGAAAACAATACTTACATGAAGTAATAATAATATTAAAAGCTTGGAATTAATTAGGTAGATCCTAGGTACTAGTCATCACACTCCTCGTCAATCTAGAGCGTTGATCAGACAATTAAATAAAAGCATTGGACGCGTAAAATTTCTATTGATAGTCATATATAAGACAAACTGAACCTTAATCAGGTTATGCTCCGCCTCAAATTTTTAGAAATTTTACGCGCCGAACGCTTTTATTTAATTGTCTGATCAACGCTCTAGATTGACGAGGAGTGCGATGACTAGTACCTAGGATCTACCTATTTATTGTCTAGCTTTTAGTATTATTATTACTTCATGTAAGTATTGTTTTCAATAAAACCGTTTAACTTAAAATTTTTTTTCAATTATTTATTTTTCAAGTTTTTAGTCTTTATTTAATTGCCTATTATTTCTCATTCTATTAAACTCATTTAGTGACTCATTATTACAAGGACTCTTTCCTAACAATTTGTTACAATCTAAGTCCTCAACACATAATCATTCCAAAGACTTTACTGACTCTGCACCACGTATGCTTGTCCCTCTCCAACTCCAAAATATTTTGATGCCAATTCTACCTTCTTTGTTCCAAATATGAGCCGAATCGGACATCATTGGTCACTTTCTATTCATGTTTGTATTATGTGTTCCAAATATGAGCCAAATCGGACATCATTGGTCACTTTCTATTCATGTTTGTATTATGTGTTCCAAATATGAGCCAAATCGGACCAAAAATACGATTTTTGTGAATATCTCGATCCTTGCGCCACCTAGCAGCGCTTTTTTCTTATTATTGCATTGCCATCGGGTTCTGAACTATATTCCAAGTTTCAAACTTGTAGCTTATCGGGAAGTTACTTAAATTTCAATTACAAAATTCGTTCACAACGGACGTTCAGCCGTGCGGCCGGCCTGTCAAGTCAAGCTAAGTAAACCCGTTTAAAAATTTACAAAACATACTATTCATGTCCATACCGATAGCTCCAAAATGATGAAAGGAGTCGGGTCCGCTGTTTACTGTGTCCATCCAGTGAAAGATAGATCCCACAGGCCGCCAAATTACTGCAACATCTTTCAGGCGGAAAATATAGGCATAAAGAAAGCAACAGGAATTCTGGAGAAAGTTTGCTTAAGCTACAGCCGCATCGTTCTATATATCGATAGTCAGGTGGCAGTGATCTCACACTGTACTTTATCAAGAAGTCTTCTGGTATGCAAGAAAAAACTTCGTTCAGGCCGTACCATACATCCATACGGTGTTTCCGGGCCGACCAGTTTGCCATTGAGGGTGCAAGAATCGCTTGCAGATAACCCATCGAGCAGGAAAGGCGTGGACAAAGAAGTGAGGCTGCAAAATTTCCAAAATAATGACTCACAAAGTGAACAATATGTGGCGTCATATGCTTATATGAAGTGTGAGCTGCATGAAGAAACGTCTGTAATCGTGACCTGCACTCGTTAGGTCAACGCTCCTGCTATTAGGGGCGGCATAGTTGCCATATTTCAAGGCAGCAATTAAGCTAGGTCCTAGAAAATTTCTAGTTTTTGCGAAGAGGACGGAGTTATTCTATAACATAAATCCTGGCATTTTATTTGGGTTTTTCCGTTGAATCGTCACACAAACTTTGGTAACACTGTGGACATACTCAGTGTATGTGAGGTCTTTATTGATCGGCCGGTTCAACCTAACCTTACCTATAATAGAGCGACGAGAATTGAAAAAATGTTATTAATGGGCGTGGTCCCGATTCTTCTTCTAATGCCATGAGTCGAACAAATCGGCCAAGATTTGTATAGTTTCTCACTGAAGACGATATTTACATTAGACTTGGTCGATTTATTAACCGATATCGCGCCATCGATTTTTCGGTAGGATTTGGGCTCAGGAAAAAAATTTCCGCTACGCATACCCAAAAAAATAATTTTCAAGCCTGCGAAATTTCATTTTTTTTTTTTTACTTTCTTTCAATTATGATTTTCTTTTCATGACTTAAAAACTTTTAATTTCATTGTTTTTTCAAAAACTGTTGTGGCCAACGTTTTTAGCGGACATTTTTAGGTCGGACAGGGTATACATATTGTAACGAATTTTGAGAAATTCCGCTTATTCCAAACCTTCTACTAACGTTCGAATCGCTAAACTGTTGAATAAATAACTCCAATATTCAATAATGCAAAGTGGTCTTTATTAAACTACTTTTAAAGTACAATAACACTTATACTTCATAACCAATAGCGTGCTTAAATCAAAACTGATTGCTTACTACTCAGCTTGTGCTGCCTTTATACTCTCTGTTGCTTTGTCCGCATATTTCTGCAAATGTTTAGACGTTTCTCCTTCTAGAATCTACTATTTGGTTACCAGCTATACGCATGTGTATTTGTAGTTTATAGCCTCTCGCATAGACATATGCGTGTGTATATGTGAGTACTATTTCGACTGATGATCACATGTGTTTATGAGTATCTCTTCGTTACCTTGTATGTACATATGATGATTGATTTGTTTACGTACCAAGAGTGGCAGCTTGCCTTATTGTTGTTGTGCCTCTATTTAGCAACCGCTTAGTGATGTGAGTATCACTTAGTGGCATTAATATTCGTCAAAATATGAAAATTTCTTTAGTAGGTCATGAAAAAAACCTTAAAAATCAAAGTCGAAAAAAGTCAAAAAATTTAATTTCGCAGGCTCGAAAATTATTTTTTTGGGTATGCGTAATGGAACTTTTTTTTCTGAACCCAAATCCCATCGAGAAAACGATGGCACGGTATCGGTTAAGTTTCGTCCATACAAATCGACCCAAGTTAATTTGCATATCATTTAATGCCCTTTTTTTTTTTTTTTTTTTTTTTTTTTGCGGGGAGGCTGAAAAATGCCTAATGCACCATAATTGCTGCCGTCGCAGCAACCGTGTGTCCGTAGACTAAAAAACAGCCCCGTTCTGGAACCGTCGCCCACCCCGGCACCACTTTCGCATTACTTCAGGGTGGCGTTCCATATTTCTCATTTTTTAAGAGCCTACTGTTGTCCCTGCGTCCAGGTTCCCGCTATTTGCTCTGAGTGTCCATTTAATCACCACTGCTTCGCATGCGCATTTCTCTGCGCTCCCTCTCAACATCCATCAGGCGTGTCATTACTATAAATGCCATTTTGCTTACTGCAGTCCAGCATTCTTTCCTGCTGCACATATGTGAAACTAAATTTCTCGTGGTAGGTTCCTCCCCAAAGACTCCATGCAAGGTGAGTCTTTCTTCATGGAAACGGGGGCAGTAGAACATGACGTGTTCTGCGTTTTCTAACTCTGTGGTACACATTGGGCAATGAGGATCTTCCTCTATCCTACGCTTCCATAAATACTCTTTGAAACCGCCATGTCCACTCATTATTTGCGTGAGATGGTAGTTCATTTCGCCGTGCTTCCGCTCGTTCCATTGAGCTACGTTCCAAACTAGTGTGAAAGTCCAACGCCCTTTACTCGAGGCCTCCCACCGTTCTTGCCACTTAGCTATTGTTTGTGTCCTTGCTCTTTTCTTGCCTTCTTCAGATGGTCGCTCGATATTAGTGTTATACAGATCGGCCATTTCGCTTGCCAGTAAGTCCACTGGGATTTTCCGGGTTAGAACCAAGATCGCGTCGTCGGACACCGTCCGATAAGCACTTGCTATTCTTAAAGAAGCAAGTCGGTACGCTGCTAATATATATTTTTGATGGGTCTGTTTAGATCCATACCACACTGGTGCTGCGTATAGTATTATTGAGCTGGTTACTGTGGACAATAGATGACGTATAGCTTCGCTCGGACCACCAATGTTAGGCATTATTCGCATAAGTGATCCATTAACTTTGGTAATTTTCTCCCCCACTGCTCTGAAGTGCTCTTTGAAAGTTAACTTAGAGTCAATGTGCACTCCTAAGTATTTTAAGGAATCCTTTGAGGTGACTTGATGATCCCCGACAGTTAAGACTAACTCGTTCGCCGACCGTTTGGAGCTTACTAATAACACTTCCGTCTTTTGGCTAGCCAACTCCAGTCCTGTATTGGTCAGCCATTCCTTTATTCTTGCTACGGCGTAATTACATAATGCTTGAAGCAGGTCCAGTTTCTTGGCCACTACTACCACTGCAATATCATCAGCATATCCCACAATTTGCGTGTTTTCTTGTAGATCAATCTTTAGCACCCCGTCATACATTACATTCCTAAGCGTTGGACCGAGAACAGATCCCTGTGGGACGCCTCCTGTGATTTTGTACCCTTTAGCTCCTTGATCCGTGTCAAAAAGAATTACTCTGTCTTTAAGATAGCTACCTATAATTCTGCGTAAGTAAGCTGGAGTGCCGAAGCTTTGCAGCGCTGCCATTATCTGCATCCAGTTCGCAGTGTTAAAAGCATTCTTGATGTCCAACATAATCAGTGCACAGAACTTCCTTTTATTTTGGCCTCCAGAGATAGCTTCTCTAGCTATATTGACGACTGTTTGTATTGCATTTACGGTGGATCTTGATTTGCGAAATCCATATTGACTATTCGATAAGCCACCTGGTCTTTCTAGAGTCAGCTGTAGGCGCTCACTAATTATACGCTCGAAAATCTTCCCTAGGGAATCCAGCATACAAAGTGGCCTATATGAGGATGGTTGGTCCGGCTGTTTACCACGTTTCAGCAATAGGACAAGTCTTTGTCGTTTCCACGGGCGAGGGAACACGCCTTCTTGCATACAGGCATTAAAAAGATCAGTAAATAATGTAGCCCTAGTTGTAATCGCGGCTTTAAGGGCTATGTTTGGTACTTCGTCGGGTCCTGGGGATTTGTTATCAGCAACTCTTTTTGCAGCGTCCAGCACCTCTTGCTCTGTAATTTGCGGAATTTCCGTACTTTCTAGATCCTCGCTTGGATAAGTCCAGCGATCTTGCGCCGGGAAAAGTGTTTCAACAATAATATTCATCAGTATCGGGCACGTAGGTTGCTGTGATATCGGTCCTTTAACTTTGGTCATCACAGTTCTGTAGGCTGATCCCCAAGGATCTAGGTCGACATTATCCAGCAGTTCCCTAAAGCATAACTTCTTGCTCTTTTTTATGGCATTTTTAAGTGCCTTTCTTTGTGCGACATAGGTGCTGTGTAGCTCTGCATATCGTGGTGATGAGCGTGCCCTCTGCGCTATTCTTCGTGCTTTGTGGCATTTTCTACGCTCTTCCGCAATTTCGTCATTCCACCAATATACCGGAGTGCGCTGTGCTTTTCCGCGACTTCTGGGCATGGCAGCATCACATGCCATACATAGCAACTTAGTGATTTGAACCGACTGGTCTTCCGCATGCGATTCTCGTACTATGGCGTCCTTCCAGATAATGTCAAATATTTGTGGGTCGAAAAGGTGCTGTTTCCATTTCCTACTTTGTCGATGTCTTGCTGCTACCGTTCGTGGAGTTTCGAGCAGCTCTACGCTAATAGCTTTATGGTCGCTGTGTGTGTAGACGTTGCTTATGGACCATTTTGCTCGTCTTGCTATTTCGCTGCTAGCGAAGGTGAGATCTATAATGGATCGTCTGGTACCTGTATCGAAGGTATATATCCCTGGTTCATTTGGGAGTTCTAGCCTCAAAGAAGTAAGACTTTCGAGGAGAACTCTCCCTCTTTCGTTGGTTCGTCTACTTCCCCACACAGATGACCATGCATTGAAGTCTCCACACACTAAAAGCGGGTGTTTACCTCGTGCTTCAATGGTGATCCCGTATATCATGTCTTCGAACTCGGCGATGGTCATGCTCGGAGGGGCATAGCAACTGAAGACGTATATACCGTTGATTTTTGCCCACGTGAATCCTGCTACCGTTGGCGTCATAATTTCCTGTGGGAGAAATTTCCCTGGTGCCCAAATTGAGGCTTTCCCTGCTGAATCTGAGAGCCAACCCTGCTCCTGGCGATTTTTGTATTGTTCAGAGAGTACCACTATGTCATATCCTCCTTCATAGACTGTTTGGGATAATAGCTCTTGGGCTGCCTCGCAATGGTTTAAATTGAGCTGCAATACCCTCATGAGACAGTCATTTTGCTGCCCTCTCGTTGTGGGCATTTAAAACTGCCTGCTGAATGTTGTCCCCCACATAGCGCGCATTTCGGTGCATTTTCGCAACTTGCAGCCTTATGACCTTCCTGGCCGCATTTCCTGCACAGGATAGACCTATCTACAGTCTCCTTACATTTCTGAGCTATATGCCCGTAGCCCCAGCACCTATAATAGCGTTTTTCTTGCTTGAGCTCTC
This sequence comes from Eurosta solidaginis, assembly GCF_040869045.1. Classification (NCBI taxonomy): domain Eukaryota; kingdom Metazoa; phylum Arthropoda; class Insecta; order Diptera; family Tephritidae; genus Eurosta; species Eurosta solidaginis. The sequence continues at coordinate 210,323,714 of NC_090323.1, forward strand.
TAATTCGGCAGGAAACCCATCCTACCCGGATTCTTTGCGTATTAAGAACCGCCTTGGCATCATCCGCTGTAAGGCTTATAAGTGCCGACTTCGTGCCACTGTACCCTGTGCGTATGCTTTTTATGGCAGCCACATCTGGAAGTTTGATGTTGCATTGCTGGTGGAGGGCGTTGCAAATCTCCTCGGGCGTAGTAATCTCATCGAGATCTCTGCACTGTAGCGTGACCATTTGGGACTTTGTTATAACTTTAGCCGAGTCCTTTAGTACCGCTTCAATTTCTGCTTGGTACGCGCTTGTTTTCCCATCTTGCGATTTTTTCAGCTCTAGTAACAGCTCTCTCTCATTTAATGCCCTTGACATTGCTCTTAAGGTATATCCTGAAGATATATGTAACAGCACACAGCTGGGTATGAAATGTTCGATATTATCCGAACCTAAACTTACTAACTTGTTTTTAACATAGTCAATATGAAAATTGTATAAAATTATTGCATTTTGTTATGAAACTTATTTTTGGGAATGCTGGAGAGTGGCTTATCTACTGTTTTTTACAAAAACTATTTCATAGATTTTAGAATATGCAGTTTACTTACTTACTTACTTACTTACTTAATTGGCGCTTAACCGTCTAAACGTCTAATATGCAGTTTAATCCCATAAATATCCCAAACAAAATTATATAAACACTTATTCATATGAAGCTCCTTATATGAACACATTTTTACTTTACCTCAACCAATCTCTGATCCGTGCAAAAGTTAGCTCCGCTATTCAAATCACACACAGTACCTTCAGGACAATATGAAAGTGATTCATAATATGGATCATCTTCACCAAAGCAAAAAGCAATAGTAGTTCTATTCAAACATGCAAATACTTTTCTTGCCGATCCACAAATGCCACATTTATTAGAAGTTGCGCTCACGGTTGCTCTTCGAGTGCAAATTGGAGTTACCATCTCACTTGGTAAACATAAAAACACATCACCAGTACATACAAAACCACTCGGGCAGGTGATATTATCATATGTTGGTTTACCTTCAAAAAAAATGCTGATTTGAAAATTGGATTCTTAAATGCAGTTTTTCAAATTCACCATTAACGCAAAGTGAGTAAACCGTTTCACCATGACATGCAATAGGATTATTATGTTTACACTGGTCACACTCGCCGTTTACACGGACTAACATAAATGTCACCACAAGAAAAGAAATTAATTCAAATATTCGCATTTTCTTTTTCTTCAATTGCAAATATTCAACTGAGACAAATTATTGAATTTTAAGAATTATAAATTTAAGTCATTGAATAATGGCTTTGGAAAAGTAAGGCATAAATATATAAATAAAATGTGGGAAAAAGATTATATGAATAAATACCCATGGTATGTACATGCCCTGTTGGGAATATGTCGTCATTCTTTACAATTCTTATTTATGCATTATTATTCTCTTGAAATGGCGCATAAGCCAGCTGCTTTGAGTATTGTCAATGATGCTATCAGAAATATTCGGGAGGACCAGGACTGCGGGCGGTATAATGCCGAAATCCATTTGCTTTTAAATAAAATTTGACAATGGATGGCATAAACCCATTTCATAACACAACACATATGCTTTTTAATTATAAAGAGCAAACTGGATTAATTTTTAAAAAGAAATTTCCACAGAGTTTATTTTTTGTTGTATTTATTCAGAAAACTATTATAAAACGAATATTAGAAGTTTTGATACATCACTATGCTGGTAGTAAATAAATGCTATACAATAATATCAGCAAAGCAAGCAATCACACATATATAAATAGCAACTAAGAGTGAAGAAGAAAGAAAAATCAGACTCATGTACATGTAGTTACACAGTAAAAAAAAATACATATGCATAGAAGGCAACAGCGAGAACGCATAAGAGCTCAGACGTAAACAAAAGCTAAGAGCGCAGAAGATATTACATACACATATACAAACCATTATATATATAAGCAGAAGACAAACCTGAATACGAACACATAAATGGGAGATAAATAAGCAACTGTTAGAGAGGGCTGTTGGTGAATATGAATACAGAAATAAGAAATAAATAAGCAACTGTTCCAGAAGTCTGTTCGTGAAAAGTTTACACCCTAGTAGAAATAGGCGAACGAGGCAACTGAGAGTATAAAAGCAGCACAAGCTGAAAAATAATGAATTAGTTGATTTAAAAGGTTGTTAGTGAAGTACACGAGTAAATTAATTGCGAAGTACCACTACACAGTAGTGTTGTAAATAAAGATCATTTTGCTATACTGAATATTTGAGTTATTTATTCGACAGTTCAGCGATTCCAACTGTTATCGTTGGTGCAAAATAATCAAGAATTTCCTGAAACAGATTATACTATTGTGACGAATGTTACCATCTCTAAGGTTATTAAATAAAGGCACATGAACATTTAAGCAAGCTACGTAAACACATTAATCATCATGTAAAAAAAAAAAAAAAATAAATGTAAGGCGCGATAACCTCCGAAGATATCTAAGGCCGAGCTTCTCTTCCAATTTGCGTCGTGCTCCTCTTGATTTTTCCCTACAAATTGGCCGGACGGGACCTACATGTTTTATGCCGACTCCGAACGGCATCTGCAAGGCAGATGAGTTTTCACTGAGAGCTTTTCATGGCAGAAATACAATCGGAGCGCTTGCCAGACACTGCCGAGGGGCGACCCCGCTTAGAAAAATTTTCTTCTAATTGAAAAATCTTATTTCTAAAATTTTGATGTTGCTTTGCCCGGGAGTTGAACCCAGGGCATACGGTGTGATAGGCGGAGCACGCTACCATCACACCACGGTGGCCGCCAATCAATTAATCATCATGTACGCAAACATATACAAGCAGCAGAGAGATACTCACAAACGCATGTCATCATCACCTACTACTTCGCTCACATATACACACGCATATGGTTACACACTACAAATACACGCTCTGGTGACCAGGTAGAGGATTCTAGAAGAAGAAACATCTAGACATTTGAGCAGAGAGTATATAAGCAGCAGAAGCTGAGTAGTCCGTGATTATTGAAAACTGGAGTTACTTATTCCACAGTTTAGCGATACGAACGTCAGTAGAAGGTTGGAAATAAGCGGACTTTCCCGAAATTCGTTACAATAACTCCAGTTATTCCAAATCTTCTACTAACGTTCGTACCGATAAACTGTTGAATAAAATAACTCCAACAGTCAATAATGCAAAATGGTCTTTATTAAAGTACTTCACAATAACATTGATACTTCACAACCAATAGCTTGCTTAGATCAAACTGATTACTGATTACTCAGCTTTAACTCCTTTTATACTCTGTGATGTCTCGTTCGCATACTTCTAGGCATTTCTATTTCTAGAATTTATTACTTGTTTACCAACTATAAATTTCTCAGCTATAACTACAGATGCACAATAATAGTTTCCCGCATAGCCATATGCGCTTGTACATGTTAGTGATACTTCCACCGATGAATGCCTACTTTTGGGAGTATCTCATATATATATGCATGTGTTTGTGCGCTTCTCTCCGCTGCTTGTATGGGCATACGTATAGACATAATGATTTATTTTTTGATGTTCATACAAGTCACTGCTTAGTATCGGCTTAGAGATGATAGTATCCCTTAGTGTTGCTATTATTCATCACACTTTTATTTAACCTCCATGTGACCAGTAGTTTACTCAGAGTGAGTAAGAAAATTCTACCACAGTACCCTGCAGATTTTACAATTATCTAGTGCTTATCAGCAGTTGTTGACTCGACAGATCTAGAGAGTAAGTGCTTGGCATAAGCATGTGTGGCAAAAGAAGTAGGCCGAAGGTAGTTGAGGAGCTTTGCTGTGAAAAACCATATCTACAACCACCAGTATGAGGAGATATAATCTTCATTCGGCAAAATGTAATAAACTCGTATAACTATCGCAATGGCATCTGATCGCTCCCTTTGTCAGGCTTCCGGCAGCCTACCTAAGTTCTATATTCCAGTTGCATAAAAGTTAAATGATCCTTCGCAAACTTAACCGTACCACATAAAAAGCTGTGTACCGTTGCGTATACGTAACATTTTTATACTCAGCTGAGCAGAGCTCACAGATTATATTAACTTGGTTCGAATAACGGTAATCCGTAACGGCTTAAACTTATCGAGATAGATATAGACTTCTATATATCAAAATGATCTGGGTGAAAAAAGAAATTCATTTAGCCATGTCCGTGCGTCTGCTCGTCCGTCTGTAAACACGATAACTTGAGTAAATTTTGAGGTATCTTGACGAAATTTGGTATGTAGGTTCCTGGGCGCTCATCTCAGATCGCTGTTTAAAATGAACGAAATCGGACTACAACCACGCCCACTTTTTCGATATCGAAAATTTCGATACGATTACGAACACGCCCACTTTAAAAAAAAATTTTTTTTTTAAGTCAAATTTTAACAAAAAATTTATTATCTTTACATTATAAAAGTAAATTATGTCAAGATTCGACCCCAGTAATGATGTGGTGCAACAAAATACAAAGATAAAAGAAAATTTCAAAATGGGCGTAAATCCGACTATGACCACGCCCACTTTTCCGATATCGAAAATTACGAAAAATGAAAAAAATGCCATAATTCTGTACCAAATATGAAAAAAGAGATGAAACATGGTAATTGCATTGGTTTTTTGACGAAAAATATAACTTTATAAAAAACTTTGTAAAATGGGTGTGACACCTACCATATTAAGTAGAAGAAACTGAAAAAGTTCTGCAGGGCGAAATCAAAAGCCTTTGAAATCTTGGCAGGAGTACCGTTCGGGGTATGACATATATAAATAAATTAGCGGTACCCGACAGAAGATGTTCTGGGTCATCCTGGTCCTCATTTTGTTCGATATATTGAAAACGCCTTCACATATACAACTAAGGGCTACTCCCTTTTAAAACCCTCATTAATACTTTTAATTTGATAACCATATCGTACAAACATATTCTAGAGTCACCTCTGGTCCACCTTTATGGCGATATCGCGAAAAGGCGTCCACCTATAGAACTAAGGCCACCTACTTTTTAAATAATTATTAGCACCTTTCATTTGATACACAAGTCATACAAACACATTCCAGGGTTACCCTAGTTTCATTTTGCTAAATGGTGATTTTCCCTTATTTTGTCTCAAAAGCTCTCAGCTGATTATGTAATGTTCGGTTACACCCGAACTTAGCTTTCTTTACTTATTTTTATTATTTGGTACCGAAAATGGGGAGTCGAAAAGAAACCCTATAATCAAAGCAAACATGAGAAGCTAATAAAAGCGTGTTAAAGAGGTCAACTATATTTGAGGAAAGTGCAAATGGATTTGAGAAAAGTTCAAATATGATTGAGAAATGTGCTAATTTCTTTGAGAAACGGCCAAACGTTTTTGAGAAACAAGCAAGTACAACAAGTATTTCAGAAAAAAATGTGTAATATTTTTGATCTGTCCTGGAGTACATTTAGCATTTCCGCAAAAAACATTTACTGGTTTCTCAAATACATTTGTTCGTTTCTCATTAATATTTGCACATTTCTGAATAACTATTGAACTTTTCTCAAATTCACTTACCCTTTTCTCAAATACATTTGCGCTTTTCTAAAATACAGTTGAAAAAGATATGGACTTGTTGGAATATATTGTAACGAATTTGCTGCAAATCCTCTTATTTGCAACCCTCTGCTAAGTTCGTATCGCTAAACTGTTGAATAAATAACTCCAATATGTAATAATGCAAAATGGCCTTTATTCAAGTACTTCACAATAACACTTGTACTTTGCAACGAATAGCTTACTTAATAACCAAACTGATTGACAGCTCAAATGAAACTCTACTATTCAAAATAATACTGCTATAGCTCGCTAGATAGCGCTTAATCCAAATCTCAAATCAAACTGATTACTTCTTACTCGCCTGCCCCGCTTTTATAGTTTAGGCTGCATACTTCTAGGCTCTTCGATTTCCAGAAGTTACTAGTTAGTTTCGGCTACAAAATCGCCAGCCACAACTACGTGCACAAATTATTGCTCTCTCTTGTGACAACTCAGATAAGATATATGCATGTGTTTGTGCATTGCCGCTCCGCTGCTCGTATACGTACATATGTGTAGACGCAATTATTTATTCGTTTATGTAGATACATAATGATTGAATTGATGTGAATGTTTGTAGTTTACAGTCTCTCGCGCATACATAGGCGTATAAGTAAATGCATCTGTGTGTGACATCTTTCGGCTGCCTTATATATGTGTATACTTGATTTGATTATTAACGTAAATACTGCTTGGCATGGCCTTAGCATCGCCTCAGTGATGGGATAACTTAGCGATGCCAACATCCGTGACAATATGTTTGTTCTGAAAATATTATCTATGCTATGCCAGCTTTTAGAAAAATAACATTACTCTGATCCATCCCTATAGGCCACATGTATTTTTGAAACCAAGCGCCTTTCTATCACGCCCAAAACAGATATTACGCTGACAAATAGAAAGAAAAGATCAAACACAATTTATTGCTTTATATGGTGTCATATTTATCGATGTAGTACTTAAGTTTAATTCACCGTTTATGAGGGCATCATTCACGAATATTTGTGTTATAAATTTTTTATGGCACTAAACGTTTATCAAAAATTTATCTAGCATATATACCTACTAATTACCTCAGATTGGTCGGGAATTAGATATAAACAAAGAAAATACACAAAATTTTATGGCAACCTTTGGAACAAGTAAAGACCACGCACAGTTTCGGTAAAAAAAAAAAAAAAAATCGTTCAAAAGAGATTTTTTCCTGATTCAAACAACACTTAATATTGTTTGCGGAAACAAAGAATACGAGAGATACAAGGGGTCAAATGTTCTAAGATCGAGTTACAAAGCAATGAATAACTTCAGAACAAGGTACACGATAACGACATCGTTATACATAGCTAGAAAGGTAATTGAATTGTTTTTCATATGATCAGAGCGCGTGCTCTACCTACCACAACGAAGATCGAGGGTTCATCCCCCGGTAAAAGCAATATCGAATATTTGGAAAAAAAGATTTTCTAAACACACCAACCTTGCAGATGCCGTTCGGAGTCGGCGTAAAACATGTCTAGCCCTCCGTCCCGCCAATTTATAGGAAAAATTAAAAGGAGCACCACGTAAATTAGTAGAAAAGCCTAAAATCATTTCGGAGGCTATCGCGCTTATCTACATAAGTGGCATACTTACAGAGCTATATTAACGGAATTTAAGCGTGAAAATCATTTTCCCAATTGAATGTGACCCATTTCCATTGCATTAAGTAAACAATAAGTTTGTATCGAATAATGTATACACATTTATTTATATGTATGTACATTTTAATATATTTTCGAGTATACTTATTCACATTTATATTCGAGTTTCTAGTAGTACACTTGTGAGATTTCACAAACCAATTATAGCCTTTCAATTGGCTGCGAGTTGTCACCTTCAATTATATACAATATCTGTGTTATATGTTACAGTTTATTTAAAGATTGAAGGTCGATTTTGATGACGTACATGAGTACCGTTGTATTTAGCATCAGAGAACAAATAATTTTACAACATTTACGCTTAATTTTTCCATTCAAACTTTGCTAAAAGTTACAATTTACAACTAGCTTTATATGGCTCGGAAGGACTGTTAGGTTTAAGGGCCTGCATATACACCGTTTCGTTTGATGGGAGGGCGGTGACCAAGAACTACTAACCTTATAATCCAGGGTGTTACGCCGTGCCTATTCTACTATTTGAAAAGGGAGTAATTTCGGCTGTGCGAAGATCTCATTGACTCAAATTAAAATAGCAAATCGCACTGTATCCGATAATAAGTACAAAAATAAAATATACAATTTTAAGGTTAGACTAATATACCAGTATACTTCCTTGGAATTTAAATCACGAAATCAATCCAAAGGATAATCACATTACCCTTTCCGCACTGCATAGTGTTTCGGCTTTGGTTTCGTTCTCCTTTTACTTCAGCATACCCAGCTTAAGATTATAACAAAGCCTCGTATTAGAATTCTCATTTCTGATGACGACAAATACAAACATTTTAAGAATATTTAAAAAGGATCTGCATTACATAGCACAATTGTGCTGTCATTGCGTATCCGAAAGGGCCGATCAATGGATTACCACTATATCCAATGCCTTTGGGCGTTTCATCAATTTCCCATCGACGAGTTAGCGGTTTGTTATAAATAAAATAAATGTAAGGCACGATAACCCAGGATCTTCGGTGTGGTAGGCGGAGCACCACCACACCACGGGCGCCTATTGTTATAGAATTGTTATAAACTTGTTACCAATAATAGAGGTGATCAGTGCGTTATCGATTTTTTTTTTTAGTAAGTTATCCGTATTCTATCGAAAATGTATCGATTATTTATGGGGTATTTATCGATATTTTACCAAAAATAAATTAATTCGTAAGCGAAAAGTTATCTATTTGTTATAGTCGTGTTGGCGATTTGTTATCGATAAATTCATACATTATCGAAAAATTCTGGATTTGTTTTCAAACGATAAGATTTCTTTCAAAACTTTGATTTATCGATTCAATAAAAAGTTATCTATATGTTGTAGGAAGCCTATCGGCTTACTATCGAAAAGTTCCTGATTTAATCTTAAAAAGTTATAGATATATGATCAGGAAGTAATCGTATGCTATCGAAAAGCTATCGATTAGTTATAGTACTGTAACCAGTTAATTATCGGCTTTTAATCGATATGTTGCCGAATTCATTAGCAATTATCAATCATTATGAAAGAGTTATCAATTTTTTTTGAAAAGTTATCGTTTTGTTATCGGAGTATTACCAAATTGTTTTCAGCCTTTTATCGAATTGATGTCGAAAATTAGTTGTTTGTTTATCAATAGTTTTACCGATTTGTTATCGACGAGTCATCGAAAGTGTCCGATAAAACTTCAATATAAACCCAATGGCTTATCTGTGTCGATACTAAGCAGCCAAGAAACAAATAAAAACGCGATAACAAACCGATAGCCCGACGGTAATAATTCACGATAGCTTCTCAGTATCGGTAAGCTCTAGTTAACTTAAAATCATAAGTTTTCAAGACGCACACCCGAGTTTCACGAGTACTTGGTACTCACACTTTGTTTTATTCTTCTAATAAGGCATCATTCTTCTCTCTTCATTTCAGGATATCGCTTACAGAGACCTATCTGTAGCTCGACAAAATTCCATTTTGTCCTCATCATTCGGACACTGAGTACTCTCAAAGAGCAGGACGTTATCGCTATGTCTGGCTAAAAGCACGAGATAGCGTTAATATTTTAAGGTGCTTGCTATGTAGATATGTCAAGCATTCGCACCTCTTCTGCACAGTCACGGCTTATCTGTATAGCAATTCAAAATGAATACGCCACAGTGGCTCTACTGAACCTTTATCTTCTTTTGGTCGATATTTTCATAGAAATTTTCACTTAATTTTCATACCTATGAAATGAGGTTAAGTACTTGCATGTATCTTCTACTGCAAAGCCTCTCCAAATGGCTTTAAGTACTAGTAGCTAATACCGTAATTTAAGGACGTAATCATGTATGTTTGAACGAGCAGCGCCACATATCAAGGCCCACACTAAGTAGTATGAATATAAACAATGATATTTTTTACATTAGCGAAAAAAAAATATTTTCTTGCCGATTTTGGGTCAAGTACTCATATTATTCAGTTTGTTAGTATTGACCGTGAACATCAGCATGTTGCTTAGTGGCCATTGTTTTGAACTCTATAGATTCATATTCCATAAGAAATATATTCTCTTAGCTGCATCATACATTGAAACCTTACAATAATAATGCGAAAATTCTTTTATTTTAGAATAAATCGGAGGCTATTAAGGAAGGTAAGCAAAAATCGGCTAAACTCTTTAACGCGGTACCGAAGCTCGGCGCAAAGCAAATGACTTCCTATATATACACATGTCTGTTATTATAAATTTTCAACCTTATGCTACTTTAGTTACTATGAGTAGTTTTATCTTGTTTCCTTTTCTATGACCTTTAAGTTTATTTGCGTACAAAAATGTCGCACTGACCTTTCAATGTTTATAAACGTCATAGTAAAGCGCGTATCCGTTCTCATATATGTATGTATAATTGCTTTTGAATAGTCAAATTTTGTAGCTACTTATTTTTATTAAAGCAGAAGAAGCTCATTTTCTTTTGCATTCATTACGTAAAATGTAGGATATTTTGATTTTAGTATGACGTCAGTGAGACATGATAAAGATGTACGTACTCATCGTTTGGGCTTGAAATTTGTATACATGAAAAGTATGATCTTGGCCCAAATATTTTGATGAGTGGGCATACTTATAGTTCAAGAAAGCTCTTTAGTAATATACATATTCATCATTTTAACAAAGAAATAACGCAAGGTTGATCTCTTAAGTTTTCTCTTTTTAATTTGAAAACAAGTAAGGACGGGACTGTCTTCGGCTGTGCCGAAGACTTCATATCTTTCATGAATGGGGCTGAACAATAGTCTTATCCCATTCGTAATCTCTGAATAATCGGATGTACAAGATAAGAAATATATAGTGAACATATCTACATTCCTAAACGATTTTTAAGATAAATATAAAATAAACAAGTAAGAACGGGACTGTCTTCGGCTGGGCCGAAGACTTCATACCTTTCATGAATGGGGCTGAACAATAATCTTAACCCGTTCGTAATCTCCGAATAATCGGATGTATAAGATAAGAAATATATAGTGAACAGATCTGCATACCTTAACGATTTTTAAGATAAATATTAAATTAAAAACAGGTAGGTACTTTGTGTGAGGATGCAAAGTTTCTGGTTTTTTGTGGTCTGCGTGTAAAAACTATGACTGCGAATCACGTATTTCAACAATATATTGCGTAAACGTAACTATTTGATGAAATTTGATGAATTTTGAAGCTTCTAGCTGTTAAAATGGGGAAGAAATTGCGCAAAGTTCCTTATCTGAACAATCGGTTGTATGGGATATATACTATATATACCACCGGTATCTATGATTTTCTCAGACAACAATATATGCTATACACGTAAGCATTTTGTGAAATTTGAACATATCTAAACAATTTTTAAGATAAATATAAAATAAAAAATAGGTAGGTAATCTGTGTGAGGATGCAAAGCTTCACGTTTTTTGTGGTCTGCATGTAAAAACTATGACTACGAATCACGTATTTCTAAAATATGTGACGTAAACGTAACTATTTGATGAAATTTGATGAATTTTGAAGCTTCTAGCCGTAAAAAAGGTGCAAATGACAGTTTATATGAAGTATATAATATATATACCACCGATCTCTATGATTTTTTCAGACAACAATATATGCTATATACGTAAGCATATGGTGAAATTTGAAGCGTCTAGCTGTTAAAAAGGGGCAGAAATTGCGCAAAGTTTCTTAACTGAACAATCGGTTGTATGAGATATATACTATATATACCATCGATCTCAATGATTTTTTCAGACAACAATATATGCTATACACGTAAGCATTTGGTGAAAGTTGAAGCTTCTAGCTGTTAAAATGGGGAAGAAATTGCGCAAAGTTTCTTATCTGAACAATCCGTTGTATGGGATATATACTATATATACCACCGATCTCTATGATTTTTTCAGACAACAATATATGCTATATACGTAAGCATATGGTGAAATTTGAAGCGTCTAGCTGTTAAAAAGGGGCAGAAATTGCGCAAAGTTTCTTAACTGAACAATCGGTTGTATGAGATATATACTATATATACCATCGATCTCAATGATTTTTTCAGACAACAATATATGCTATACACGTAAGCATTTGGTGAAAGTTGAAGCTTCTAGCTGTTAAAATGGGGAAGAAATTGCGCAAAGTTCCTTATCTGAACAATCGGTTGTATGGGATATATACTATATATACCACCGGTATCTATGATTTTCTCAGACAACAATATATGCTATACACGTAAGTATTTAGTGAAATTTGAACATATCTAAACGATTTTTAAGATAAATATAAAATAAAAAATAGGTAGGTAATCTGTGTGAGGATGCAAAGCTTCACGTTTTTTGTGGTCTGCATGTAAAAAGTATGACTACGAAGCACGTATTTCAAAAATATATGACGTAAACGTAACTATTTGATGAAATTTGATGAATTTCGAAGCTTCTAGCCGTAAAAAAGGGGCAAAAATGAGAGTTTGTATGAAGTATATAATATATATACCACCGATCTCTATGATTTTTTCAGACAACAATATATGCTATATACGTAAGCATTTTGTGAAATTTGAAGCTTCTAGCTGTTAAAATGGGGTAGAAATTGCGAAAAGTTTCTTATCTGAACAATCGGTTGTGTGAGATATATACTATATATACAACCGATCTCTATGATTTTTTCAGACAACATAATATGCTATATACGTAGGCAATCGGTGAAATTTTAAGCTTATAGCTATTAAAATGGGGTAGAAATTGCGAAAAGTTTCTTATCTGAACAATCGGTTGTATGAGATATATACTATATATACAACCGATCTCTATGATTTTTTCAGACTACTTAAGCATTTGCTGAAATTTGAAGCTTCTAGCTGTTAAAATGGGGTAGAAATTGCGAAAAGTTTCTTATCTGAACAATCGGTTGTGTGAGATATATACTATATATACAACCGATCTCTATGATTTTTTCAGACAACAATATATGCTATATACGTAAGCAATCGGTGAAATTTGAAGCTTATAGCTGTTAAAATGGGGTAGAAATTACGAAAAGTTCCTTATCTGAACAATCGGTTGTGGGGGATATATACTATATATACGACCGATCTCATCAATTTTTTTAGGCAACAATATGTGCAATATACGAAAGTATATGGTGAAGTTTGAAGCTTCAATCTGTTAAATTGGGTAAGATATTACAAAAAACCCCTTTTTCTGAAAAATCGGTTGTATGGAGGATATATGCTATAGTGGTCCGATCCGGTCGGTTCCGACAAATGTCTAATCGGACACCCAAATACACCCGCTCACCAAATTTTATCAAGATATCTCAAAAATTGAGGGACTAGTTTGCATACAAACAGACAGACGGACAGACGGACAGACGGACATGGCTAAATCAACTCAGCTCTTCAACCTGATTATTTCGGTATACTTAATGGTGGGTCTATCTATTTTCCTTTAAGGACTTACAATTTTCGGTTTCGTGACGAAATTAATATACCATTTCATTTTCATGAAAGGTATAAAAATAGGTAGGTAATCTGTGTGAGGATGCAAAGCTTCATTTTTTTTGTGGTCTGCATGTAAAAACTATGACTACGAATCAAGTATTTCAAAAATATATGACGTAAACGTAACTATTTGATGAAATTTGATGAATTTTGAAGCTTCTAGCCGTAAAAAAGGGGCAAAAATGAGAGTTTATATGAAGTATATAATATATATACCACCGATCTCTATGATTTTTTCAGACAACAATATATGCTATATACGTAAGCAATCGGTGAAATTTGAAGCTTATAGCTGTGAAAATGGGGTAGAAATTGCGAAAAGTTTCTTATCTGAACAATCGGTTGTATGAAATATATACTATATATACCACCGATCTTTATGATTTTTTCAGACAACAATATATGCTATATACTTAAGCATTCGTTGATATTTGAAGCCTCTAGCTCTTAAAATAGGGCAGTAATTACGAAAAGTTCCTTATCTGAAAAATCGGTTGTGGGGGATATATACTATATATACGACCGATCTCATCAATTTTTTCAGGCAACAATATGTGCAATATACGAAAGTATATGGTGAAGTTTGAAGCTTCAATCTGTTAAATTTGGTAAGATATTACAAAAATCCTCTTTTTCTGAAAAATCGGTTGTATGGAGGATATATGCTATAGTGGTCCGATCCGGTCGATTCCGACAAATGTCTAATCGGACACCCAAATACACCCGCACACCAAATTTTATCAAGATATCTCAAAAATTGAGGGACTAGTTTGCATACAAACAGACAGACGGACAGACGGACATGGCTAAATCAACTCAGCTCTTCAACCTGATTTTTTCGGTATACTTAATGGTGGGTCTATCTATTTTTCTTTAAGGACTTACAATTTTCGGTTTCGTGACGAAATTAATATACCATTTCATTTTCATGAAAGTTATAAAAAGATAAAGATGAAATGGAATATAAATGTTCTTTGTTGTTTTTCCTGTTGTATTATTTCACTCGCCTATAACAAAGTTAAGCTGGCTTAACATCTTCTCTTCCTTTTTAGAGTGAAAGCTTTTTCAGAAGGTTTTTTTGAAATGTTACACCCTGCAAAAGCTTGTATAATGGCGAGATATCAGGGAACACAATACTACTTCTTGACCGATTTATAAAAAAAATATTCTATGGGGATGTAGGCAAGTTTTAATTGTTGTTTTTGTTGTTGTATAATGGCACATACTCGCATTACTACTATAGTTAAGTTAGTGGACCGTTTTCTCCTAATTATTATATTGAAAGCTTCTTCAGGGGGTATTTGGGAATTTAACACTCCGTAGGAAGATATATGTTCATTATTGTGTTATTGTTGTATTATTGCACATAACCATAACACCAAAATTGAGTAAGTGCTTTGTCTTCTCTTCAAAGGTTTATTTGAACTGTAACAGCCTGTATTAGCTTACGAAATGCTGAAAGAACAGGACACAATATGTTTTCTTGACTCATAGAGGCACTGCTAAAAAATCCGACGGTAATAGCAATAATAATAAAAATTTGGTGCCACATAACTTCGAGGACATACAGGCCGAGCTTCAATGCCAATTTGCATCGTGCTACTTTTACATTTTGCCCACAAATTGGTGAGACGGGAGCTAGATTTGTGCTGTGAAGCTTTCCATGGCAGAAATGCAATCGAATGTTAACCCAAAAACTTCAGTTCGCTAAGCGAACATCCTCTCTCCACAGACCGGCTGATACCATCCAACGGTAATACCGCCATTTAATTTAAATGTTCACTGAAAAGCCCTCAACGTATTCCATGCCGAGTCAGTTAGTTCAATTTGTCAACCTGCGCCCGATGTCGACGTAATCAGAGCTAAAGTACATGCTAAATAGGAAGAAGAGCAAGACGATCAGAGCTTAGGTATCCTCTTTGGTAAAATAAGAAACAAGGCAAAGGCATCGCTCTGCCTATTTCTTTGATTGTTTTTTTTTCAGTGTGGAAAGCAACGAAAGACTTAAATTGTGTATGGTACTTTAACCACACTGAACCACCTGTCTAAGTGTCATGTCTTTATATTACATGACCTGCATGACAAATCTTGTCACATATTGCTAACCCCTTTTCAATCGGTTCTATGGAACTAACTCCACTGACAACAACCTCACAAAGGTAGCAAATTTTCGAAAATTATTACTTGTCGAAGATTTTTGTTGGACTTTCGTCCAATCAACCACTTTTAAACTACCTCAGTGCTAATACGCACGTCAGGCCCACTAGTAAGCCAACGGACTTTTTTCTATACAAACATGAGGATGTCGGACTAGAAGTCAACTGTCAAATTACGGGCAGAAATTTACTAATCTCAAACAAGTTGAAATTTGCCACAAAGAAATTTAAATTCATTTATGATAAGAAGGAACAATTTTAATCTCGCAGAAAATTGTTTCTAGGCTATTCGGCTCATATGAGAAAAGTCATTAGTTCGATCGCTGTTGTCGGAAACAGCAAAATAAGTATATAACAAGTAAGGAAGGCTAAGTTCGGGTGTAACCGAACATTACATACTCAGTTGAGAGCTGTGGAGACAAAGTAAGGGAAAATCACCATGTTGTAAAAAGAACCTAGGGTAACCCTGGAATGTGTTTGTATGACATGTGTATCAAATGGAAGGTATTAAAGAGTATTTTAAGAGGAAGTTGGCCATAGTTCTATAGATGGACGCCATTTAGGGATATCGCCATAAAGGTGGACCAGGCCTGACTCTAGAATTTGTTTGTACGATATGAGTATCAAATGAAATGTGTTAATGATAATTTTAAAAGGGAGTGGGCCTAAGTTCTATAGGTGGACGCCTTTTCGAGATATCGCCATAAAGGTGGACCAGGGGTGATTCTAGAATTTATTTTGTACGATATGAGTATCAAATGAAAGGTGTTAATGAGTATTTTAAGAGGGCGCGGGCCTTAGTTCTATAGGTGGACGCCTTCTCGAGATATCGCCATAAAGGTGGACCAGGGTTGACTCTAGAATGCGTTTGTACAATATGGGTATCAAACGAAAGGTGTTAATAAGTGTTTTAAAAGGGAGTGGGCCTTAGTTCTATTGGTGGACGCCTTTTCGGGATATCGCCATAAAGGTGGACCAGGGGTGACTCTAGAATTTGTTTGTTCGATATGGGTACCAAACGAAAGGTGTTAATGAGTATTTTAAAAGGGAGGGGGCCTTAGTTCTATAGGTGGATGCCTTTTCGAGGTATCGCCAAAAAGGTGGACCAGGGGTGACACTAGAATTTGTTTGTACGATATGGGTATCAAATTAAAGGTATTAATTAGGGTTTTAAAAGGGAGTGGCCCTTAGTTGTATATGTGAAGGCGTTTTCGAGATATCGAACAAAATGTGGACCAGGGTGATCCAGAACATCATCTGTCGTATACCGCTAATTTATTTGTATATGTAATACCACGAAAAGTATTCCTTCCAAGATTGCAAGGGCTTTTGATTTCGCCCTGCAAAACTTTTTCATTTTCTTCTACTTAATATGGTAGTGGTCACACCCATTTTACCAAGTTTTTTTCTAAAGTTATATTTTGTGTCAATAGACCAATACAATTACTATGTTTCATCCCTTTTTTCGTATTTGGTACATAATTATGGCATTTTTTTCATTTTGCGTAACTTTCAATATCGAAAAAGTGGGCGTGGTCATAGTCGGATTTCGGCCATTTTTTACACCAATACAAAGTGAGTTCAGATAAGTACGTGAACTGAGTTTAGTAAAGATATATCGATTTTTGCTCAACTTATCGGTTAACGGCCGAGCGGAAGGACAGACGGTCGACTGTGTATAAAAACTGGGCGTGGCTTCAACCGATTTCGCCCTTTTTCACAGAAAATAGTTATCGTCCTAGAATCTTAGCCTCTACTAAATTTCACAAGGATTGGTAAATTTTTGTTAGACTTATTGCATTAAAAGTATCCTAGACAAATTAAATGAAAAAGGGCGGAGCCACGCCCATTTTGAAATTTTCTTTTATTTTTGTATTTTGTTGCACTATATTGTTACTGAATTTGAATGTTGACATAATTTACTTATATATTGTAAAGATATTAACTTTTCTTTTAAAATATGAATTTAAAAAAAATTTTTTTTAAAAAGTGGGCGTGGTCGTTCTCCGATTTTGCTAATATTTATTATTTGCTAATATATCTTCAACGACTGCCAAATTACAGCGGTGCCACGCCCATTGTCCAAAATTTTACTAATTTTCTATTCTGCGTTATAAGCTCAACTCACCTACCAAGTTTCATCGCTTAATCCGTATTTGGTAATGAATTATCGCACTTTTTCAATTTTTCGAAATTTTCGATATCGAAAAAGTGGGCTTGGTTATAATCCGAAATCGTTCATTTTAAATAGCGATCTGAGATGAGTGCCCAGGAACCTACATACCAAATTTCATCAAGATACCTCAAAATTTACTCAAGTTATCGTGTTAACGGACAGACGGACGGACGGACGGACATGGCTCAATCGAATTTTTTTCGATACTGATGATTTTGATATATGGAACTCTATATCTATCTCGATTCCTTTATATCTGTACAACCAACAGTTATCCAATCAAAGTTAATATACTCTGTGAGCTCTGCTCAACTGAGTATAAAAAGGCGTGAGTACAAATCACTTTCTAGCCCGAGTCTTCGGCTTGTCTTTGATTCCTTTACGGCGTGTTATCGAATTACTGATGCGTCATCAATTTTATATTAAAGCCTTATCGGTATCTGATTCATAACAAAGCGATGAATGATCGATAGCAAATCGATAACACGGTGATAACAAATTGGTAAGATTCAGTTAGCAAGTCGATAGCTTTGCTAAAGGAACCCGATACCTCTTTGATAACATATTCATAATCTATAACTTTTCGATTATAAATCGATAACTTTCTAATGAAAAACTTGATAGCTTTTTTCTAAAATATCGACCAATTTTCGATAAGTCGATGAATTTTCAACAAAAGCCAGATATTTATCGACATAACCGATAGAAAATCGATAAATCTATATCTCGTCGATAACACACCGATAGCTCATCGATAGGAAATGGAAAAACCGATATATTCGATCGATAACAAGCCGTTAACACTCCGACAACGAATTGGTAACACGTCGTTTGGTTTCAGTTCTGGCTTCGGGTTTGACTAATGTTCTTCCCTTTCATCTTCCCTAGTTTGTGTTGACTACGCTTAAGCTTACATTTTGTACTGCCCCACGCAGCATACCAATACTACTTCTACTCCTACACTTCCTTCCCCTATATAGCATATCACCTCGAAACACTACACATACCTAATGCTTTTCCTGAAAAACTATGTTCTTCTTGAACATTAGTAATCCTCGTGCCATCAGTAAAAATTTGCAACATTTCACAGATGACCCGAGATCCTCCTCAAAAGTAAGGAAGAGTTCGATAGACTTCCGCAGGTTGGAGAGTTATTTGTACTAATTGCAATATAAATGAACTGTTTGCCTCTTTAAACTCCACTTCTGTTGCGCCTGATTCATATCGTTGTCCTGCTAATTTCACATTCTTTAGGACCTTTTTCACCAAACCTACTTCCACCCAGGAACAGGGCGTAGTCCGATTTTTCACACACAAGACTGGTACATTGGTATTCGCTATCATGGATATCAAAACCATACACCACCTCAAACCGGCACTTGTGCTTTGATTTTAGAGCTTTACAAAATCCGTCTCGAGCAATCTCAAGGTCGCGATGTTGCACCACGTCAACTTAACGCCTATGCACCTCATCGCAGCCGAATCCAAATATGAAATTAGCTTAGTCGCTTCGTTCCACATAATTCTGATCGAGACAGCTCTTTTTCTACAAAAACTCCACTACAGATCTCACTTCCCTATAGGTTCTCCTAGTGAGCCAAATGTTGTAAGAAAATGTAACAGTGATTTCTTTTGGCTTGTCAATCACTTTTTCCCTAACTTTTTTATTCTTGTACGAAAGACTGAAGAACAAATTTATTGGGTCTATCAGTGCGGCTTTAGACCTAATAAATTTACAATCAGCAATATCTTAACGTAAAACCAGATCCTAGAGAAGACTGACGATTAGACGCATTCAACAGCGCGAAAAGAAGTTGCTTATATGCGACTATATTCGAATTTAGGTTTCACCAGCTCCATAAGGATTGGGAAGTATCTGTCCCCGAAGTTCAACTAAACGAAACTTTACACACGGCGTCGACTTTTCACGTGATATCTCTACAATCTGTTATAGGAGGGTATATTTATTAACGCGAAGATAGCATCTTTAGCCTCAACAAACTCAACTTCCAAGAATGGGATATAGAGGCATTCTCTTTGGGTCTAGCAGTAAATGAGGACAAGGTAAAGTACTTGTACCTCCATGAAAGAGTCGGCGTATTCGTGTCCTACAAGCCACGGCACGATTGACGGATATAATTTCGATTTTGTGAAGGACTCCGTCTACTTCTTTGAACTCAGTCGATCATTCCTGCCCGATGTATGCCTTGGAACCATGGCAGTCGATAGAAGATAAGATCGCTTTGGGAGTATTCGAGACAAAAGCCGAAGGCTTATGGTCCTGTACGTGATGCCTGTGGCAAATATTGAAGGAGGTAAAATGATAAACTGTGTGAGTTTTACGCAGATATCCAGATAGTGCAATGACTCTTAGCACAAAGGCTTCACCGGCTAGACCTAGTTATGCGAATGAACGAAGACGCTCCACCAAAAAAACTAGCTCTATCTACACCCTTTTTCGGAAGCATAGAAGATGGGGACTTTCACTGACTGGGGAAAGGAAAGTGCAGAAAAAATGGATCTCCCTTGGTGCTTTCAGTTAATGCGAAACAGGGAAAGCTGGCGACTGATATTAGGTACTCAAAAAACTCATATAACAGGAATTAATATCGCTCATACGTACTGATGTACCCGAAATAGCGGCTTACCACTTATAATTTTTCAAATCACTAAGGTGCGATAAAAAAGATATTACTTAAGTGACGTCAGCCGAAAATGGGACGAGCATCCTGCATGACCTCATATTGAAGGCTAAATTCAATTATTGAATTACCATTTATTATGCATTGTATTTTTGTAAATTATTCAAAGTGTCATTCAGTAAAACTTGAACTGTATTGCTTATTGTCGTGGTGCCGTGCCGGTGTTGTGACAGTTCGGCATAAATATACTGACACACGAGCAAGTGTGTGTGTGTGTAGTGTTCAAACAAAACTATATTTAGATATTCTTTAACTGAGTGACGATTCGGAATTGCAAAACTAATTTGTATGCGAAATTTCTATTCAAAAACACACACATACATACCATAGGAATAAAACAGCAACGCGCAATTGTGTGATTCCAGTAGTTGGGTTTTTCAATAAGCCGGCTATGACTATTGGCTTTCAAAAGTTGTAGACATATGACGCAACAGCGCAATACGTATTAAATCGGTATTAATTATGTACATAGTTGCATAAATATGTCATTATTTGCTATTCTACGTTAGGGTGACATTTTTGTTTGAGCCAAGATGTGCTGTAATCTACAACAACTAATTGAATTTACTGTAGGCGCGGACTTTGTTTGCCTGGCTGTGAAAAACAATGCTTATCCCAACAGCTTTCAGCAGTGCGGCTGATGTGAGCACCATTTTGCCAAAGATGAGGCCAGTATAAGCTGGTACCAGAATCTGCTGGTTAGGTTAGGTTGAACTGTCCGGCCAATAAAGACCGCACATAGACCGAATGTGCCCATAGTGTTGTCAGAATTTGTTGAATTGACGACCAAACCGAAGAGCCCCAATCAGGTACCAGGGCTTATGTTATAATTGAATAACTCCATTCTCTTTTGCAAATACTAGAAGTTCTCTAGGACCTATGTAGCTTGATTGCTGCTTCGTGATCTTGCAAATCTTCTACCCTAATAACTGGAGCCTTGGCCCTGCGAACCGAGTACAGGACACGAACACAGAACGTGCTCAACCGTTTCTTCCTACAGCTCGCACATGGTACACCGCTACAGACGGGGCCTCACTTATATGCATGGGACGCCAGAAAGCAGTGTACAGTTAGTATTCCTATCTTGAACCTTAAGCTTTCTCTCTTCAGAGGTATGAGCTACTTTTTTAGTCCAATATCGTAGGCTTTGCACATGATCTGCCGGAAGAAGGTCGATAAAAATTTGAGATGATGAATTAAATATGTATTTTGTACGAGATCATAGAGTTCATCAACGCAGAAGTATTTGTTCATAGGGCTAATCAAAGTGCATTACCCTACTCTTCTATAGGCGCAACATGACCAAACTTATCCACAAAATTTGTTCAGACTTGCTTAACATTGTGTTCGTCATTTGTACAAATTTTCGCATTAATTCGCCGGTGATAACCAATTTACATTCGCTAGTTATATCGTTTTTGCAAAAGCCTTATAATTTTTTTCTGAAATTCACTTTAGAACAATCCTCTAAATTCGTCTGCCCTTCGCCTGCGAATTCATCCAAATCTGTAGTTCTATTTTCGTCTTCAGTTTCACCATCATCGTCACGTCAATCTCCAACTCCTACCCCTTTCGCACTTCCACTCAAGTTCCAATCGAACTTCAACACCAAATCCCACTCCCTCCCCTCGGGTACTCCCGCCCCAAATCCGATTCCAACTCCAACACCAACTCACTCAACACTACGACTATCAGTACCACCCTTCATTACTCCTACGACTACCCAACTTATCCACAAACTTTGTCAGGCTTCCCTAATATTGTCTTGTTGATTTTTACAAAACTTTGCGTTAGTTCGCCGGCGACATCCAATTCACATACGCCAACTATAATATTTTGACATTAGCCTTATAGTTCTTTTCTGAAATTCGCTCTTAAACAATCCTTTAAATTCATCTGCGAATTCGTCCACATTTTTGGTTTGGTTTTCGTCTCGGGTTTCACCTTTATCGTCAAATGTTTGGCCCTGGTTGTGTCTTAGGTTTCACCTTCATCGTCACGTCCGACTCCTACTTCTAACCCCTTTCCCACTCCTGCTTCAAACCCCACCCACACCAACTCCCACTTCGACCAACACCAACACCAACTCAGTCAACACTGCTACTACCACTACCACTACTACTACCGCTACCACTAGCACTAGAACTACCACTACCACCACCACTATCACTACCACTACCTTCACTACTTCCACTGACACCACCCCTACGACTACCATTAATTACCAGTGGGGAAGTGGCAGTGGAAGTAGGAAAGGTATAAGCTGTGGTAGAGGTCGAGCACTACCTCGTACTTCCTCCTATGTCCCTTTGGATTTCACACTCCGACTCCCACTCATACTCCTACTCCCATTCTCTTCACACTTTCCACTCTCTTCACACTTTGAATAGATGTATCAGATGTTAACCTTGCATAGATTTGCTTATAAAGCACTGCTAAATAAAAATCTAATGTTATTAAGCTCTTGAAAGCGCGCCGCGTATTCCACACAATTAGGTTTAAAAACATATAGAATTAGTATGTATTCGTACCTAATGGTGTATAAGGGAGTAGCAACAAAAAGTCAATACTAAGAGACCAATTGCAAAGCGAGCAGCGGGACATTCATATGGCTATGTGGATAAAGGCCTTTACACTAATATGAAATGTGAATGTTCGAGATTTCGAGCTGAACACCACCGAGAAGCAAGCTGATGAAGAAGTGAAATTCATAAACATGGCATAGTAACCATCGCTGTTTGCGAACTTTGTAATTTTTCTATAATAGCATTCATATATGTTGTACTCCTATATTGCTACAAAAGGCTAGGTACAATCCCAAACATCAGAGTGCCGATATATTGCTATTTAAACGTTTTTGTATTCGTTTCTATTCAATAATCGAATGTACCTAAATTTAAATTTTTTTCTTGTCACACTTATGCTGCTATAATCACAAAAATTTATAGGCTGTCTTGTTTTGATTTCGAATTCAAAACACGTTGCGAGCATTTTCTATTAGCGATATAAGAGTATTACATATATGATATCAATCAAATTTTGAATTTAGTTTCTTGCGAATTTTTTCCCATATAATTCACGAGAAGTAAATAAATCTCCCTATTCACACAGCGTCGGCCACTGTGGTGTAGTGGTAACGTGCTCCGGTTACCAAATCGAATGTCTTAGGATCAAGTCTCAGGCAAAGCAACTTAAACAATTAAGAAAAGGTTTTTTTTTTTTCAATTAGAAATAAGTTTCTTAAAGCGGGCTCGCCTGTCGGCAGTGGATTGGCAAACACTCCGAGTGTATTTCTGCTATAAAAATCTTTTCTGAGAAAATGTATCTGCCTTGCAACTGCGGCGTAAAACATGTTGCTTCCCCCAAAATTTTTAGGATAAATTAGAAAGGATAACGACGCAAATTAAAAAAGAAATAAGAATATCGTCGGGGGTAATCGCGCTAAATATTATTTTTTTTATTTTTATCGTATGTGACCCGGTCTATGAAAAGGTAGCTTATGACTCAAAAAATAAATTGCGAGAAACAGCTGTTAAAGACAAACAATGCATTTCTTCAGTTTCTTAGTAGTAGTAATTTTTTCTTGAGTCATAAGCCACCTTTTCATCATAGCGATTGAGGTCTCAGTCAGAACACCCATTTTTCGAATTGTTTATTTTTATTTTGGTTAATGGTGTGTTCAGTTTATACTTATATTTAAGAATTCATGACCTTAACACGTTGGCGGTTTTCGAAATGGTTCCATCGCAATATGCCAGTAAATGTTTCTTTCTTTTCAGTTTATCTAAGAAAAACATAATAATTGAAATTCAATTATTATAAGCCGGTCTTAAGCTCATGAATTCTTAAATATTTTTATTTTTTTTTGATTGGCTGTAAAGTGTTTTCATGTTTTAGCAAGGTCGTGTTATCTGTGCTTGTTTGTTTGTGCGAATGTAACTTTCCTTCTTTGCACTAAATAATAAAAAAAACTCGGCCTCAATCTCTTCGGATGTAAATCGCGCCAAGTATTTATTTTTTTTCTTTCTAAGCTTTGGTGCCCGTCTATTTTCTTCTTTTTTTGAGGAAGCTTTATAATCATATTGTTTATCTTTAATTAATATCTCTCCTTATCTGCGGAAAATCCATATTTTGACGGTAAAATTGTTCTCACAAATTAAAGATGCTTTTATAAGAAATAAAAAAATGTCTAAAAATTTATGGACTATTAATTTCAAATCGAACTTTTTAGCTATTTCAACAAATTGTATTATATAAACTTTTCATTTGTTGGAAAGTAATAAGAAGGCTCTACAGAGTAGGAACTTACAACCCTAATAGTAACAAAAAACATGGGCTTGCATATATTTTATAGTACATAACTACCATACACACACATATAGAGGCTTTTGTGTGACGTATTTCTACCTACAGCCCTGACCTAAATCCAGCTTTTCTCGTCTATTCAGTGCACTATTTATATATATATGTGTATGTATGTATGTATGTATTTATGAATGTATGTATTTATTTATAATGTTGCTGCAGCGGTTTAGCTGTTCCACCTTGAGTAACAAGAATGGAAGTCAGTAACCTAATACTAATTTCACACAGACGGCTTATTGAATAATAAAGGCAATTTTCTACATTAAGACGCTTATTGAGCTCAAACTTCCCTACAAAATTCGAATCTATTATTATTTCATTAGTAGCTAATCGAATGCCTAATGAAGTCAAAAGCACAATGCAACTCTGTTGGCAGCGTTCCGCTTCCGTTTCCGCTTCTTAGTTTTCAAAGCAAATGTCATTGTCTGCATGGCGGAACGATACAAGGTGGCCGCATCGAACAGCTGATTATAACCTTTTTTATTTGATTTGGTACATCAACTACCGGCGCAGTACGATTTTGACATTTGTCCATCGAATTTACAAGTACATGGAATTTTTTTTGTTTGTATGTATGTCACCATACTCCCACCGTGTATCGTTCCGCCATGATTGTCTGTCTCATCCTTCATACTAATCGAGCAGTTACTTCTGTGTGAAAGCAAAAATTTACGATTTCATTAGCAGGTGAAATTATATCATTAAGTTTCTGTGTGAAAACAGTATAAGGTTCAATTGCTTTAAAAATATACAAACAACGTACCAATACAAATAGCATTTTTATACGCATGATATATACAAAATTGTCGCCATGAATGAGGATCTCAAACTGACAGTTACATATAAATATAAAAAATAAATGTAAGGCGCGATAACCTCCGAAGAGATCTAAGGCCGAGCTTCTCTTCCAATTTGCGTCGTGCTCCTCTAGATTTTCCCTACAAATTGGTCGGACGGGACTTACATGTTTTATGCCGACTCCGAACGGCATATGCAAGGCAGATCAGTTTTCACTGAGAGTTTTTCATGGCAGAAATACACCCAGAGCGCTTGCCAAACACTGCCGAGGAGCGACCCCGCTTAGAATAATTTTCTTCTAATTGAAAAACCTTATTTCTAAAATTTTGATGTTGCTTTGCCCGGGGTGTGAACCCAGGGCATACGGTGTGGTAGGCGGAGCACGCTACCATCACACCACGGTTACATGTTAAATACAAACTATACATATTTTTGTTTTCAAATGAGTTCAAAGCTCCAATAAAAGATCAAAGTAGTCGTCTAGGCAAATATGATAAGGAAATAAGAAAGCAATTAGCGTATGTAAATATATGCATACATAAATAGTTATATGCGTTGTAAGCAGCATTCGAGATTTATATTTATTTGCGTTTTTTTACCCGCAAATATAGATGTATATACATATACAAAAAAAGGCTAGTATACATAACATTACATTCGTCATCTATAAATAGATCAAAATTAACATTAGCTTATATTTGTGCTCAATATATTTGTTTAACTTTATACACAAATACGTTAGACCGGTTGTTGTTGTTATACCGATAACGACACCCCCAGAAGGCTTTGGGTTGTCTTATCGATGTTGGCAATCCTTTGTCGGATAAAGATCCGGTACGTTCCAGTTCAAGCACCACGAACGATTTAATAAGACCACCTTAAACCTTCTAGGCCACCCCCCTCCAGCCGTCAATTTCATAAGGTACTAGGGGTCGCTGGGGCATCGTCTGTAAAATATGTGTATGATACATTCATATTTGTAACAGGATTCGACTCGCGTAGGTGAGTTTGAGAATTGGGTTACGGAAGCTTTGAATTGCACTTATAAACCCCTTGAATATCACGTTAGACCGGTGTTTTACTTGAGTAAACCTGATTTTTTAATAGCTACCCTATTGGGAAAAAAGGAAAATTTTTCTTTACATATAATTTTCATTTATAAACAAGTGAGGATTGAATTTCCCAAGATTTCATTACTTTCGTGAATGGCGTTGAATAATTATTTGATAAAATAAAAGCTGTCTGTTATTATTATTCGAAATTGTATGTACAGTTGATGATGCCGAGATGGACGAAGCACGAGTACCAAAGAAAAAGGTTAATAAAAGAGTAGTCGGTTTTATGAGTGGCAATGAGCGAATGCTTCTTTATTCAGATATTGTCAGCTTATTTATACTAAATTATTCTAAACATATTCTTACATATATATTTACTTTAAGCATGCATACTTACATACATATTTACCTTAAGCATACATACTTACATACATATTTACCTTAAGCATACACTTACTTACCTACATACAACTCGACACAAAATATGTACCTACACATCTGTGTTGAGCTGTGGTTTCTGTGGGAAATGCAATGTCAGCAAATTTGCCGGAATGCAAATTTGATTTAGTTGAGTGTTGTACACACACCTGTATTAAATGGTGTGAATTGCTCTGTCAGCAACAATTAACAAATGCCCCTTTTGTGTTGATGAAAATTTAGACTCTTTTTGTTACAGGGTAGCATATTAACTGGTTTAATTATTTAGCATTGAAATTGTTGGCTGTTTACATTACACCATTGTAAAAGTTTGTTTATAAGTTAGAAACTAATAATTTCCATTTTATCATCCCCTTGTCAAAATTGAGAATTCAAAGCCACCAGGGAACGGCATACATTTTTAGTTTTATAGATTTGTGTAGTATTGAACATGTTGTCGGAACGGACGTGATTTCAAGCTGCAGTACAAGTACTATTCTAAATTGTGGGATGTACTCTTAAAAAGGACGCATTGTCAAGTCATCCACCCAATTCTTATTGAAATTACTTAAGACATATCAACAGTAGTGGTGGGGGGGCGGTCATCTTGCACCGGGAGCTACTCACAGGGGGGCGCCAAATGGTTCACAAAGCAGAACTTTCGAGATAATTTGTATTATTTTTATTATAACTGATTTCTCGAAAAAATGTTCTATACTAAAAAATGCATGCATATATATTTCTCACGTTCAACGTTACGATGTGAATTATTAAAAAATGCTTTAACAAAAAATGTCAAACGTGAATCTAAAACACGATGGAGCGCCAGAATACAAGCGGCTAGCGCTATCGTCGATGGGCTAGAGAATGTAGTAGAACACTTTAAACAATTAGCAGAGGAGACTAACCCCACAAGTGACACCAGAAGCGAAGCTAAAATTTTGTTGCACAATATACTAAATTTTAGTTTCATAACATTACTTAATTTCTGGTATGAAAACTTAAGGAGGATTGATCGTAAACAGCTCAGATTACAAGATCCGGGGATGAATTTTAGAGAAGCGTATCATGATCTTAAATCATTGGCGACTAAATTATCCGAAATTTGTGACACTCTCTGTAAAGAAGCTATAGAAAAAGCGAAGTCTCTTTGTGAAAAATGGGATGTTGATATAGTAAAACGTGTAAGAAGGCGCTGCAAAGTGCCCGGAGAATGGCTAGAGATGTTGGTCTTTCCGCAGAATGTGAATTTCTCCCGTTACGAAAAGTTTTCTCGATCGTCTCCAACAAGAAATACGTACAAGATTTGCACGAATAAACGACCTTAATTTTAAGTTTGGGTTTCTCGTAGACGTTGGAAATTGGTGAGACAAGGATAATAACGACTTGGAAAGAAATTGTAAGAACTTGGTGAATTTTATAATACAGATTTCGGCGGAACATAACTTTTTATCGAAATATGTGACTGCAAAGTAGTAATTCGCCGTACAAAAGAAATTGAACTTAAAACTCTGTTAGAGTTACTTACTTTTATAATCTCGTATGGAGAAAATGTTTTTCCAAACTTGCGAGTGGCACTTCAAATACTCTGGACAATCTCAGTATCAATTACTAGCTACGAACGTGCATTCAGCAAATTAAAACTGATTTGGGCATATGTATTTACGATCAACGGTGGGGCAAGGTCGCCGAAGTGACCTAACATTATTAAGTATGGAAAAAGAAAAATATGAAATGATAAATTTTGATGATGTCATTGATATATCTGCTTCCTCAAAGGCAAGAAAAATTTGCCAAAAAAATATTTCGCCCCAGGCGCAAGAAAACCTCACTACGCCAAGGCACATCATGGTATGTATGCATATCCGCTATCGACATAGGTGTCGATGCTTCGCTCGCCTAAGCAATATTTATGTTAAGCGCTTGCGGTAATTGCGTCCTCGCTTTGATGGTATTTACTGCTACATACAAAAATATATAAATAAATGTATATTAGGGCGGGTCGATTTAAAAATCGCTCATTGCCCTGTGAAAATCGTATTCTAGGGATCAAAATAAGAAACTTTGCTGAAGGAACCATACCTCTAAAACGAATTCTGATGTCCCCCCTTTGGGTCGAACTTTTGGGTAGGGGCAATTTCAATTCTACCTGCTGTGTCTTGTGGTGGCTTAAAAAAAACAACACAAGCAATTTTACGATCTGCAATTGTGTCACAGTGATACCTTGGTTTTAAAATGGGGTTGTAAAAACGCTAATTTTTAATAATTTTTTTTTTAATTTCTTTTCTATTACTAAGTTAAATTAATTTTTTCATTTATATATGTTCTGACTAAATAAATTTCTTAAGAGAAAAATAAACTCCAAAAAGAAAAAACATAGGCATTTCAAAGTGGGATTTTTCAAAATTTGCCCCTACGACTCAAAGGGGGGGGGACATCAGAATTCGTTTTAGAGGTATGGTTCCTTCGGCAAAGTTTCTTATTTTGATCCCTAGAATATGATTTTAACAGAGCAATGGGCGATTTTTTTGCCTCCCCACAAATCGACCCGGCCTAATGTATATATACCCACATGTTTCCAAAAATAACTAAGGATTTTTGTAGTACATCTACATGAACGAGAAGGTAAAATTTAAAAAGTGTATCAAATTTTCCGTCCATTCAGTTTTCTAATGCCCACTTTTTATTTTTTTTTTTTAGCTCTTCATGCTAGAATTAAACAGATAAGTTGGCGTTCTGTAGGTGGGCCTCAAAGTATGCACAAATATTTTATAAATACTTCAGTTTTTTTTTTTCTTAATTTTTAATTTAACTGTTACTGTTCTATAAAAGTTTAAGCAGCAATGCGAGAGAAAAAACCATATTTCGACAATAAATGCCAATTTGATATTGAGCAAATGCTTTAGACTTTCCACAATGGCATTTCATATGCGCTCCATCATGATATGCCCTATCTACTTATTTATTTGACCCATAACCGCTTAAACAACTTTGGCAGCCTAACGAAATGCGATGGTCATTTCTGATTTTGCAACGCTTTGTTGCTAATTAGAGAAACCAAGGGAACTTAGGACGTTCTCCGCTTAGTTTTTCCCAAGAAATCGCTTAACCTTAAAATCGAAAAGCTCCCCAAGTTTAATGTTATGTGTATGACTGCAACCGTTACCATTTATTATGACACTCGTCAAGCTGAGAGATACATTTCACTCGGATAATCTTTACCCGTTCGACATAAAGAGGGGATCCAAAAAAAGAATACGCAATAATTTCATGGTGCATCTCCACAATATCTTTTGAGAATAGATGTTACCATTGCTAAATTTTCCCGACGGGATCAGCGAAAGGTGATTCAAATTTTTCAGCATTTATTGTTCTGTTGATGTAAATCAATTGTTTTCTCTTTTCTTAATATTTCAGCTTTTTTGCTAAACTAAACGAATTTTTGACAAATGATTTTCTTTTTACTTATCATCCTATGGCTATAATCCTGCAAAGCCTTGAATGCTGTTAAATATTCAATATTAAAATTTCAAATACTCCTTCCATTGCCTACTGAGTAATGACGATAAACTTTTCTACAGTTTTCTCTTAATAAATCTTCTTAATGCCATTGTTCCTACGTGCATCTTCCCTTCTAAACCTTGGTAATATTTTTCATATTAACTTCTCATAAAATTTTACACATTTTTAAGGTTTATTTATATATCCTACACACAAGATTAAGGGACATTGAAGAAAGCGTATATATTTGTAAGTAAAAGCACAATACTCGTATGTTACATATATAAATCCACTAGCTTATTCTCGTGGGTTTCACTCCACGTTTCTATAAAAAATATGCAAAACAACACAAATTTTAAACTTATTTTAAGGTTGCGAATTTGGGTACTGCTGAAAACCATAGGATATACAATATTTTTTGTAACATTATTTGGAGTATAAATAAAAAGAATTTTCCATGAGCCAACTCTAGATTAGGCTACGCATAATTGGCCATGGATAAAACATGAGTTGGTAAGATTGACTCCTAGTACAGCTAATGACTGTCCTTGAGCTTTATTGATAGACATTGTGAAAGCCAACCTAATAGGAAATTGGAGCCGTTTAAATTGAAATGCATATCGTTCGGTATTTCTGGAATTCTTGGTATAAAAAGTTCGTTGTTTTCGAAATTTCTCGATAAAACCATGGCTTCAATGACATTCGGTAAAAATTGTGTCATGATAAGCCTTTAATTTTATGTTACCCATATGTTTAGTATTTTGCGTAAATAATTATTTTGTCACGATCGCACTTCCAAAAGCTTTTCATTCCCAAATTTAGATATTGCACTTGATTGAATCAGCTGTTTGTTGTTTATTTATTTATAGTGATGGCTGTTTAAGTTACGATTCTATACCAGGTAGTGTACACTTTCAATTTGTCACGGGCCTGCTTTTCCGCATGCTGAACTTGCACTTCAAGTTTATTTGTTTGAATTTTATATATGTATATATGGAAGAGGGAAGAAGAAGGCGGCCACCGTGGTGTGATGGTAGCGTGCTCCGCCTACCACACCGTACACCCTGGGTTCGCACCCCGGGCAAAGCAACATCAAAATTTTAGAAATAAGGTTTTTAAATTAGAAGAAAATTTTTCTAAGCGGGGTCGCCCCTCGGCAGTGTTTGGCAAGCGCTCCGGGTGTATTTATGCCATGAAAAGCTCTCAGTGAAAACCCATCTGCCTTGCAGATGCCGTTCGGAGTCGGCTTAAAACATGTAGGTCCCGTCCGGCCAATTTGTAGGGAAAATCAGGAGAAGCACGACGCAAATTGGAAGAGAAGCTCGGCCTTAGATCTCTTCGGAGGTTATCGCGCCTTACATTTATTTATTTTTTTTTTATATATGGAAGATGTAGATAGACTGAAGCTAACAAAAAAATTTTAAGGCGGCAGATAACTAAACGTCTAAAATAATAACAGCCAAACTCAATTCTGCAGTCAAACCTTAGTTGTTAAAATAACCTAGGTTTGTACGGCAGCCATAGTTCTGAAAAATCCCATTTGTAGGGAAGGTGCCACGCCCCTTTTCCCCAATTCCACATTTTATTGGAGGTGTTAGGACTTAACGTCATATAGCTCCTTACCAATTTTCATTATCCTACCATTACTACATCCAGAGATATGCAGTATGATATATTCCATTTTTATGGGAGTTACCACGCCCTCTTTTTCCTGACCCAATATTTTCTTGGTGGTGTTGGGAAGTGACCTCATATAATTCTTCACTGAATTTCAATGTTTTAGCATGAATACCTTTAGAGTTATGCGGCACCAAAGATTCCATTTGTATGGGAGGGGCCACGCCCATTTATCGAGAGATGAAGCGAAAAAGACGGAGGGAGGAGTGAATAAAAAGATTAGGAAAAAGTGTAGAGGGGTAGGGCAGAGTTAGACGGAAAAAGCTTATTAAAATTTATGCAGATAGCCCAAATTTAGGGCAGAACAACGTCTGCCGGGTCTGTTAGTCATATATAAAAATGTTAATAAAGTTATATTTAGACCTGGCCAATCCTTTAAGTCGTTTTGAAGGTTTCAGATATACTAACACTTCTTTTAGAACTATTTTCCTAGTTCAACCCCTTAAGCTGATGGGATAACGTAATTTGTATCTCAGATGTATAAATTACAATAACTAGTAAAAAAGTCTAAGTTCGAACGAAACCGAACATTACATACCCAGTTGTGCACTTGAAATGCTATTGGGGCGTGGTATTTAACCGATTTTAACTATCTTCACGCAGTCTTTCAATGTAACATCTTTAGCGGCTTTTGATTTACGGCTAGTTAAACTTATAAATTTTCTTCTTCTAAATATGGGTGGTGCCACGCCCATACTGCAAAATTTTCTGAAATTTATGTTTTGCGTCTTAAAACGAATCCATCTTCTAAATTTCAATAGCTGAGCGGTATTCGTTTTTGTCATGTTAACGGACAGACAGACGAACGGACGTGGCTTAATCAATTTTGTTTTCGATACTGATGATTTCGATATATGGAAGTCTATATATATCTATATTTTTTTATACCTGTTCAACCAACCGTTATAATACCCTGTGTACTTTTACAGCTGGGTAGAAAAAGTGCAATTCATTGTCCACAAGTTTAATTATAACAATAATATTGTGCTATTTTGGTGCTATTCTTGATATAAAGTATCATGCTGAGCTTATAAATATGTAAATTTGTGACTATGTTAACATGTAAAATGCTGGCCATGTGAAGCTTAAAAATCTATATAAACTAAGTGAGACTAAGCGAATCGAACATGTGGAAGGCAACCGAATACGGGCAGGCTACTATACAAGATGACAAGGCAAAGGGACGAATAAGCGGAATAATAATTGACCTCACACCCAACATAGACAATATTGCTGCGTTGTTGACTTACAGATGCAGAGCATACGATGTTCCTCAAGGGTGGATTCCGCGGACGTCCTAAACAGTTTTAGGGGAATTACTATCTGTACTGATGGCTGGAAAATGGTGAAGGTAATTGGAGCTGGAGTTTAATAAAGCATCTGAATCTAAATTAATCGTACCGACTTTCTGACTCATTCTGTGTCTTCGAGGCTGACGTTTCTGTCACAGAAAGAGCAGCCAGACTGCTTAAAGACAGCACGGAAGGACAGCATGGTCTTATACACCTACGTAATGAACTTTGTCCATAGCCCGGTTGCCTAAAAGGCATCAAAATCCAACTTGATAAAGTTGGAA
This sequence comes from Eurosta solidaginis, assembly GCF_040869045.1. Taxonomy (NCBI): domain Eukaryota; kingdom Metazoa; phylum Arthropoda; class Insecta; order Diptera; family Tephritidae; genus Eurosta; species Eurosta solidaginis. The sequence continues at coordinate 210,357,441 of NC_090323.1, forward strand.
GAGAAGCTCGGCCTTAGATCTCTTCGGAGGTTATCGCGCCTTACATTTATTTTTTTTTTTTTATCAGATCAGCACTGGAAGACACAATTAGTTTTGGGGCATGGACCCTCTAATCGAGTAGCTATTGAGCACTGCAACTCATCAGAATTCATTCCATACATCTGTATTTGAAATGCCTTAGTATTTCGACATATATAGGCCAACGACTATTATTAATCCTGCAGAACTACATATGGTCCTAGTTCCTCGACAAGCTAATGCTGAGGACTATGATGTCTTTAAATCCCTCTTGTGACAGTACATCCGCACCGCATTAGCAAAATAAATAAACGTCATTTGGATAAGATAAGTTCATGGCTCATCTCCATTATGCCTTACCCAAATTTTTGCTACCGTTGCTGATCATAGGTATTAAAGAACCGCTGAGCTATTCAACAAAAGGGCTTACCTATTACAGGACCTATCCTGGGACGGATATTAAAACATCGACTGCAATTTTCTTTCTTAGGCATGATAAGTAAGTTTTTGGTTTTCTATCGTAACCTATCTCTGAGACTTTTTCACTCACGGAATTACGGAATCACCCTTTTGTTTTATTTCTCCCTATTTCTTTTCCGAGCAACTCCTTACTTTTTCGCACATTTCCATCCTCATTTCAATCCACGATTCCTGATTATTCATCTTACGCCCTGCATTTTTGTTCCCCAATACGCTATCAACCATATCACATCCTCCATATCCTATCAACAATTTTATCAATTTTTCTTCTTTCTTCATCCCCCGTCACCAATCTTTTAATCAAAACTCAGTGTTGCAGATTCAGCTGTGTTCTCTTCTCGTCCATGAGTAGAACTACGTTGTTGTCTGCTATTCTTCTAACTTCCTTTCATAACCTAAATAGAATGTCTGTGCTAAGCAGATCTCAGTTTAGCTTTCTGCAGTAAGGCCGGCATATTTTGGGACCAATATATACAGCAAGTTGTTTTGTATATTTAGAATTTATATTTTGATATGTATGTATCCGTTTCACGTCATCACTGTCGTCCTTCACTTTGCCCGGTATTTACACATAATTGCAACAGTAACAACAATCGACCATCAACCGCTATTCATTCTTTACAGCTTCTGCTAAGGACGGGCAACCTTCACCAACTCGGAGCTACAGTTAACACCACACACTTACTTGAGAGTTCCTGGTATACGATTTGTTATAGTTTTGTATGAATGAATATCTGCCCATACAAACATAAGAGCAGAACACCTGCTCCCTTTTCATGTAGAGGGAATGAACCCACTTCATTCTAACCTGGATGAGCAGTACCCACCAGATCATTGACCGCAGTTATCTTTCAGTTACAAACCATATACATTTAAAGCGGAAGTTGCTTGCCTGAATTCAAAATCACGGTTGCCACAACGTGATAATAATAGAACCAACAATTTTTTGAGAATTACCAAAATTATTGAAAATTGTTTTAAAACCCAATTTCAAAAATGGAAAAATTTTATTTTCGATTATTTTTTCAGAGTAAATCTTTTGAAGAATGTTTCTACCGAACACTTCCAGAAATGTTTTCAGCATCCATTCTCCTGCATCTTATACCGGACTGGGGACGAAAAGTGACTTGTGGAGCATGTTTTTTCTTTGCCGTGAGTGAACTTTAATTTTCAACCTTCACCATCAAAAGCATCTTTTTTGCTTCTATTTCCAGTTTGGAGAGAGCAGATCTTAAGGTGCGGGTGTTAAGGCTGCTTATGATAATAAGTCATACACCAATAGTCGCATGCTCTTATAAAATATTGTACCAGAGTGGCTTAGTTCTGATTGTGCCAACGAGACGACCACGAAAAATTCCGAAAGCTCATTCTGCTTTATCTGCCGATGCCGAAAACTGCAAACATGACGACTAAGATTTCTGGGCTCACGGGTTTTCGATAGTCTAGTGGAGGTTGTCGCACTTCTAGGTAAGTTCATTAGAGAAAGCAAATGGTTCGTTGCGGACTACTAGGAAGTAATCTGGTTGGACGAACGTGCCGCGACCCGTCACTCACTGAGGGCATTCACAATGGATAAAAATGTATCCTAGTAGAAATGTGGGAAGGTTCCATGCACGTCATCTTAAACTAACATAACTCAACACAGCGTACATCCAAAAACTTTATCAGACACGATAACAGTCATCATATCCGCCCCTTATTGAATACGGCTTTAAAATCGACGAAGAGGTGATGAAGTCAGTTCGCGGGGTTTTTCCTTATTTTGTACAATACTAAAAATCTGGTCTATAGTTGATTTACCAGACCTGAAGTGGCGCTGATTAGGTCCACTCATCCTGAACGGGGGAAGCTTAATTTTACTATCACCGATTTCGGGCTCGGTTCCATGATCTTCCCTGGGTGATACCTCGATTTAAGAGGTCGGAACAGTGTTCGTCCAATAATCTAAATACTCTCTATACGTCGGTGTCCAGGTCATCGGTTTAATTCTTACAGCAGTTTGGCCGAGCTTAAAACCTCCCATCTTTTGTCGAATTTTTTGGTTAGATTTCGGGCGTTAGTCCAGCTGGTTAGGTGTTCAAGCTCTTCGCACTCACGATTTTCTACCCGTTCAACTCGCAGTAGCGTTCACGCCCTTCTCTTGTTGCGTTCGATCTTAACGATTCTCTGTCCCTTATTTCTGTTGTTGCTGTTGTTTTAACTATAAGGACACTTCCCGAATGCCTTGAGGAGTGTTATCGATTTTGATGGTCCCTTGCCGGAAGCAGATCCGGTACGTTTCGGTAACAAGCACCATTAAGTTATTTCCCGATCATCTGCGGAATGATTTAGTATTACCACATGAAAACTTATAGGAGAAACAGGTAGCACGATGGATATTTTTATGCTTAAACCTGGTGCTAGGTACTGCTGAATACTCTGAATTATAGATATGAAATTTTGAATATTTTCAGTTAAATTTTTAAAAACTTTTCTAGTTATCCAATTTTTTTCGAAAGCGTTTTCAACAGTTTTTGTTTTACCATTCATTAAAAAGTGAAAAAATTACTGAAAAAATATCCAAATAATTGTTATTGCTATTTTTATACCCGCAGGTGTATATATACTTTTCCACAGAACTGTAGTTCTGTCTTATTTTATGCTGATTATTGGAAGTATTGAGGGAAATATTATGATTAAGTAGTTTCGTCCGAAGAAGTTGTTGTAATATTATGTCTAGTATATGGTAAAATATGGCCCGGAGTGGTAACACTCCCTGCAGTAACGACGCGACGGAGTGCAAGCAGAAAACATGCATCTAGTTTATATCAAAAAATTTCAAACGCATGAGCTCCCAGCTATTGAGGATATGCACAATGACATATATTTCTATGTAATTATTTATTAATTTTTTATGTATGGAATAGTATTTTATATAGTCATATATGGGTATGATTTATATATATATATACATACCAACAGATGTAAACTATGAAATATATATATGTACACACAATTTTCTTAACCAGTTTGCAAATATATATACACACACATGCATAAGTAAATTTAAGTACATGTATATGTAGGTACTTTCATACTTTCACTAACCCAGTTACATTAAACCTTAACACATACATAAACATACATATAAGCACGCTTATAGAGGAAGTCCTTGCGGCCATTTACGTTGCACTTTACAAAGTTCAATGATCCCCAGCATCTAAAAGTAGCAAATATGCAACTAAAGGAGGCAGAAGTGATGCGAGAGACAGAAGTGGAACTTGCGCAAGAGCATGAGTTGAAAAGCCAACAAATGCATGCAGTTGTTGCATTGCAGCAATTTCAAGCTGCACAACAGCTACTCTCACAAACGGGACTGCATTAAATTTCACGAAGTAGTCAGGTGAGAGCATCCGTCGAAAGAACAGTTACTACGAAAGGTTTTATGAATGTTCGGGGGTGTTCAATACGGACCATTATGTTTTACGGCTGTAACTATAGGTCTCTTTATTACAGAGTTCGTTGAACTCTAACGAGGTTGGCAATACCCCAAGCGTTTACTTGCTAACACAATAAGGGAAAAAAGTGCAATTATGCAATCAATTGTGCATCCCAGCAAAAACAAATAACTCATTTGTTTGGGTTAGTGCAACCCATGGTACAAAATAAAATAAGAAACTATTAACTGTATATTATTAAGTGCATTGTACGAAACTGTACAAAATTTCAATTGTGCGAAATAGGCAATGAAAGTTAGAGAATAAGTTTTGGACATTGCATGCGCTTTGGCAACATGAATCGCACCTTGATTCATTAAGACTTTAATATTTAGATATATGAAGTAACATGTTATGCCATTCTGTCATCATATATTCAGCCATTACGTGCCATTGACCGCTTCCTTATTTCCGTTTGGCGATTTCACAAGTAAGGACGCAAACAAAATCCAGCGGCAAAATAATTGCATTTTGCTGAGGAGTCCTGCTTACAGAATTAAAATTTAAATTAGCAACTATATTATATTATACAAATCGATGACTTGTCAATAACACAACGATGTAGTTTCGATAACATACCGATAGTACGTCGATAACTCTTTACTGAACACATTGGTAACACTCACAAAGCTATAACTTTTCGATAACAAATCGATATTTTTTCGTCAAGAAATCTATATTTCTTCGATAACAAATCAATAAGCTTTCGATAAATATAGATAATTTTTCAATACAAAATCGACCACTTTTCGATAGCAAACCAATAACCAAAAACGTGGAGAAAAGCCTTTAAATATTAAAAAGATAACACATCGATAACGTCTGTTGACCAATTGGCCACATCAAGGGGTTTTAAATCCCCTCTTCCTCTGCTTCCATAGACGGGTTCCGTTTAAACTAATAATCTTGGCCGGAGCGTCATCTTTCGTTCGCATAATATAGTCTAGCTAGCGTAGCCTTTGCGTTTAGTTCGCTCGTCTATGCTTCTGCACCATAAAGCAGGACGGGTACGATAAGTGACTTGTAGAGCATGATTTTCGTGTGCTGAGACCTTTTATTGGCAAACGGACAGGGGATAAAACGAAGTACCTGCTGTCATCGAGCACGGAACCAGCATTAGCTCGAACTACAACATTAGCTCCAAAATCCAGCGAAGAGTCACTCATACCTTTAAATGGATAGCATACCGTTAAACCTTCGAAAATAAACGAAAAGTACGTCTGTCGGCCGTGGATAGCCAGTCTGATAGCAAACCGCTAACACTTCGATACAAGCCTTCAGGATTCAGTTCAGATTTCTTATCTTTCCTTTCTTCACTCCTTTTCCCCAATTCCATCTTTTCGTTTCCCTTGTTTCTTCTTTGTTTACTCCTCACCACCCATTATGTCTACGCTTATTTACACTATGACCAAACTTACAGCACTACATTACAGACTATATTTAAACGCCGAACATTGGCTATTACAATATAAGGAATGTAACTCTCCGCCCCACATTAAATGTTACCCTGTGTCCTGCCCTGCATAATTTAAATAAAAGTTGCGCAAATGCTTTAAACTTGTTTTTGATAAATGCAAATAATTAAAAATTAAGGAAATAACAAAACACAATTGCAAGTTCATGTGGCACAGTCACACCCCCAAATACAAAAGAATAAAGAATAAGTAAAGTAAGAAATTCTATGACGTCATTCAACATCTTTATTTTTGAAGAGGAAAGCTGCGCGTGTCGTAAACTTTGTTAAGGTGGGGTACAACCAGGGCAGGCAAGTGCCTATCCATTTTTCAAATAAAGATCATGAAACAAATTAAAATTAAATTTTTGTAATCCATTATTGAAGCTTAGGGACATTTAATTGTTTGCTTTTGAAATGGGTTTTAGTCTCCCGTGCTATAAATAAAAAGCTCAGCAGAATTATTGGACCTGCTATGAGCTATAGACTGAGTGAAAATAAGTAAGCCAAATCTATTGAGGGGGCGATTTCAGTCAGTAATTGTTTCTCCCAATAGCTGATGTGTTTTGAACAAAGCTCACATCAAGACACTTTATACGTGAAAATGTAGAAAAAACAGCAAGGGAAACGAATATAAGATCGTTATTTTTTAGGGGTAAATTTATTATTAATTTTTTTACATTGTTTAATAATTTCATACACATATTTGGTTTCATTTAGTTATTCAAATTAACTATAGTACATCCAATTTTTTGACATCAGTTTTATCTTCTGCATAGTTCATATTCACACAGTAAATTTAATTCTATGCTTCCCTTTTTTTACATATCTTTCAATTATATGATCAATATCAATCTCAATATCAAAATGGGTATTTAAAAGTGCAAGACCAGTCTGTTCTGGGACATTGTGGACCGTAACCACGTTTCCAACCGGCGAAGTGTCGAAAAACTCCATTCAGCACAAGCATTGCTAGCTGGAAGCGTGGCCAGAATTTTGATAAAAGCATTTATTGATGGAAACGCATATTCATTGCAATCATTTAAAACTTTTTCAGCTGATAGTGGAATTGATTTTTTGTGTTGCTTAACAGACCAGCGTTCTGACCACACTTCGTACTCTCCATCTAGATTAATTTTATTTCCTCCAATAAGAGATGCGTATCGTTTACCAAGATCTTTGACAAGCTCTTTAGACAAATTCTTTTATTATCTTGTATTATCTTTGATGATTCGCGTTGGGAGTAGCAAATTAAGATTAAAAACTTGCAATGTATCTTCAGGTAATCTACCTTGTAAATCAAGAATGATATGATCAAGAAAAGGTATATAAATTACTTTTCGATTGTACTCTTCAGCGTCTGATGAAGTGTAATTCGCTCGATGTATTTGCTTTTTAGCAATTTGTGGGAGGACAATATCAAACTTTAACTCACATGCTAAAGCGACTATTTTTTTGTAAAGTCGCGAAAAACTACTTCCTGCTTCAAACCTATGGATTTTTAATGTTCGCAAAGTGTCACTCAATGCTTCAGAAGCTTGATTCAAATCTATTGACGGTGTTTGCAAAAGTAAGCTTAGTGGTCGTGTAACAGAATGTACATTGCTCAAACAAATCATTGAAATCACGAACTCTGCCTCGCAAATAGACTTCAACATAGAACGGGCCTCAGAACTTGTTGTTGAATCTTGCCAAGTAGAAATTTCTTGAAACGAAGCAACAATTTTTGTGAAGTTTTCTTCAAACTGCATTATACCATCATGTTTTTCAGACCAGCGCGTTTCACATAGTCCACTTAATGATTCTTGCAGATGCTTTTTGAAAACTATGGTACGTTTCGGAGACTGATTTTTAAAACTGATAATTTTTTTCATCAACGCAATACAATCCTTTGTTTGAAGAACTTTCGACGTTTTCGCAAGCGAGTTATTAAGACAATGGTTGAAACACGGACAATGATCAGCATTGGTACATATTTTAAGGAGTTCCTGCACAGCTCGCTTAACTTCTGATGTCATTACAGAACATCCATCCCTTCCAATTCCAACGCAATCTTTGAAGGGTAGTCTTAAATTATTAAAAATATCGATCACTATGTTACAGGCTACACCTGTAAATTTTTTTTCTCCGTTTTTAACATCTTCTACTCGGATCGAATCGTACGCATCAAGGAAATATACAAAATCTTCTCTTATATTGCCATCATATAAATACCGCAAACAAAGGCTGAGTTGCTCAGTATGACTACAATAATAGCAAAAAATCTGGCTTTTTTAACCCTCTCTATCAAAATAGATTGAATTTCGCCTTTGCATCATTGAATAAGATCGTTTTGAGTCGTGTTGCTTATATAAGTAGCCCTTGGATGTGTAGAATTTAAAAGTTCTTCAAGCAATTTATGACCTGCAGCGACTAGAAATTTCAAAATTTCCCTAAATTACCCTCGTTTGTTGTTGATTCAGAAAAGTTAAGTTTACCGTCATCTCTATGGCCTCTTAATGCTAAATACTAGCGCCCACAAAAAAAAATAGTTTTTATAATAATCTCCAACAATCTTCTATTTTTCTCAACTTGTTCCATGCAATGAGAAGAAAGCAAATTAGTGATTTCTTTTCCTGGATTTTCATAATTTATGAAATCTTCACTAAAAAGCGCTGACTTAGAGTGATATTTGTTAATAGCGTGGTTATTTAGTGCACCTTCTTTACCGGACAACTTTGCAAACGATGTCACAGGAACTTTGACAAGTGCATTGAGAGGAACATTCGATTTCGAGTCACCTGTATCACTTGCATATAAGAAACAATATTTACAAAAAACATCCTTTTTTTGTTCAGAATAAACAAGCCACTCATATTGAGTTAAAAAATGATGTTTAGAGTATCGCTTTTCTATTTTTCCTTTTTTACTATGACTCGAAAAAGGGAAGATATAGTCCTTCGGTGGTACCCAAGGATAATTTAGTAAGTTGTACTTCGTATAATCATCTAATAAATGTTTTTCCCCACAAAATTATCTATGTCGTATTTTTCAACAATAGAATTTTGTGAAAGTGATATAGGTACATTCGAACCCGATTCAGTATTCATAGATGTTAAATGCAAGGTTTTCTCATTATTGTTATCAACAGTACTTCCGTTTTCTACATTTGTATCATCGCAGACCAGTTCTTGAAATTTTGGCAGCTTGCAAAAATATTCTTTGATGCTCTTGATAGCTCGTCGCTTTTTATTATCTTTTCCATCAGAGTTTCCGTACTGTAAATATTTATTTCATGTTATTCAAGAATTCTCTTTGATTCACGTAGTGGCAGTGAGCAATATTTGCATGTTATGAAGTTTATCTACTTGAATTTTTTTTGATGCTGATTGATGTTGCGAATTAGAAATACGTAGACACAAGATTCCTCTTTTGATATTAAAAAAAAGCTATAAAAACAAGCTATATGCACTTATTTTCTTGCCGCGACTTCAGTATTTGCATAAACATACTATATCCGAGTGATCTCACGAAAAAAAGCTGGTGCAAATATATTGCTCGCTACTGTTATTTATACTCGACTGTTAAAAAGCAGTCTAATTCATGAAATTTTAATAAATGTTTAACGATTATATGAAAATAGCAATGTATGCTCGATGGAAAACCCCGAATCACACTTTAATGGAAAATTCGTACTTACCATTTTCGAGTTCCTCCTCCCTCGGTCTTTTAGTTGGCTGGTTATCTGTCACTCGAACTTCCAATTGGCGATTAATTAAACAGATTTAATAGTTCACGATGCCGAACGAGTCGGTAAATCGAATGAATTAGGTTAAATTTTTTAATATTCTAAGGTTAGTACAGTAGAATCGCGAAAAAATTAACCAAAACACAAGCTTTAACACAAGTTAACACAAGTACACAACTCACAAGTTTAAATACCCATGACTAACTACGTTTGCCCTACGCGACACCGACAAAAATTTTTCACACAGGAATTCGGAATAGGCGGAATTTCCCTAAAATTCGTTACACTATGTTCAAATTATAAATGAAGCTTTCAGAGTTGCGTAGTTAATTTTATTTTTAGTTTCTAAATATGGGTTAAATGAGCAGAAGGGCGTTAACTACGTTAAGCACAAGCGACAGCTTGTTAATTTACTATACGAATGTGTACGTATATGTTTTAAAAATTTACTGTATTGACTAATGTAACACTTTTTATACCCAGCTGTACTTGAACACAGGGTATTATAACTTTAGTTGAATAACGGGTGGTTTTACAGGTATAAAGGAATCGTGATATATATATCAAAATTTGCAGTATCGAAAAAAAATTGACCAAACCGTGTCCGTCCGTTCGTGCGTTACCACGTTAACTTGAGCAAATATTGAGATATCTTCACCAAATTAATAAATAAATCAATAAATCCGGTATACGGACCAATCTGAATCCACAATATATTGGTATTGAAAATTAGCGAAATAGGACTATAACCACGCCCACTTTTTCGATATCGAAAATTTAGAAAAATGGAAGAAATTTGATAATTCAAAAGAATACCGCTAAGCTAATGAAATTTGGTGGGTGGATTGGTTTTATAATTGAGTTTATTAAATTTAATTCTATAATTAATTTTCGAATATGGGCGTGGCACAACCCACATTTAGAAAAAGAAAATTTTGAAATCTAACAAGCCGTTAAAGGTATTACATTGAAATTTGGCAAAGACACTATCTTTGTCAAATTATATAGACTGAGTGAAGATAATCAAAATCGGTTAAATGCCACGCCAGTATCTACAATCCACTTATATATTTTATGTTGATAACACGTTAGCACATAGGATCGAGGATCGCAACCATTTCAATTAGTAAATACTCAGACAAATCGCCATATAGACATATGTACAAACACGCGCTTCTTATCATTTATCTTAAACACATGCATATTGTATCTAACAGCTAACAGTAAACTGCTACCAACGTAAAGTATTTCTTCATTCGCGCGTGCGAAACAAAGAACTTTCTGCTGGATAATCACGCTAGCTATTCAAGTGGCAATTAAATACGCTTAAACCGCACTCAAAGAAGCCAAAACACAAAGATACGGCATTTTGCTTTTACAAGATACATGTTATTGGCAATTTTTTGTTTTGTTTATTTGGTTGTATAAAGTCCTAATAACATAAATATATGCTAAGCTTTTGCACGCTTTATACGCAAAACGATTTACTTATTTATAGACCTGCTCAGGCCAATATATTTCTCTTAGTATGAAATTTGAATGAGAAGATAGCAAGTACAATTCCTGTGTGGGAGTACCGGCCCAGTTTAAGGGTTTGCGTGAGCTAAACCAATTTTAAAATATAAAGAGCAAAATTGGGTCTTTTTATACTCAGCGTTCTTTGCATACAAAGTATATTAACAAAACGGTTGGTTGTAAAGGTACAAAAGAATCGAGATAGATATATACCATTCCATTATATCAAAATCATCAGTATCGAAAAAAAATTGATTTAGTCAAGTCCGTCCGTCCGCCCGTCCGTCTGTCCGTCCGTCAACACGATAACTTGATCAAATATTGAGATATCTTCACTAAATTCGGTAAACGGGCTTATCAGGGCCCAGAATAAATTGATATTTAAAGTGAGTGATATCGGGTGATAACCACACCCACTTTATATATATATAACATTTTCGAAAACACAGAAAACATGACTAATTAGTAAATAATACACCAAGAATGTTGAAATTTTATTGTGGACTTATATTAAGACTCTTAATAAAAATATTAAAAACTTTTTGGAAAATGGGCGTTGCACCGCCCAATAGTAATAAAAACAATTTTACAAATATTAATATTCATAAATCAAAACCCGTTAAACCTTTCATAACAAAATTCGGCAGAGAACTTGCCTTTACTATAAGGAATGTTCGAAAAAAACTAACGAAATCGATTAAGTACCACGCCCACTTTTATATAAAATATTTTTAGCTGTATCTTTGCAAAAAAGTGCTTTGTATCAATTATATTTCGTTTCTCAAGTGGAATTATAACAAGAAATAGGAAAAAATTTTAATTTTGAAAATGGGGTTGGCACCGCCCCTTTTTTGACTCAGTAATTTGCAATGTTTCGAGAGCCATACACATATTTTCCTAATAGCAGGAAATATTTCTAGTACAAATGGATCGGTGAAAGACCTTGCCTACTTTTATATAAAAGTGGTTTAAAAGGGTCGAAGACTAGGATAATAAATTATATCTTAGCGAAAAATAGTTTTGAATCAATGATATTTCACTTACCAGGTTTTATTGTAAGAGGAAATTGGGAGACACGTGTTATGTAGAAAAGTAATTTATCTGAAATGAACTGTACAATGGAAGCTCACGCTGAGTATAAAATGTTCGTTTACACCCGAACTTAGACACCCTTACTTGTTATCCATGAATTTAAAACCAACAGAAGACGCATTGGCGTAGATGTATATATTAATAGTGAGGCGGCAATTAAAGCAATAATCTAACACAGTACTTCATCAAGAAATGTCCTGGAATGCAAAGAACCAATGCTCCTTCGTTCAGGCCGGACCATACATCGATACTGGGTTCCCGGTCATAAAATTGTAGAAAGTTGGCGAAGGAGGGTGTAGCACAGCTGAATCGATGGTAAACGTCCAAATCCGTTAGCGAGAAATCAAAAGGAATGAGGAGTTGCAGATGATCCATCAAGCAGGAAACGCGTGGAATTGTAAAATATCTAAGATCATATGCAAATGCCACGATATTAGCCTCTATAGAGAAAAGACTTAAGGTTCACGATGAGAATACTTTCTGAAACTGCCTTCTGACGTCACATGCTTATAAGTAAGTTAGGCCTCTTTAGTAACAGCAGAGCAGTAGCAAGTGCGAGCTGCATGAAGAAACGATTGAGCACGTTCTGTGTTCATGTCCTGCACTCGCCAGGTCAAGGCTCCAGCTATTTGAGTGGCAGAGTTGCCAAGTCTCGAGGTAGCAATTAAGCTAGGTTCTTGAAAACTTCTAGTATTTGCCAAAGTTACGACGTTAGTTTATGACATAAGTTCTGGTACTTGATTGGGGTTCTTGCTTCTGGTCGTTAAACAAATTCTGCTAGCACTATGGACACATTCAGTCAATGTGAGGTCTTATTGACCGGCCAGTTTAACCTAACCTACATATATGATTCGTAACTACATTACCAGGAGTGTTAGGTAATGAAAAGTATGAAAGTGTTAAATCGTGCTACACAAAGCGTTTAATGCCTTAAGTCGAACAAAAATCGATGAATTTTAAAGAGGTATGGTAAGAACATTGTTTCCAGAAAAGTAACTGTTTTATAGCTCTATTTTAAAACGACATGTTAGTATAAATTGTATGTTTCTACTTTCCGAACGCCGTAGTATGGTGGTAGCGTGCTCCTCCTACCTCAAGATCATGGGTTCAATTCCTGGGCAAAGCAACATCAAAAATGCAATGAAAAGCTTCTCAGGGAAAATTCATCTGCCTTTCGAAGTCAGCGTTCAAAATTTATGTACCTCCCGCCACTCTGTACGAAAAATTTAAAGGGCTACCATGAAAATGGAATGAGAAGCTCAGCCTTAAATTTCTTCGGAGCTCTACCGCACTTTGTATTCATTTATTTATCGTTTAATATTCATTTCTCTCTAAATATATCCCTAATATAAAATTATATGTAAAAGCACCGAACTCCCAAAACCCTAGCTGCTAACGGAAGATTGATGTTGGTGACAGTTACAAAATGGAATACATTTTGGAGCGATTTACCTTTAACCCTTGTCAATTTTGATTTGGGGAAAAACCCGTATCGACGTTGCGTCATTTTCACTATTCCCTTTTACACTGCACCTTTTATGAAAATTGATATTGAATTCATATATTGGATTATTATAAGTTTATACATTGTGACTGAGCGAAGCTGAGCCATAATGGGTATGATTGAGGTATAAAAACGCCAAAGAACATATTTTGACTGTTTGGGTTTTATTATCCTTATTAAGTGTGTCATAGCATACAAAATACACGTTTTGCTCTTTTCAACTTCAACAAGTTACTAAATTGAAAATCACAAGCAACTTCTTCAAATTTATTAAAAGTATGTTGACATAACCGTGCTGAACCTAAATTACCTGTCAATTTCACAAAATCTTCATTAAAGCCTGTTTGTTAAGCTACGAAATTTATTTATTTGTATATGAGAAGATGAGAAGCAGATTTGTTGTTATTTGTATCCTTATAGCATACTCTCATGCACACTTATGAAAATAAGCATTCATACTAGACTGGGTCGATTTTTTAACCGATATCACGTATATCCAAAAAAATAATTTTCGGGCCTGGAAAATTACATTTTTTTTTTTTTACTTTTTTTTTACTTAGGTTTTTAAGGTTTTTTCATGACCTACTAAAAGAATTTATATTTGAGTTTAAAATTTTCATGTATACCCTGTCTGACCCAAACATGTCCGATAAAAACGTTGGCGATAACAGTTAAAAAAAATATGTTATCGACAACGTTTTTAGTGGACATTTTTGGGTCGGACAGGGTATACATATGAAAGGCTCGAAAATTATTTTGTTTTGGGTATGCGTAGTGGAACTTTTTTCTCCTGAGCCCAAATCCTATCGAAAAATCGATGACGCGATATCAGTTAACTTTCGTCCATACAAATCGACCCACCCTAATACATACATATGTTCTTGGCAGAGAAATGCATCAAGCTTCTTACAATTTAAGGTATTTGAGTATACATTCGAGTAATTGAGAGATATTTGCTAGTTACAAGTTAATTGTAACTTCATGGTTGACTTCTTTATGTGAGCGCCATTAGACAACAAGAGAAAAACTCTGCTCGTGTTAATGGACCCAAGACATAATAACGTGTTGTGAAGGGAAAAGGAATGGGAGAGGAAAAGTAAAAAAGTATGTATGCGAACCAGAGCGAGTAAGAAAAGGAGGTGGAATAAGAGAAAAAAAAAATAAGCTGAAATAAGTGTGAAAAAAGGAAGCTGTAGACTAAGAAAAAGAATGAATGAATGATTAAAATTAGATGAAACTAGAGACCATTATCGTTAGCTGAATGTGAAAATGTGCCAAGTCACTTTTTTTTTTTTAAATTGTATTTTAATGCAGTTTTAAAACAGAATTCAAAAGACATCGATCACAAGAAAAAAATATTTTAATTTTTAATTTTTACATGCTGTTTGCAATGATGTGTAAATGTGCTAAGTCGTCAACTATTCAAAAAAAATGTGCTAAGTCAACCAGTCAATAATATCAATCTGAATTACTAGTAAATTCTTTGTGCGCGCATTTTATTTAGTTATTTAATTCATTCAGTTTAAAAGTACATGCTTTGTTGTTGTTGTTGTATTAACGGTAAAGACACTCCCCGAAGGCTTTGGGCCGATGTCGATGGTCCCTTTCCGCATATAGATCAGGTAACAAAGCACTATTAAGGTACTAGTCCGACCATCTCGGGAACGATTTATATGACCACATTGCACCTTCTAGGCCATCCCGTCCTCCCCACCCCCTAGTTCCATGTGGAACTTGGGGTAGCCAGAGCCTCGGCTGTCAATGAAACAGAATTCGCCACGGGTAGGTGAGGTTGGCATTTGGGTTGGAGAAGCTTTATATTGCGCTGGCAACCCCTTGAGAGGGTTGCCTGCACAACCCCTTGAAATTGGATTCACCCAATTGAGACATACCTTTGGTGTTTGATAAATGCTTTGCGCTAACCATAATCTACTTCAATTATTACATGTCGATAACTACATGCTTTGTTACAGACTAGTTAAAAATAGAAAACAATTACAACTTAAACTTATATAAGCTGTTATTAAAATTAAGAACACCTACTGAATCGATTTGCTAGATGTATAGTCCTAGTTATAGGTTCATTCATAGCATAATTCGTTTTATTAGTTATTTCGATAAATAATCTATTATGCCGATCATCACGCTTTGGAATATATGGAATGCACATTTATTACATTATAGGCAAGCATGAGTGAGATTCAAGTTGTCCTGTCATGCAAAGCCTGAAGACCAAGCAATTTGCACCTGCTGGTATATGATTGGAGGCCGTCTGCCCAGTGAGTATGCTTCAGCAAAGCAATTTTTGAAAAAAATTTTGAACTCTCTCAATTTTATAGGAGTTATATTCATAGAAAGGATTCCATATTATTGAGCAATATTCAAGACGACTTCTGACCAAGGATATATAAAGTGCCTTCAACGTCATAGGTTTCTTAAAGTCACTGGTGTTACGTTTACTGAACCCAACCATTGCAACAAATATTGAAACAGCGAAGTCAATGGTACTAGAAAAAGAGAGTTTAGAGTTAAAAATTACACTCAAGTCTTTACTCTCTTTACAACTATTAGGAGATTTAATATTTAGTTTGTAGATAAAGTATGTGGCAGTTGTCTTTTTGGAATAAGACACAACACAGCATTTGTTTCAATTTAATTATAAATTATTGTCTGCGCACCATTCGGCAAAAGAGTCCAGATCAGAACCGTTAGAAATAGTTTGACAAATAAATAGTATTTCTTGTGAAATATATAGTTTTAGTGTTTTATTTCAATCATTAAAAGTGTGGAGTGATGGGTATGGGATTGACTAAAAAGTGCTAAGTCAGGAGAAAAAATTTGTTATGAGTGCGGAAATTGTGCTAAGTCATAAAATAGCTGCTGGGTTGGCATACATGATTTTTATTTATCTTTTTCAAAGCTTCTACACTCAAAAGCATTGCAACTAAGGTATCCTCCTTCACAGTTTTGAAAAAAAGAAGGTTATTTAAAAAGTTATTCATTTTTTTTTTCGTCTCCTGTAAAATTCGTAAAAGTTGACTTAGCTCATTTTCACATTAAGCTAACGTTATGCATAATATACATTATAGCTTGGGTAGGCGATAACCGAACAGAATGGATCAAGAGATGTAAGATTTTGAAATTACGTTTCCTCTTAAAGCTTGGTTTCCCCCCAAAGCGGTGCCGCTATATTACGACCGCTAAAGGGCGGCCGGTATACTGACCGTTTTCAGTGGCAGCGCTTTGTTGGAAAGTACGAAGAGTTACGGCAGACGATGCGTATTAAATTTAATTTTGCATTTTTGCGTGTTCTTTTAATTTTTTTATTATTTTGGTAAATAAACGTACAAGAAAAACAATTTAAATTTAAAAATGTTTTCTATTTTCGAAACTATTTCAACTATATGACAAAACGTTCACCGCTTTGACAATAGCGGTGGGAAAAAACGGTTTGAACGAGTTCCTATCATCACGACGGCCGTAATACTTTATGCCCTGCCGCTCTATTACGTTACGGTGAACTCACCATCTTCTTAGTTTTCACATAGTTACTTTTACATTGCAACATTTTTGACAACGTACTCTTCCTCTATGTAGCGATATTTAGGGGCACCACTTTATAGGAAACCAAGTTTTACACAGCATAGTTGTTGTAAACTGTGTGGGTTTTCGTTATTGTTTTAATGTAGGTCAGGAACTGAATGAATGGATCCAAAGTAATGGAAAGAGTAGAGTCTGCTGCCAAATAACTCAAGGAAGTAATAGCCATAACAAGGTATTATAGAAACTAGTACAAACTGTATCCGTGTTAATTTTTATGTTGGCAACCAAGCAACAATTAAGGCAATAATCTCACATGGCACAGCATCTAAAAGTATGTTGGGGTGTGGGTAAACTCTGGAAAGAATCGGGATAGGCAGAAGCATAAATCTATATTGGATCCCAGGGCATATGGGAAGAGATGAGTATGGAAAAGCAGACAAACCTCGAAGCTTGCTCCGTTGGCATCCCAATAAGATTAGGTGAGATTAGGAGAAAGCAAGATTTGCGCTTGATCGGCCAAGGGGGAAAGACGTCGACCCAAGCGTGAGGCTGTAAAGCGTAGATCATGTGTAGGTCAAACGACCTTAGACTAACAAAGTTATTTCAGTCATTAAAATGAGAGCACTGTAGACTGCTAGCGGATTATCTGACTAGACACTACATTCCGGTGTCACATGCCTTCAAATTAGTATAGTTCATTGAAAGCAAATGAGGGAAGTGCTATTTGGTGAGGAATTAATCGAGCACGTTTTGCGGTCGTACCCTGCACTTGCCAGGCTATGATGCCAGCTATAAGGAGTGATACAGCTGTCGGATATAGAAGCAGTAAGTGGCATGAATCCAAGAAGCCTTTCTTTTATTGGCCAAGAGGACGGAGTTATTTTATAACACAAGTCCTGGTTTTTGATAGGAATTTTTAGTTTGTTCATTAAAAAAAATCTCTGGTGACACTGCGGACTCATTAAGTCTATTTAAAGTCGCTCACGGACTGGCCAGTTCAATCTTGCCCAATCTAAGCCTTTCCTCTCAAAAGAGAATCATAAATAATGCCGAAAATCTTTGGCAATGAATAGTCATAAATGTAATTCCCAAGTATACAATGTCAAAAAATCACAAAAAAATATTCCGTAATATCTCGAAAAATATCGACAAATGTCCTAATTATAATCATGTAACTAACAATGGGGTGTCTCTGAAACAAAGGCGATGGTAGAATTTTATTGGATGTTATAGGTGCCCTTCTCCGGGACACATTAAATTTATTTAAATATGTATTCGTGAAAATCGTGTACATTCTTGCGACTCATTAGGTGCATTTAAATTTAATCCAATCTGCTATATAAAGGATCATCCAAGAAAAACAGAAAAAATATGAGAGGAATATTTTTTCGAGTTCATTCCACGTTTTCGAGAAATCGGTGTTAAAACCTCTTATATCAGCGGATTGTGACTCAGCACATATCAATAGACTGCGGGAAAATTTTTCATTGAAAAAAGATTGACTTTGACACGATAGAAAGGTATAACCTTTATCTTTGTTTTTATGGCTCAGGAAACTCGCGATGACCACAATAACATTCCAGGAAATTGAAAAAAATTTCAACTTTTGACCGTGTTCTGACATTCTTAACTTTTACCGAAACTTCTCTATGAATGCTGACCTTTTTCTCACCGGAATCATAAATATCAGAAAATTTTACTAAGGGGCAAAATTTTTTAGGCATGCCTTTCAAAGAATTCAATATTTGGTAAGCGATCAAATTAACAAAGATTTAACAAAGAAGGCAAATGTGGTTCATGAGTACATGGCGTATACGTAAAAAAATAATCGTTAGCGGTTAGTAGAATAATGTAAACAAACAACTATTCGAGAAATGAAATTCGATTAGTAAACGAAAATCGAATAATCGAATACATCATTGGTCGAATAATTCAAATGGTCGAATTATTCGAATAGTTTTAAGAACCTTACTAAACAAAGGCACGGACGAAGACTACATCAAAAACTTACTTTAGAGTCACGCTTACACTTACAGGCTGACCGTGGTTCACATTAGTGGCTACGGTTGAGTTACTCTTATGGTTACGACCAGATTAAGGTAATGGTGACGTGTATGGGTTTTGTATTTTGTGTATAAAGGTTTCCCAACATAGCGTTCAAAGTCGCCATAAACATGGTGTTCCCGCCATTTTTAACAGAAAACAAATTAATAAAGGAAATAAATAATTTAGCTTATGCAGTTCACTGATACATACGTATGTTAACGAAAAATGCACACTTGTTCTTAAGTATGTATATATGTATTTTCTTAAGAATTGTCAATAACTTGGAGGTCTTCAACCAGACGCGTTGCTTTTGTGTAGGCACACGAAAAGAACTTTACACCTTTTTAAGGTTTTAATTGGCTGGTTCAATAAAATTTCACAAATACGACAAAGGTCATAGGTAATTGAAATTTCACATATGAGTATATGAACTTGTATGTATAACAAACATATGTCCGTTCAGATATTCAGGAATTTCGAAACAAATTTTGTAGCCCAAATCAATTATATCGAGTTTTCTTTTCAAATTACACTGTACAACAAGAACTTCGCAACACAGTTTCTGAAATTTGACATAGCACTGATAAATTTATCTGAAGAAACTTGTAGTCTAGCATGTCTAGTTAACTTTTAATTTGCATTTAAAGTTCAATTGGTACCAAGGTTTTTTTCAGCCATGTATGCAGAATTGTAAATGAAGTACATTGGTCCTTGTAAAAAAATTACCATTTCATACTAACACGCGCCAAGCGAACACTCCTGAATATCGTAAAAGAGGGCTCGGGCAAAGAAACGGCCATCCATCTCATCCCGAAACATGGAGGCATTAAGAGACAAGATCCCAATTTCTCAACTTTCGTGAGATGACATTCGCAGGCAGGTAGTCTTTCGGAAATGATATATTGGGAGACAATATAACATGGAATACAGCTAGACTAGAGGGCATCCAACGCCTACACAAGATCGTATCGTACACCAGAGGGGATTTTATCTGGAGTCCTTGAACCCAGAGCCAGAATAGCAATGCTTCTAGGAGTACAACCGACTATATTTCAAGCAGGAGCATACGCTTTAAGTCAGTATGCTGAGCTGAAATTTAAACGCAAATACTCCAATTTAACTATAGCCATACTTAGCGACAGTCAAGCCGCGTTGAAAATAAGGTCAACACGCAAGTCTTGGAGTACGTGGAAAAGTTAAACCATCTAGGACCACACAACGAAGTACTGCTGGCCTTGGCACCAGGCAACAGCGCAGTGGAGAGTTATGCGCCCGCTTATTACCCTGGAGCCTGAAGAAGAGAGGGAAAGGAGGGAAGACTGACACAATGCGCTAGTTGAAGACAATCTAAGTTACTGTTAGGAGGTTATAGTACAAATCGCTACAGGGTAATCATAGGCATACCACAACGAAGATCCTCGGTTCACACCCCGTGCTAGGCAACATCAAAATTTTAGAACCAAGTTTTTTCAATTAAAAAAGTTTTTCCAGGCGGGATCGCCCTACGGCAATGATTTGGTAAGCACTCCGAGTGTATTTCTAACATGAAAAGCTTCTCAGTGAAAACTCATTTGCCTTACAGATGCCGTTTGGAGTCGGCATATTTGTAGAAAAAATAAAAAGGAGCACAGCGCAGATTGGAATAGTGGTTATCACGCCTTATATTTATTTATTCATTCTTGCAGCACATTGTAGGCTCAACAGCCACATGCAGAAGTTGGTTTACAATCGAACACACATGTAGTTGCTACATGTTGATGCAACATGTTGCTAAAGATTCACTCGGCATTTCACTTATGAGGTAAAAAAAAAACTATCAAAGAACTAGCGGTGAAAAGTTGAAGTGTTAGTATGAAAGGTTAAGCTTTGTACGAAAAAATATTTTCCTGGGCATCAAAGTTATAACTCTTCCAGATTTGTTGCAACGTGACCAAAAAGCTCTTGTAAGACCTTAACCATTAAGTGCAAAAAAAATTGCTCAAATGTACTGGACTATAAGTTCTTATCTATACCCAGCCATAACTCTCTGTACAAATAGTGGTTTCTAATAAATACCAAAGATACTCTGTTCCAGAAAAAAGTTCAAACTTTGTTGGGCTGTGTTGTCCATCATTAATAAGTTACCTTTGTTAAATGATATGCTTGTACTCCTATTGACTTTCTCAATTTTACCTTCGACGTCATTTTAGTGGTCATTGCTTCAATGTGCTAGTGCTTATTTATTGTCAGCCAATCAAGCTTAATGATTTAATTCTACCCAACCGCACTGGCCGAGTAGATGTTGGGTAGCATTCCATGCATACATTTATAGCGGCAACTTCCGCTTGAAACACGGTGCAGGATTCGCTCAGCCCAAACTTTTGGCAGCCTTCGAGTTCCTATTACAATACGGCCTCCAACCTTCCCATCCAGCTCAGATCTATCCATAAACAAGTTTACTAGACCCATGCGTCAGATAAGTTTCCAAGCACACTTTTTCTCTCTGCTAGCAAAGCAGAAATTGGCGGTAAATACCTTGTGTTGCTAGGGTTGAAGCTGAAAATAGTAAGGAAACTTCCGTGGACCCTAATTCTATATACTACGTTCCAATGATTAATATAGACCGACCTGCAGCAGCTTTTACAACAACGTGCTCTTTATTTATTTTTAAAACTACATTAAGAGTAGCATATTGTACCTACTCATAAATAAAACTATCTCTGTTTTTTTCTTAGTTTGCAACCAGTCCGCTGGATTCAGCATCCTGTGCAGTACGTGTAGATCAACCAGGCGTTTCACCTTTTTTAAACAGAAACGACGGTCAGTTAATATTACTTGGGAAAAACTTTGAGCCTCAGTCTTCAGTATTAAAGTGGCTTTATCCATACTTCGACAGTTGCAATTATAGAAGAACTACTAGTAATCCCCTTTGGCTACAATCGCTGGAGTTTAATTTTATAGCAACGGAACATCAAGCAGTTGAGTTTTTATAACTAAACACTACTTTAAAGCCTACTTACCGCGTATTGCTAAATTACTACCTAACTCTCTTAAGTATCCATACGGTGCAGGATCCCTACGAAATTTTTTTCGAGCATAGCGGACTCATGTCGCACGTTCTTACATACACGTTTTTCCGCTTGGATCTCTTTAGTTTTAACTTATAAATGTCTACATTACTGGTTAGAGATCCCAACCTGAGGTATGATTTCGGCAAGGAAGTTTATGTACCGGTCCGTGCTGTGGTGATAACGTGCTCCGCCTACATACAGCGAAGGTCCTGTGTTCAAGTCACCGGCAAAGCAACATCAAAAATTTAAAAAAAAAACATGTTTTAAATTAGAAAAAATTTGTTCTAGGTGGAGTCTCCCCTCGTCAGTGGTTTGGTAATTGTGTTTCTGCCATGAAAATCTTCTCAATGAAAATGCATTTGTCTTGCAGCTACCATTTGAACGCGGCTTAACTCCAGTGACTGTAGTCCAGTCCGGATAGTTTATAGGGAAAATTAAAAAGGAACACGACACAAGTTGGAAGAGAGGCTCGACTATTATTTCCTCGGAGGTAAATCGCGCCAAGTATTTATTTTAATTTCATCGCTTACTAAATACTGAAAACTTTGCATAGTATGTCTCAAAATATAAGGGAGCCAAAGGGAGCAAAAATCAACAAACGTCTCACAATACCGTAACTGTGGTCCAGAGAATTTAGCTTTGCCTTTTCGAGATTCAATGTTCCAGCACATCTGCTTTCAGGGAAGTAATAAATATACAAACACTCAATGTTACGTTGCTCGTTGGATAATAAAATGTAATGCAATGCTTGTGGATTTACTAATTACGCTTTTAGCTAATTCAGCTGGCAGCTTAAGTGTGATGCTCTAAAGTAAGTATGTATGTATGTAAGTACCTTGATTACTAAATTATCATAAATATGAATTTCCATTATAAGGGGAACACAATTAACATTCATGAAATTTTTTTGCATTCTCCCCCGTTTTATTGAATTTATTTCAGGTGGATAAGGTAATTGAAATCACACGTGTCGAGTCGATTAGGTAAATAAAACAAGACACGTGGGCAATGTCGTAATTATTTGAAGTCCTTTGCAAATAAAAGTTTCATGATACCATTTTCGCCGGAAATCTAGCTTAACATTTGGGTATATATAATTTCTTACCAAAAGGTATACTTTTGATTTCGAGCCTTGTGTTGAAAACAGTTGCTCACGTAAGTGGTTACGCGTAACTTTGCTTAATTGATCTGAACTACTCTAAGCACGACACCAACATAACCACAGCCGGGCTTTGGATACTGTTGTTGTTGTTGTAGCAATAAGGACACTCCCCGAAAGCCTTTGGTAGGTGAGGTTGACAATTCGATTGGAGAAGGTATATATTGCGCTGGGGGGCTTTGGATACTCGATGCCTTATATAACATAAGTTTCAGAAAGCCTGCTGCTGGATGTAGAGTCATAGAGGACCTAACTGGCGGCGATCACAATTACCTCACTTTGTGCCTTAATGATTCCGATCAGTGGCAGAAACCGAACGAGCCACGCCAACATTAACATGGGACGCATCCAAGATCGATTCTGCCATGTTCTTTACATCAGTACTGGAGGATATCCCACGGATAACAACAGCTCCAGTGTGGCAGATAAGACGGCTAAAGAAACTATGCGCTGTGTTCGCCAGGTTTGCACTGTACTCCGCAAAGGGTTGAAGAGGAGTAAAAAGCAGGTACATTGGTTGATATAAAAAGCCTAGCAACACTCGCAGGTGTCAGCACTGAAGCTCTAAAAAAGTTTGCATTGCGCATATAAAACCTAGAAAAACTCCAGGACGGAAGGAACACCCGCGAAGGCAATCAAGCTTGCTGAAAATAAGTTCCTTCAAGTTATGTTGCACACGTACAACAAATGTCTCGAAAAAAGATGTTCCCGACCAGATGGAAGTTAGCACGACTAGTTCTCATTCCAAAAGGGGAACGGAGTCTCCAACTCTTCATCGTCTTAACGCACACTGTACTTTTGGACATTGTAGGCAAATTGACGGAGAACTTCCTCAAGCAATGCCTCACAAGAGTATTAGCGGACGAGGGAGGACTGTCTCGCCGACAGAATAGTTTCCGGAGAGTAAACTTCATATTAGATGCCATAGCAGAAGTGATACATGAAGTCAATAAAGCCGAAATAGGGTGCCACAGAGCAAGACCGATAGTCGTTCTGGTCATGCTGGACATCAAAAACGCATGTAGCTCAGCCAGATGTGACGAAAGGCTTCAGGTTTTAGAAAACACTTTCAAGGTGCCGCAATATTTGCTAGAATTCTTAAGAGACCCACCCACAGAGCGAGACCGGTAGTCTTGGTGATCACGCTGGACTACTAAGGAACCTACCGATAGTTACGGCCTTGACGGATTTGGGTACATTTTTTATGGGAATAAAGCGCTACGTTTTGTTATGCAAGCAGCATGCCGTTATCTTTGGAAATGGTATGCAATATAAGACAATTGGCCAATTCACAAGAGTGTCGTATTCATTTGAAATTTTAAGATTTGAGTTGTTTCAAGGGTTTCCTATATAAAATTTGATAAAAGCATAGCACATACGGCCAGGGGGAGGCCTTGTGAATTGCCTAAATGTCAAGGCGACGTCGATTCAAAATAAAATGAAAGTCAAGTCAGAGTCAAAGCAAATTCGATTCAAATGAACCAAAGTTAAATGAAAGTCGAACGAAAGTCAACACACAGTCGCGTCAAAGTGAAGTCAGATTCAAAGTCATGTCCAAGGCGAGTCAAAAATAAATCAACTTCAAGTCAAAGTCATGTTAAAGTTAAATAAAAGTTAAGACAAAGTCCACTTAAAGTCGCGTCAAAGTTAGTTTTAAGTTGAGTAAATATGAAGTCAAAGTCGGGTCAAAGTGTATTCAATGCCGATTCAAACTTAATTGCAAGTCTAATAAAGGTCGAGTCAAATTCAAGTCAAAGTTAAATTTAGGACGAGCAAAAGCCAAGGCTAAACTGTTTCAAAGTTAATTTAAAGTTGCGTCAACGTCAACTCAAAGGCGAGGGAAAGTCAAGTCTAGTTCGAGTCAAAATCAACTCAATATCGAGTCAAGATCAAGTAAAGGAGGAGTAAAAGTTAAATCAAAGTCAAGTTAAAGTCGTGTTAAAGTCGAGTAAAAGTAAATACAAGGTCTAGTTAAAGTCGCGTTAAAGGTTACTTTAAGTTAAGTAAATATGAAAATGAACTCAATATCGAGTCAAGGTCAAGTAAAGGAGGAGTCGAAGTCAGGACAAAGCTAAGTAAAAGTCAAATTCAATTCAAAATCAAGTCAAAACCAGTCACCCAAGTCAGAGTAAATCCAAAGCCGAAGTCAAAGTCAAGTCATGTTAAGTAAGCAACCAAAAAAAATATACGGCATGCTTCTAGTACTACCCCCAGTGCCTCGTGAACGGTTTTATGTGTCCCCAGAATCTTCGCGTCTGTAGAGTTTTGTGGCCTCTTACGACAGGCATGCCCACCACGGAAATACTCTTAGCTCATTACTCGCTGGGACCGACGAGTAGTGTATGTTCCCACATCAAACTAGACGAGTACGTGATACTATGTTTTTTTTAAGTTCTTTGTAAATTATGCAAGTAAATCAAAGCTCGGGTAGGACAACGGGGAGTTAGTGTATGCATGCATGCTTTAGGTGGAGGAGAGTTATATTCAAACAGATTACCTTTATAAATATCTTTATTAGTCTCATAAGGCTCACAGCCATTATCATAGCACAAATTTAGCAAATGTTTTTGTTCACAGCGTTACTAAGTAAGTATAATACATTTCCATACATAAATATGTCTGAACTATTGTTCGTATACAGCAGTTCAGATCTATTTTTAAAATAAACAATTTGTAGGCAATTGATTAAGGATAATCGGCCGTTTCATCAAATACGCGTACATAATGCTCATCGTTGCTTCTCGTTTCTTTAACAACTGGAAAATTTTGTATTAAATGACGGCTTGCCTCTTTAGCATTTTCGAATCGATTACTACAGCGACGACATTCATCCACAAACCATTTTGCTAAATATTCTCGTATTGATTCGGTAGCTGACTCAGTATGGATTTGTGACGCATAAAAAGGATATCTAAAAAATATTTTTATACAAATAGGTATCATCATAAATAGCTATGGAATATTTTATGTTGTAAGTATTAGTGATGCAGTGAGTACTCGCTAAAGCAAGCGTGACTGGTGTGCTTTAAGCTCTTCATTAATTACAATAAAATGAAAAAATTTTGATTACTATATAAAATATTAAGTCACACTTATGAGCAGTCAGTGAAATACAAGTGAGCCAGAAAAGGGCGAAAACTATAGCACATCTACAATGCAATAACATAGTTCATTTTTTTGGAACTACAAGGGCAGTTGCGCGAAGTCCATATCGATCTTACATCCGTTTTTCTTAAAATCAATGAGATTCCATGTACATACTACAAATAACTTGCGCATGCAAAATCTTTCTAGTCTCCAATACGTATTGTAATGAATTTTGGGGAATTCTGCTTATTTTGCACCTTCTGCTAACGTTCGAATCTTTGAACTGTCAAATAAATAACTCAAATATTCAGCATAACAAAACTTTCTTTATTCAAACGACTTTGGGAGTAGTGGCGCGTTAAAATCAAACTGACTCAATATTCCTCAGCCTGCACTGCTTTTATAATCTGTGTTGCCTCGTACGCATATTTCCCCTAAGGTCTAGACTTTTCACGAACATGCTTTCTGGAACAGTTGTATCTCATACTTGGTTATTTAGCTATTGTAGCATTCACTCATTAAGTTATTCATTGACACATTCATTTATTTGTGCAAACATATATCTCAAGCCGTTTTGGAATGTCTTAAAATGCATTGACTCTTACATACATGTTAATAGATTTGTACATACATATATTTTGGCTCGCTTTGGTACGGCCTAAGATTCATTGACACATTCATTAATTAGTACAAATATTTATTTTCTACATGCCACGGTAACTAAGCCGTGCACTGTCTGGTAACCTTAACCTTGGTATGTTACGGCTTAGAGCTTGCTCGCCACAAGCCTTTACATATATACAAATTATTAACATGATTCATTTGTGCTTGCGTTGCAGATTCCACAGCTTATTTTATTTATGCTTAGAATGCAGTTCCCAGGGAACTGAACTGAAAGTATATGTATGCAATACAACTGAACTGAATGTATATGAGTGTAACACACTTAGTTTGTAAGTATTAGTGTAAGTAGGTATTTTAGCTTATAGAAATTTTGTATAAAAGAAACAGCTTTTTAATAAAGAACTCAATTCCGTCTGGTGCCGCTAAATGGGCACGACACCAAATCCAATTACTTTTTATTCCCATCATTACCTATATACGTGTGTATATGTGAGCAACAACTTCTGCTCTTAGCTGTTATGTGTGATTGTTTCTCTTTCTTCAAGCTGCTGGTTATGTGTATGTGTGTCTGCTTTCTATGATGTGTTCATGTACATAAGTGTGACTGCTTGCCTTAATGTTTACATATAAATAAGTGTGGCTGCTTGCTTTATTGTTGTTGTCCACTTATTTGGTAGCAGCACAATGATGATGATGGCGGCCACCGTGGTGTGATGGTAGCGTGCTCCGCCTACCACACCGTATGCCCTGGGTTCACACCCCGGGCAAAGCAACATCAAAATTCTAGAAATAAGGTTTTTCAATTAGAAGACAATTTTTCTAAGCGGGGTCGCTCCAAGGCAGTGTTTGGCAAGCGCTCCGGGTGTATTTCTGCCATGAAAAGCTCTCAGTGAAAACTCATTTGCCTTGCAGATGCCGTTCGGAGTCGGTGTAAAACATGTAGGTCCCGTTCGGCCAATTTGTAGGGAAAATCAAGAGAAGCACGACACAAATTGGAAGAGAAGCTCGGCCTTAGATCTCTTCGGAGGTTATTGCGCCTTACATTTATTATTTTACAATGATGTATAGAACTTCTGATATTCGCCAGAGTATATTCCAAAAATAAGGCCGTGTAAACAGATATCCATACTATCACCACAGAGATAGAGAAATAGTTCATTTTGAGGGGAAACACCTATTCCCCGGAGTTTAAATACATCTTCTTTGTTTAAGATAATATAATATAACTGGAGCAAACATATCGAGCACAGATCCGGAAGCGCTTGCTTTATCCCCCCGTAGCCACATCTTATTTTACGGCTTTCCGACTTAGTAGCCGGCAATGGAAAGAAGCAGTGTAGTCTCCAAAATGACCAGTCGAAATCCTTAAATCAAAGGCAAACACATCAACAGATAAAAATGCCATGAATGATATTGGGGGCATATTATCATTTCGATACAGCACTAAGCTGCTAGTAAATAAATGCATAGCAACAGGAAAGCAAGCACCCACACATACATGTAAACAACGAAGCTAAGAGCGAAGAGAATATATCACATATATATGTACATGAAGACATCAGTCAAAAGCGAAGAAGAAAGAGAAACAGTCACAAATCATGTAATCATCGCCTAAGAGCAGAAGTTATAACTCAGACATATACAAGCCTATAACTAAAAGACAAGCGTGAATATCAGATACAGAAATGAGAAATAAATAAGCTGCTGTTCGGGAAGGCTGTACGTGAAAAGTCCAGACTCTAGGTGAAATAAGCGAATAAGGCAACGGAGAGTATAAAAGCAGCGCAAGCTGAGGAATAGTAAGTTATTTTGATTTTAACATGCTATAAGTGAAGTACGCGAGCAATTGTGTAGTCTACTACCCTGGGAGTGTTGTAAACAAAGAGCATTTTCCTATTCTGAATATTTGAGTTAATTATAAAAAAAAAATACCAGTCTAGTTGCAATAAATATAGACAGAAGGCAGTCCTGCCCTTAAGATACATTCGATTTGGCACTGCCACATGTCATGGTCCAAAAGGAAGCGAATTTCCGTTCGTCTGTGCTACAAAATAAAACGAATCTTCCATCCAAGGCAAGGGAGAGACGACCTTAGCTTTGACCCGCTTATATTTGAGTCAGCAAAGCTCAACGAGAATCTCGCGAGAGGCCGATACTCCAAAAAAAGGCGTAAGCTTCACTGGCTATATCACTATTACTTTCAAACATATTCGACAATGTACTGCCGACCACTCTAGAAATGTGACCCTGGCGCGTAACCAGTTGTAACAATCTTCCCTTCGGCCAACACAGCTATGATACGAACGGGTCGAGTAGATATTAAGAAGTACAGACGACTCTAAATATGTAGAATGAGTATTGTTTCTTTCACGTCTTGTTGTGTTGTACCGACAATAAACAAGCAATTGATAATAAATATCGACGATAGCTTTTACATTCGCGAACCTGACGTTTGAGGTATCTTTGGCATGCATGAACAGCAGCGAACAGAAAAATAGCAGTGGGATTTTCTATAAAATTTCGCGAATTAAAAACTTCGATATTTTAAGAAAGAACTGCTATGAATTTTGAAACTAAATCTATGTCGAAATCATTTTCTAAAAAG
Organism: Eurosta solidaginis; assembly: GCF_040869045.1. Taxonomy (NCBI): domain Eukaryota; kingdom Metazoa; phylum Arthropoda; class Insecta; order Diptera; family Tephritidae; genus Eurosta; species Eurosta solidaginis. The sequence continues at coordinate 210,386,820 of NC_090323.1, forward strand.
TAAGAAAATTTGAGAAAATTTTACGAAAATTTCAAACTTTGTTTGCAGCTTTTAAGTATGCAGTTTTGTAGCCAAAACAACTTTACATCCATATTCTGGCTCTGAGTGCTGACAATAAAAATAATAAGTGTAAGGCGCGATAACCTCCGAAGAGATTTTAGGCCGAGCTTCTCTTCCAATTTGCGTCGTGCTCCTTTTTAATTTTTCCCACAAATTGGCGGGACGGGACCCACTTGTTTTATGCCGACTCCGAACGGCATCTGCGAGGCAGATGAGTTTTCACTGAGAGCTTTTCATCGCAGAAATACACTCGGAGTGCTTGCCAAACACTGCCGAGGGCCGACCCCGCTTAGAAAAATTTTCTTCTATTTGAAAAACATTACTTCTAAAATTTTGATTTTGCTTTGCCTGGGCGTGAACCCAGGGCATTCGGTGTGGTAGGCGGAACACGCTATCATCACACCACGGTGGCCAGAGTGCTGACAATAGTTATAGAAAATTCCAACTGTTCCCATAATTTATAATGTTTCAATAAAAACAAAACTATAACAATTTTCGGTTACTGAGCGCCTATTGCCGTTAGTTTAACAAAGTAAAAGGTATAGGCCTCCCAAAGTTCGCATTGGGCAGTTTTTTTCCGAAGAGTGTTTAAGATTTTCCTCTTAACAAAAACTGAAACAATTTTTGTTGTTATAAAAAAAAAAGCAAAAAAAAAAAAAACAAAAAAGTTATGCTAGGCCTTGAGCTCGATTCGAACCCGCGGTCTTACAAATCAGTAGGCCGATATAAGAACAAAAATTGTTAATACATCCCAGAGCACGGGGATAAAAGTGTCAATAAAATATGACACTATGGCAGCATTGCCATCAAACAAGTCCAATTTTCACATCCATTCTGCAACAGATGTCGCAGTGTTGTGAATATCAATTGGCACGAACCAGAATAGAAGTAGGATTAATGAAGACAAACAAAAAACCGCTGTGATGGCTGAATGGTTATAGCAGCGGCGCCTAAACGTTGCCGATGAAGGAATTTAGCAGTTCCCGAAATGGATCTATACAACGAGCTTTGGCAGTTGTCTAAATTTTTCTTTCTTCTATTTCAATTTAAAAATTGTTTCAATTAAGAAAAACTTTATCATAACAATAATAATGATAAAAACAAAAAGTATTGTTAGGCCTTGAGCTCGATTCGAACCCGCGATCTTACAAAAAGTGAAAAAATTTTTTTTTTTTTGATATGGAGGAAAATGTGAAAACATTTCGGAAAAGAAATTGTCAAAAATTAATGCGAATTTTGAGAGGCGTATAGCTTGTACTTTGTTAGACTTTAACTGATTGGGCCACAAACTGCATACCTAAAAAGTGCAGAGAACTCCAAATAAAAAACTAGAAGTTTTTATAAAATTTATTCGAATTGTTTCGAAAATATTTTTTAGATTGGTTTGAATAGGCTCGGTTACAAAATTCACAGAAATTTTTCTTAAAATATCGAAGAATTTAATTGACGAAATTTTATAAAAATTGCCACTGCTTTTTTTCTTTTCGCTGCAATAAAAGTATACATATATGTGAATGTATGTAATATGTTTGTATTTAAATTACAATATAAAAGGGTGATATTTACTTGCGGTGTTCCATAAACGTTGCGAACTCCTTCATGCCATCTGTGTTTGTCGCCAACACATGCCAATCGTCTTTGAAGCTTTTGCAGGACTTAAAAAATAATAAAAAATTTTCAGCCCAATTCTAAAAAAATTCCTTGCGAGTTTTTTCCCTTCTCGCATTCCTAGTATTTAAAAAAAAATTCTTGTGAGTTTTTTCACTTCTACCTTTCCTCTTATTCTGGACAATGTTCGAAAAAAGGATAACCGGTTAATGGAGAAAAGTAGGCATTATGAATGCGATTGAAAGGAGATTCTGCCAGGAGTTTTTTTACTTATTAAATTAAATGGAATACATTAAAATAGTTTAAGTTTACTGTTTCTTATACGAAAAAACACTCAGCCTTATTGTAAACTTCGCGTGAATGCAATTCCCAATGGAAAAATTCCCACATTTGTTCTGTTCTCATTGTGAACTTCACAAGTGAAAAATTTCCCATTTTCGAAAAATTACCCTAACCGTCGACAAATTTTTTTCCACGTGAATTTATAGAATTTGTTCGCTAAACTGAAAGTGGGGAACAACACTCGATAAAATGTAAGGATTGTTTATTGCTTATTAAACTTAGTTAAGAATTATTTTATATCACATTAGGTCTATAAACAAAACTCAGTTGACTTTCTTGGTAAGCAATATGGCCGAAAATCCTGAAATAGGAAAGGGCTTCCAAAAAAAAATAAAGATAAAGTGCTGGCTTTTTGGAAGAAATTGAACAATTCCCTCAATAGCATGGGCCCACCGAAACTGCCGGTGACACGCAAAGGGAAAGTGCTTTGCCTGCACAAAAAACCAGCCAGCAAACTCGCAAAAAAATTAACCCTTCGGAGCTATTAAACATTGAACTAGATGTTCAAAAAGAAATGAATGACAACGTCAGAAAGGGCTTGGAAATCCAGAGTCATCACTATACTGAAATAGAAGGCCACTTAAAGGAATTAAACCAAGTTTACTAAAGGAAACAAAACGCCACAATTCGGAAATTGAACGGCTCAGAAAAATTGAAGTTGACCGTAAACTCATACTTATAAACAGCCAAATCGAGGTTCAAAATTTGAAAATACTAGCTGCAAAGAAAAGCTTAGGCATTAATAAGAATGTTTCGAACGTTTTTGCAAAAAAAATGAATTTTATGTACTTTATTTTTTCAAGTTGGCAAAGCAAGATTAACAATAAAGCCGCTTTTGAGCTAATACAAATCAGACATTTCTTTGAAGAGTGTCATTCAATTATAAAAACATTTTGTCATAAATTTACATAAGGCAATTGCCTATATTTGCTCTAATACGCTTAGCCTCATTCAGGTATGATGAATGCGATTCAGATTCTTCAAACTGCACGTGTTCAGAAATTTCCGGTTGAGAAGCTCTATTTGAAATAAAAGGTGTGTCATCGCAACGATACTTTAAGCATATATTGTGCAACGCGCAACAGACATTAGTAATTTGAGCTGCTTTCTTAGGCGAATAATGTAGGCCCCTGGCTCCTAGTACACACCTCCATCTATTTTTTAAGACGCCATTGGTCCTTTCCACAATGTTACGTCCACGTGCGTGAACCTCATTAAATAAGCTTTATGTGGAGCCCTCTTCCGCTGATCTGTGGGGTGTTAGCAACCAAGGCTCCAGTGAATATCCAGCGTCGCCTATTAACAAAATTGTATTTTGGGACTTACAGATTTCATTAAAATTTGACCTAGCAGCCAAACATTTCTAGTGCCTAGAAAGTAATCCTGCTCCATTGAAACCCTCAATTCACTTGTATTCCAAATTAATGAGTCAGCGTGTGTAGCATCGACGTATCTTATTGCCATTTTGTTATCACATACCTGCAGATATAATTATTAACGTGCGTAAAAGCATGCACAAATTTTACCAATCTACCAGCAAAACATTCATACTATAGTAACCCTATAATTCTAACGAGTGTGCCATCTATACAGCCAATAATGCCTGGGATATTAAATTGTTGATGAAAATCCAAAGCAATTTCACGCATTTCGTCTTTAGTAGGCCATTTTATCCACTGATTGCAAATGCACTCCTCAAAATATTCAATACTTCAGACAAGACGTGGCTAAAACTTGACTGCGATAAGCCAACATCCACTTGCATCCCTACTCCTTTTTGGTATGCTCCTTCACCAAAAAATCTTAGAGCAGCTGAAAGCTTTACGACTGTGTCTATTGCAAAACGTTTACGTGCCACTGGCAGATCACTGTGCAATACATCCAACAAATATTTGAACGCCGGCTTATTTATTCTATACAATTGGTGAAAGCTATGTATGAATAGTTAAAACGCGATTATTTATTTGGTTTACGAGTATAATTATTTGCATGTTTACCTTGCATTGGGTAATTCAAGGGGATTACACTTGTCGCGTAATATCCTCCTGGACACTCGTTCAGCCAATTGCTGATTCTTCTTCAATTAAACAAAGGCGCAAGTAAGCACTAATTACAATTTTAATATTTAACGCAAAAATAAAAATGTTTGACTACACAACAGCAATTTTGTTTGCAAAAATTTGTAAACAAAACATGAGTGATGTTCACAATAGCATATTCGAAATTCGAATATAAGGATTGATTCACATTAAATTAACGATACGAATTTTTTGTTCATGGGAAATAAAAAATTCATGGGATTGATTTATTCACATGAAGTTTACAATAAGGCTGACTAGTTTGTACAAAGTTGTGCTAAAATACATTAACATTATACCACAAAACACTTTGTTAGAGTCCAAAAGTTTATAAATAAGCAACGGAAGGGTTCTTAGCAAATTTGATGCAGTCATCCGGAAATTGCGCAAGGATTTTTTAAGAAGGCTTGAATCGATTTTGGCTTATACGAAAGAGGAATTCAACACGGCTTGGCCGCCAGAATATTGTGTTGCTGAATGAAAGCGGATTTGTGTTATCGAGCAGTCTTGTTGTTATGCTTCTTTATATTTTATTTCTCAAGTTTTAACAAATTCGCAACAATAACTAAATTTGTTAAACAAAAATAGAAATGCGCAGCAAAATTTCAATTGGCAAATTATCTGACTTCGAAAATTCGAAATTCCTATTCCCAAGTTATTATTCTCCCTAGGGGAAAAGAATTGGAGGAATTTTTCCGCGGGAATAAAAAAATCCGTGAGAATATTCTGTCTAATTCAACCTACTTTTTTATCAAAAGAAAAAAGTTCATTTGTCATTTCAACGGACGAGAATCTGTTGGTCTCAAGTTGACAACATTCTGTTAAAATAACAGATTCTCAATAAATCCAATTTATTTTTCTTTTAAAGGAACTAATTTTTATTTGGTAATTTCTAGAATAAACAACTGTTAAAATTATGCAAATACATCAGCTAATTTCAAAGAGAAACTTACGCTCACGGACAGAAATCTCTGCCATATCAACATATATAACGGTATTTCTAGTGTTGGCGAAATTCTGTTATTTTAACAATTTTCATTGGTGTTTTTAGCGTGACAGTGATAATTATTAAGTTACCAGAGTTATGGCTTACGTATAATGAAATTGTTTTTTGTTGATTTGTTTTTTGAAATGGTCCATTCGAAATCAACAATTTGTACGAAGTTGATTGAACAGCTATTGACAGAAATTTCGGTTGAATAAATCCATATGGAATTTAAGAGATGGTGAAGCAGAACCCATTAAAGGAGATGCCAGTGCAATTTACAGCTTCTCCAACCAAATTGTCAAACTCAACTCACTTATCCATGGTGAGTCCTGTTTATTTGGCAGGCGAAGCTAAAGCGGCCCAAAGTTCTTCACGGAAAGAGAATATAGGATGATCTAGAAAGTTCAACGTGGTCATTTTAAATCTTTTCCACAATGATCGGGCTAATAATTTAATGGTGAGCTATTTTCCAGCAAAGGATCATTAGCGTTGTGTAAACCTTCGGGAAGTCTATTTATCGCTACTAGAAGAACAAGAAGACTTGCATTCTAGCATTATCTTGCTGCATACAGTGCCATGTAAATTCCATCATAATTTACAGTCTACAGCGATCTTAAGGTATTTCATGCTGCGTTCCCTGGTAGGGTTTCCTCTTCCAGTTCCAACTCGGGGTATTACATTTCCTAGTAATTAAGATTATATGTGTATTTCCCGCTTTGGCAAATACCCAATGAAATCACAAACTGAGCTGAGCCAACAAAGAGGTAACTTATCGCAGATATTTGTCAAATATGATTACCGAAATGTCATCCCGTGTCCAACCACCTGCGCAATTCGTTGACGATCAGAGTATACTGCCGTGATGACACACGGCATGCCTTGCGGCATGTCGCACTACTAATTAATCTTAATGCTGTAACAGCTTAATCGAGGAAAGACTGTCCATAATTTTCTATTTCGAGACTTTGTTGAAAGCCCTGCCAGTACTTAGGAAGACACCTACAGCATATTCATGACCTTCCTATGCAAGGCAATATCTGTCGATTTGATTGTATACCTAAGCAGATGACGATTGATCTTTATAGCTTCAAAGCTTAGGCAAACCAATTGTCAATCTCACCTATGCGATGGGAATCCTCTTACAAATATGAATGTATCATACACATATTTAGCAGGCGAGTCTCTGCCGACCCCAAGTTCCTCATGGAACTAGGGGGTGGGGCGGGATGTCCTAGAAGGTTAAATGTGGTCATATTAATCGTTACCGAGATGGTCGAGCTAGTACCTTAATTGTGCTTTGTTACCGGAACATGCCGAATCTATATCCGGCAAATGAGCATCAACATCGATAACACTCCCCAAAACCTTCGGAGTGTGCCTTTGTCGTTAATACAACAACAACAACAACGATTGATCTAATTAATTATTGCCTAATTTAAATACTAATAACATCTGAATTCAAATATTGACTGAAACAAATTATATGTATTAAGATTATACATACCTCAATACTCACGCAGTACTTGTGTCGGTGCGGCCCAAAGGGCTCATTTCTCATCGCAACCTCTATTTCAGCGGGAAAATTCCGAAACATTCGTGACTCACGAAAATCTGTAAATTACAAATGCTTTTTCTTATGACATCTTTAAACAGGCAAGAGTTATTAACCTGGTAAAAATTTCACTGGTAAATAACAATTCATATATTCACAACTTTCCCTTGGATCAGTGCCATATTCTGTGTATCGCATAGCGGTTGTATAGAGCACTAGCAGCTGCATCCCCAAACATGTACCCCAAATAGGTAAGTAAACGTTTTGTTCGTTTTTCCGTATTGCTATTTTGATGATAGTGTATGTTGCTGAAACGCAATAATTTGTCAATTCTAAACGAGCAGGATCATGTTCATTTACAAAAACAGCGCCCCCAGGGATTAAAACACTGCGAGAAAAAGGAATGTAATCAATATAAATTTGAATGTCAGTTGTAACTTTGATTGGATTTAAGAATAAGAATAACAATATTAATACAAACAGCAAAAAATTAGCGAAGGAAAAGGAATTGAAATAAAAATAGGAATAGGAATAGAAGTAAGAATAGGAATGGGAATAGGAATAGGAATAGGAAAATAAAAAGTAATATGAATGGGAATAGGAATAGATATAGGAGGGGGAATAGGTGTAGATATAAGAAAAGGAATAGGAATGTGATTAGGATTAGGAATCGGAATAATAATAGGAATAGGAATAGGATTAGGAATAGGAATAGGAATAGGAATAGGAATAGGAATAGAAATAGGAATAGGAATAGGAATAGGAATAGGAATAGGCATAGGAATAGGAAAGCAATACGAATACGAATAGGAATAGGAATAGGAATACGAATACGAATACGAATACGAATACGTATAGGAATAGGAATAGGAATAGGAATGGGAATAGGAATAGGAATAGGAATAGGGACAGGAATAGGGATAGAAATAGGAATAGGAATAGGAATAGGAATAGGAATAGGAATAGGAATACGAATACGAATACGAATACGAATACGAATACGAATACGAATAGGAATAGGAATAGGAATAGGAATAGGAATAGGAATACGAATACGAATGCGAATAGGAATATGAATAGGAATAGGAATAGGAATAGGGACAGGAATAGGGATAGGAATATGAATAGGAATAGGAATAAGAATAGGAATAGGAATAGGCATAGGTATAGGAATAAGAATAGGAATAGGAATAGGAATAGGAATAGGGACAAGAATAGGAATAGGAATGGGAATAGGAATAGGAATAAGATTAGGAATATAGAAATAGGCACAGAAACTCCCCCAGCGGGTTAGGGGGTCAGAATATACCCGCGGTAGGTATGCCTGTTGTAAGAGGCGACTAAAATACCAGATTCAAGGGACTGTGTAGCGCAACCCTTCAGGTTGCCAGCGCAACATACAGCTTCTCCAAACCCAATTGTCAACCTCACCTATCCGCGAGGAATCCTGTTTCACTAACAGACGAGGCTCTGGCGACCCCAATCTCCTCATGGAATTTAGGGGTGGGGAGGGACGGATGACCTGAAGGTTTAATGTGGCCATATAAATCGTTCCCGAGATGGTCGGGCTAGCACCTTAATGGTGCTGTGCTACCGGAGCGTACCGGATCTGTATCCGGCAAAGGACTATCACATCGATAACACTCCCCAAAGCCTTCGGGGAGCAACCTTAGCGCTACAACAACAACAACAGGAACAGAAACCGAAGGGATTCAAGTCCCGGAAAAATCAACATCAAAATTCTTTAGAAAATTTAAGGGCGACACTCCGATTGTATTTCTGCCATGAAAAGATTAGCAGGGAAAATTTATTTGCCTTGTAGATGCCGAACAGCTTAAAACGTGTAAGAAAATTTGTAGGAAAAAACTAAAAAGTAGCACGACGCAAATTTGAATAGAAGCTCGCTTTAATCTCCTCGAATATCCATCGCACCAAGTGTGGAAGTGGGAGTGGATAAATGTGTGAGTGGAATATAAAAAAAAAATTTGTTAATAACAAATATTGCTTACCCATTTACTCTATTCAATATATACTCATAGTACTCTAGATCCTTATTGATCCTTCGTGAGCGAAGAATTTTGTAGTCATTCAATGAGGACAAAATATCTTTTAAATATTTTTTTTATAAAATATATGGTAGAAATAGCTTTCACCTACCAAATTGGCACAACTTCAGCTCCTCCAACTTCTAAGTACTCCACATATTTATCATCAATATAGCAAAATTTTTGTGTAGACATCCCATCTTTCCTATCCATACAAAGTACCCCTATTAAGGGTTTGCTTAGCGCGACGTTATTTTCAGTCATATTTAAAAAGCTGTGGAAAGGAAGAAAAATAAATTTAAAAAACAGACTTTGAGAGATATGTTTCTAGGAGAGGCCACGTAGGAGTGCCTAGAAATGAAAGGGCTCTTAATTTGGCCAAGTTCTACTTTGAAGAGGCTTCCTAGGTTCGCGAGCAACCACAGATTTTTTTCAGATTAACCCCTTCAAACAAAAATACATAGGTCAAAGATGTATCAAGTAAAGTACGGTCCCGTTTGGAAATGGTTAAGATATAAACTGATATTACTATTATTGAATATATCACACGCGAATTTTGATCCTAATTGGATACGATAAGAGTTTATCTTAAAAGGGTAATCTAAATTTTTAACCCTGTGCGAAAACCATGTGGTATCATTAATGAAATCTGACCAAAGTACTTGGTGCGAAGTACTTGAGCTAAATCAAACTAAGGCAGGGCAATGCAATTTTGTTATCAAAGTGTTAATGGCGAGTCATCGGTTTGTTTAACTATTTTTTCGTATCGGGGTGTTATAAATTTGCTTTCGATTACAAATGATATCAATGAATTGCAAATTTTGTACCGACGAGTTATCGGTTTCTTAGCGAGAAGTTATCGATTTATTATCAAAAAGTTGTATATCGCTTTATTATCTAAATGTTATAGATTATTTATTGAAAATGGCGATAGATGTATTACCACAAAGTTACCTATTTAGTTTTCATATCGAAAAGTTATCGATTTCTTATCGGAATGCTACCAAGTGGCTATCGGCCTATTATCGATTCATTATATCTGTATGTTAAGAAACATATACCAATAAAATTTTATTATAAAATTGACTCGGCAATACTAAACCGATTAGTTGTCGATAATAATTCACTATCAATAATAAGCAGATATTAAACAAATTACATTCCGATATCAGTTTTTACAAATAGAAGCCAAAGAAGTTCTGTGCAAGAAAACTGAAATTAGTTGATTCTGATGAAGTTACCTCTATTATCGTTTTACTTCCACCTCTGGTCTAGCTGTAACTAAATTAGGAACATATTTCGAAACGGAGAAAATGCTTTTTTTCTTATGTCTAAATATCCCCACAACAATTTTGTGTGGTCCTTAATCCAATGGGGTTAGAAGCTCTTAGTAAGTATTACAATATAACCAACCTACATAAAGTTCAGTGCACTGTGTGTGTTGGTGCCATCGGAGCCTGTCGCGCCTGCCCCACGGAAGCTTTAGACCCCATATTTAACCAGCAACCGATAGACACGCACATATTATGTAGGACGACACAAACGATACTCAGGAAGGGCATAGTAGTATCCTTAATATACTTCCGATGGAAACTTTTAATTCCGAAATATATTATTATATCGACAAACTGCAGTTCGAGGACAACTTAATACTTACCATCATTCCAGTAGAAATTTTTGGAAAAGGGGTGCGGCTCCAGAAAATGACGTAGATTTCTACGTCTCTCAAGCTGCCGTCTCAGGCAAAATTCCTCGCGATTCGACAATCGCTGCAGGTCCGCCACGTAACTGGCAAGATATCTCCACATCTTTTCTGACAGCCAAGCAATAATACAGGCGCCATCTGCATCATACATTAGCTCAATGTTAATAGGGGCATGCAAGCCACTTTTATCTGCATTAAGGGACGCTCTAGAAATATCCATTCCATGTTTCAGAAATGAGATGCCAGATGCGCTGGCACGTAGGGGCTCAACGGAAAAAAATCAGGGAATTACCAGCGTCATAGTCAGCATACCCCTAGTGGCAGCCAAAGGGGAAATTCGAAATGTTTACATCAATGAAAGAAGGACAAGGAGTCTGCCAAATAGATCCAGAAGTGACGCCCATAAGCTTAGAGCAGTTTAAACTCTCCTTTGGACTCTAAGCACACATGCGGAAAAGATGGGCCTTCCTCATAATTACCACTGCAGAAGTTGTAAAGACGTAACTACCAAAGGGGCTGTTAGCACTTTTTGTGTAAATGCCGGACTCTAGCTAGAGAACGTCTGAGCTATTTCGGAAGCCCCCTCCCAGAAAATCTGGGTATATTATCGGAAACAGGTGTTCAAAATAATCTTGATTTTATAAACAACTCGGGCTGATTGTAGTACATATCCGATTGGACACTCATGGGGTCAGGACGAGTTTTATGGCATTAAATCAGCCTTTTATTTGCTATTTGGCTCATTTGGATTATATCTACCAGAAAATAAATTGATTTCGCATTATAATGTTAGCGCTCAACGTTATAAATAAAAACTGTTCCGAATTTTTTAAGCTGAATATGTAATAAGCATCTGGTGGTCAAGTTTTTAGAACGTTCAGTAATAAAATTTGTATTTTGACTTCGAGAGATTGTATGAACCCACAATCAGCACACCTCTATTCAAAACACTCAAATCCTCAATAAGTGAGGAGCTTGTTATGAATTTGTCATAAATCATAAGACGCTAACTAACTTTGGTCTCAGGTCGTTCTGAAAAATTTCCAATGTGCGCCGTGACGTATGATTAACAATTTAAAATACGCTGTAACGTATGGTGTGCTTTTTTATATACCCAGCTGCGGCAAAGATATTATGTAGTCTATATAAAACAGGAATTAGCCGATTTCGTCCATTTAGATGAATTTCGTTATGACAACTTAAATGGTATTCGCTGGATGCGTTTCGAGAAAATTAGAATAGGTTAGAAGATTAGGTGGAACTGGCCGGCCCGTGGGTACCTCCATAGACTGATTGAGGCCGTAGTGTTACCAGAAGTATGTCTAGCGACCGTTTGGAAGCATTTTCCTGTAGCTATAGGCTGCACCGTTTTACTGCAATTTCAAGAGGTATTGAATTTAATACCATAAATATAGTTTTAAAAAACTTAAAAAAACGCCGTAGCACAGAGGTTCGTGTCTGCGCTATTAAGCACAACTCGTTTTGTAGTGAGTTATTTAACTGCCGCTAGATGTTACAAACAAGCATTCATACAAGTGAAGCTAATATACATAAGCGTGTTAAAAAGAGCTCTCGTCGCTCTTAACAAACGCCCGAGATATCGAAAGTGATTTTGGCAAAGCATATAAGTATCTATGCAAACTTTGAACGGAATCTACTAGCGCTGCTGAATTCTCTCAGAAACTTTTTATAGCAGAACTAGAAGTTTATTCGGAGAGCTTTTGTCATTAGCATTTATTAATATAAGAAACAGGGCTGTTCAAAAATTTTTATGTGGAAGTGCAAATCACAATACATATGGGGAATTCTTTGTCAAATCAGCCACCCCCTGCCCATTTAAATTTTGGTAAAAAAAAAAATTTTTAGCACACGAGAAAATTCGTCAAGAAGTGTAATTTTTTTTTCGCGGTTAGGTGTTTTTAAAAATAAAGTTTTTTAATGTGAAAAAAAAACTGTCTGAAGTGAAGCATATCGCAAAAATGTGACATTGTTTAGCCAAAAATTGAAGCGGAGCCGCGAATAACGTTGTAAATGACAAAATCACTTTTTTACAGGAAAGAAAAAAACGTTATTCGGAGGCTTTGTGATTGTTTTTTGTTCCTGTATTGTTGGCTTGTCCAAAACAATGACATTAATAACTTATATGAAAAAAATTGAAGAATTTCAATTTCGAATTACAAGTAAGCGGCCATCAGCGCGACAGCAGTTAAAACGTTTTTCCCTTATGCACAGCATCTGTACTAATGGCTTTTAAAACGTTGTTCCACTGAGCAATACGGTTTGTAGGAACGCATTTAAAATGTTACTATCGCAAAAAAAATATGTATTGGTTTGTTTTTTAAATAAAGAGTATATTATAGAATGCTTACAGTTTATTTATTTCATACAAAAAGTTAATTCGGCATCAAGACAAAAATGTGTTCAAAACAGAAATGAAAATATTCCAAAAACTGTGAATAAAGCTTGGTTTGCTTTGAGCCCATTTACACAATAACTTTCCAACCTAGCTTTTTTGTTTACTTCTTTTTAAATATTAATAAATAAGTGTTTTCACGGTCACTTTTACATAAAGAGGGCGAAAAACCATCGTGTAAGGGTGCTCTTTCAAGTAAGAGATTTATATACTATCTTTATTTACTGCAAATCGATTTGTAGAACTCTGCGTACTTCTCAGGCCAATAGTCCTTCATTTGACCAACATTAAATGTTTGACAATTGAAATAGCAACGACAATTACAAACCTAAATATTAACAATAAATAAAATAAAAGTTACAGCAAGTGCACTTAAAACGTTTTTCCACATTACTTGTTCTGGAGCGTTTTTTTGAGAGATACTTTTGTTTTTCCTGGTTGTATATGCATTTCCACTATTTCTTAACTTTTTTTTTTAATATTTTTCCAATTTTCAACATTACATTTCCTTTTTGTACGTCTGTTACACTTATCAATTACCTGCGACAACTGCGATCGTATCATTTTGCGTGTAACTTACAACGTTCTTCCACGGACTGACTTCTTCGAATTGCTTTTTAATTGCCCTTTAGTATGTAATTTTAACTAATTCGATGCTTTAGAGATGCAAGACAGTAACAGTAACGGAAATCTGCAAAAAAACACGTTTTGCAAAAATTGGTTTTTAAAACGTTATTCGCGGCTCCGCTTCAATTATCGAAAAAAATATAATTCCTCAATAATAATGACCAAATTACTTATTAGAAATATTTTGGGGGTCGCTAAACAAGAATGCGATGTCAAATTTCAAATTCAAGATGGTGGATCCAAGATGGCGGACAGTATTTTTCGTACTGTTGACCAATTTCTACAAAATTCTGTATGTTGGTCGCCATCTTGAATTTGAAATTTGACATCGGATTCTTGTTTAGCAACCCCCACAATATTTCTAATAAGTAATTTGGTCATTATTATTGAGGAATTAAATTTTTTCGATCATTTTTGACTAAAAAATGAAACTTTTTGCGAGATGCCTCACTTTAGACAGTTTTTTTCAGGTTAAAAAACTTTATTTTTAAATAACATAACGGCATAAAAAACTACACTTCTTGTCGAATTTTTTCGTGTGCTCGAAAATTTTTTTTCCCAAAAATTGAAATGGGCAGGGGAGTGGCTGATTTGATGAAGAATTCCCCATATATAAAATTATATGTACACTGAAGCTTTTTTAAATTAAAAAAAAAAAATTTTTTTTAATGTTTAAAGAATTATGATTGACCTCTTAGAGAATAAATTTTAAATGAAAATTTTTGCCAGTGCTACAACATTTTTGAAAAATTTTTTGTTGTCAATTTATTAGTGTAAATTTGAATATCATATCGCAGTGCCTTGGCTTCATATGGAAGCGCTTTTTCTTTGCACTTTCATATGAATTTCAGACACTTTCATGTGAATCGTATTTATATGTGAGTGCAAATGGAAGTGCTATAAAATTTTTTTTTTATATAGAACATAATTTGTAAAAACTGGCTCGAGGTCAGGTGTATTAAAAAACGCAAAGTTTTTTGTTTTTTCCCGATATATTTCAACCTCCTTCGGAGATCGTCTTCAGGGGATATATGAGTGCAAATATTCTTTTAATGAACTGAAATGAAAATTGCACGGCTAACAAAACGGTTGCGGCTTAAAAGTATATTTGAACTCATATATTCCCTGAAGACGATCTCCGAAGTAGGTTGAAATAGATCGGGGAAAAAACAAAAAAATTTGCGTTTTTTACATATTTATTACATATTTATCTTTATTGTTTTTATGTCTATTCAAAGTGTGAATTTGTATCTGTGCCTATTCTTCAGGGCAGAACGAAACCAAAAGTGTTTTAACTGTATAAAGGTTGAACAGCTCTGTAAGAAATATTTTCATGAAACATGTAAAAAAATGTACTTAGTTCTTTGATACAAAATAGTACTAAATTTAATACCATTTCACAAAAGGGCCTCTTCTTTTCTTCCCCTTTCCCCCTTCGTTTTTTGATGGGGTTTTCAAAATGAGCTGTCACTACATAGACCACCTTGTCGTTATTAAATCATGAATAATGAGCATCTTACCTTTCTGAATATGTCATGCATTAAAAAACAAAAAAGTTTTTCAATTGAAAAACTCTCCACAAAAACACTTACGAAGTATAACCGTTCTCTCTTGATTTTTATTTAAGATTTTGCGCAATATAAAATTTAAAAATCAAACTCAGAACAAAAGGAAATCAAAAAATAAACAAAGTAAAATATTCAAATTTGTTTTTGTTTCAGAAAAAAATAAATATGTATGTGTCAAGTTAAGAAACTTGAAATTATTGTGGATAAGATGAGAGTGATAACTTCTGCATAGACGTCAAATTACAAATAGAACCGTTCACCTGATTTTTAATTGACTATAGTAGTCTCATTCTGCATCTCTTTCTATCACCCGCTTAAGATAGCCAGCCCTATGCGTCGCCATATTGAACATCCTGTCATAGCGCTGCCAAAACGCTAAAAAGTAGCCATCGTGAACGTCTTGTCAGCGAATTGACGGATAAGATATCACACTTGTTTTATCCACAATGCTTCAAATTTTTTTCATTTCGGAAAAACGTCAATAATGTCAGAAACGGTTATACCTTGTAGGTGTTTTTATCATGGAAAAACTTTTTGAAAACAAAACACTAAAGTTTTAGAATTTTTTTTACAGTCGATAACAAAAATACGTGGGCAAGTAAAAGTTCTTGTCTTGTCGATTTTCGATGTTATACTAAAATTGCGCTGAGAAATGCAAAAGAAGACACATTTTTTTCCAATTTCTGCGCAGAAAAAATTATTCTCTCTCGTGTTTGTTTATCGCCAAGAATTGCATAAAAGTTGGTCTATCACAACTTGCGGCGTTCTGGTACGTACTTTATCTGTGAACTACATACATACATACCTTTTATGCATATAAACAATAATGTATCATATCGCCGACGTTCTGGCAAAAACCATTAAGTCCGAAATGATTTAACGACTTCTGCCTGTCATAAAAAGCTTCGTATGTATGTATGTGACTGGATGATTAAATCCCAAGTATGCAACCAGCCATAAAAGCTGAAAGGGGCTTAATGACGGTTTCCTGTCGAAATTGTTTCTTTTTGAGAATGTATTCATTCATTAACTCAAATGCTAAAAATGGACTTAATAAATTTTGCTTGAACGCCGCCGATATTCTCGTACACTTTCACTTTCATTAGCACATTTAACCACATACATACATTTACAATCGATTACGGGTATGCATTATTACATACTTACAAGTTTGAAGATAAATTTAATATAATTTCTGTTTTCAAGTTGCGAAAGACTAAAGGGAGTCTCGATTATTGTCTCTGTAAAAGGTAGCTTAACTTCACATCAATTATCGTTGCTCGCCTCGCTAACCGAGATTTGCAGCGTCTATTTTCCATGAGGTACGGCTGCGAGCGGTGGTCAGTCTGGTTACCCTGCTCCCTTTATAAACGCGTAACTATACATCAACACCTTAACTGTGCAGTGAGCTAGAAACCACTTTCAATGAAAAGGGTATCAAAGCCTCATATCGAAACTATTTTTTCTGATGACTACCGCGGAAAATATGCACCTAAGTTATCTGAACCCATGCAAAGGAATTAATGATGTTGTTTTTTCTGCGCTCTACCCATTGTCCATTGATCTTTTGCAGCTTGTTGACAAAAGAACTTCTATAGTATGAAAATAAGCACCCCAGGGATTAAACTATACTGAGGCCGGCAGTAAAGGAAAAGGAAATCCTTTTATAAAAAAAACAAAACAATAAAATGGAATTACATTTAGTTATTGTATTTACAGAATTTTATTCAAACTATTTAGCAAGTTACGTTGGTCATTCCTGCTTCGCAATAACTGATGCCAATCGAGAGCACCAAGGGAGATTCAGCCACGACAGGATCCATGTATTGACTCGTGTTTTTTTTTTCAGGACCAAGGTCATTTCAATGTAACGCGGCTTAATTTCAAGTAGATCGTTTAAAAATCGTTTCGTCCAAGGAGTAGTTCTTTGCTAAGAGACTTTACATCATTCATTTAGTCTAGGGGAACGTCGAACCTAATCCTGGGCCTACAGCGTACTGATGCGCACGCTTTTCATGAGTCTCAGGCAAAGTGTGCTTGCGCCGAAAGAGATGTTCTGTGTAACCCTTAATTCTCGCCGTAGGCGTGGGTTCTTAAAAATATTTGTGGCTCCTTTCTATTCACGCCGAAATACGACTTATAGCCGCGTTTAAGAGCAGTTTCTTCTTTCAGCAGTATTTGCCTCACAAATTTTCACCGATATCATCTTATGAAGGTCCAAGAAAACGTGCAGTGTTAATAGGGTTAGGTAAGATATATGGGCGTTTGTTCCACATTGGGATTGAAAATACGGTTGGTGTCATGTAAATACACATTAAATGCATGGCATACCTTGCGTATATCGTGGTATGTGATATATGATTCTGCAAAAGTATTTAAGAGTTTAACATATTACAGTATCCAGATCGAAGTTGCGCCAGAGTGACGCACGTCTTTCTGGAAAGTCTGATTCCCTTAACTGCGTATGTTAGACTATGAGGACGGGTTTCTCCGGGTATTTATCGGCATAAGACTTTATCGAATCTTCGTGTATGAGAGCCTGTTTAAGCTCATCTTGTTCAAAAGGCTGAATTCTTGTGTGCCGGATTTAATCATGGTGCTTGCAGAGATGACTCCTTATGTTCCTAGGAGGCGAGGTCTTTTGAAACAGATGGATGATAGTATACCCATGGTACTGAGTATCGTTTTAGCGTTGGAGTCACTTTGACTTAACGCACGTTTAAAGTTTGCTTGCAATGAAGTGCTCGATTTTTGCATCGTTTTGGCGGGGGTATCATTTTGAAATTACGCACGTTAGTTTTGATTTGTTTTTCATTAAATTTAATGAAGATGAAAATAGCAAGATATTTTAAAAATTTCACGAACTGGTTGCCGTCGCCAGGTAAAAATTATGTTTTGAATTCCCTTTGCGTTACTTTGGCGTTGCAGATGCGTTGGTTGTGGATTGTGAAAATAGCCATGCAAAGGTTTGTGTTCAAAATCAGCTGTTGGCTCAACGTAAGCGGCAAAAGAATGCAAAACTCGAATGGGGGTAAAAGTCTAGTTGAGCGGTCAAATGCCAATACGCTACCAAAAATATCGTGTTTTGGCATCAGTATTAATAATCCGAAGGCGGAAAATAAAAATCTTAACTCGTTCAAAAGATATTAACGAAAAACCGAAAAATTGCCCGCAGGTCCCCCCAAAACCGGGGGTGGAATCCATAATATGTTTACGCAAAAGACCTTTCTGCATTGGAGGCGTTCGGTCGTGCTTATAAAAAATTACCCTGGGTGGGTCCAACACCGGTTTGCAGATCAAAACTATATCCGCGTAAAACACTTATGTTCACTTTTTTTTGTGGATACAACAACATTAGAACAACTACATGAAAATCGATAACTTCAACTGCAAATATCTCCGGGCAGATAAACAATTTTTCTTTTCCGCCTTCGGATTACTGTTGTCGAGATCAATACGCGTCTTTTGACACCTCTCTCGATATTTTTTGACGCGTATTAGCAGTCGACTCCTCAACTAGACTTTACCCGATTGTGTTTTCTCCATGGCGGAACGATACAAGGTGGCAGCATGGTGACATACCTACAAATATAAATTAAAGTTCCATGTACTTTGCTTTTGTAAATTCGATGGACAAATGTCAAAATCGTACTGCGCCGGAAGTTTATGTATTAAATCAAATAAAAAAAGTTTATAATCAGCTCTTCATGCTGCCACCTTGTATCGTTCCGCCTTGGTTTCCTCCTTAAAAGTTAAAGCAACACAAAAATTATTCAAAAACTTAAATTTCCGGTTACTTTGTCAATCCACTTTTCCCATTTCTAATAATGTATACAAAGCAATAGATTTTTTTTTTTTTATTTTATTTAAAAAATATTTAGTTTTTCATTGAAAAATTTGTAACCTGAGAAGTTTGATTAATGACAAAAAATAAAAATTAGATTTTTCTTGCGTGTTCATTGTGGCAGGCAAACTTTCAACGTGCGTTATTTCCAAGGCTCAACTATATGGTTGGCTCATCTCATCAGCTGATTTTATTTTTTTTCATTTCATTGGATGGGGGAATTGTCAAAAAGAGATGGCAAACTCAAAATGAAACCAACACATTGACAACATTTTCTTACAACACACAAAAATTGCTAAGTTTTATGTTTTCATTCCATTCCATTCGCCTAACACCAACACGTAGATTTTGACAATCTGAACAAAGATATGTTGTTGCTGTAGAGATGAGCCAACCATATAGTTGAGTCATGGTTATTTCAAAGTGACGCCAGCGCAAAAATTACGCATGAGTCGAATGTGTTTGAGCTTTTACTGTTGCTATTTAACATTGAATTCGTAGATGAATAGTTTTAATAAAATAAAAAGTTTTTGAAACTTAAATAAAACCATATATGTAATACTCCTATATTTCTACTTTAGGCTAGGTACAGCCATGATAAAAATATTACAAGTTAAATCGGTGAGCGTTTAATAAAATTTTAAAATGTTCACTGTTTTCAGGTTTTTTTTTTTTATTGGTCTTGTTTTCACAACAAAAATATTATAAACAGTAAATTTATTTCTCAAATGAAAATTTTGTTATTTCATGCAGAACAGAATTTTTAATCGGCAAAATGAAGTTTTTTGGTTAGCAAGGAACCACAACGGTCCTACGGAGTCCAGACTTTTCATTTCTCGTATTGTATTATAGTTTCCAGCATAAACAGGCATCTCGCCACGATCTTCATCTCAGGGAAACTCTTCAACAAATTATTTAGAAATTTATCTACGTCTACGCAACTAGAAGAAAGGACGACATGACTCTCGCTATGACATCAAAATTGTGCTTGCAGACTTACCGCTAAGGTGACAATAAGAGGTTTCTACTAGCAATAATTATTCGGCGATTTGAATTTTGAGTATTCGTTTTTATACAATTTGGTGGATCTGAACTCATGTTTTATGTCGACCCAAAACTTTATCTGCTGAAGCAAACAAACTTTTGGTGCCATGGGAATGCCAAGGGATGACCGATCCCATTTATAAAAATTTTCTTAAATATCTCTGATGTAAGTTGACCCATAACTTGAACGTGGGACTTTCTATATGATAGGCCCGCACTCGACCTCTATGCCACGGCGGCTGGCTTTGGCCGTAAAGCTGGTAAATTCAACATTCACGAAATAACAAATTTCGGCTGCAGGATGAGGATGAACTAAGCTTCGATATGCTACAGCGTCTTTGATGGCGTGGGCAAGTTAGGGTGCCGGTGAAGGCCCTGTGTAACTGGAATAAAACAATGATAACTTAAATATTAGCTGTGACGATTATGTACTGCTACATCTATTACCAACAAGGCGAAGTACTTGCTGTCCTCCAAGAAACAATCGGCGCACTTGCTCCTTGGCAGTCCCGTTACTGCTGACGGGTAAAAATTTTAGTCAGTCGTCTAACTGGGGACCATATCTTCCTCCCGCGAAAAATAGGATGAAAAACAAACTAACGGGCACCACCAACCCATTTTAAAAGCAATTGGACACAGTTTAGTTTTATTTATTTGCCATTTACAAAAAATTAAAAATGTCAAACCAAAATTGTTTTTTATGTTTTCTTTGGTTTGGTATTTTCAAAAAGTTTTAGAGTAATTTAAAATTGTCCCCTATTTCCCCCCCCCCCCTCCTCCCCCCGTAGATCCGCGCCTGACAGCAATATAGGTGTTTTACATATATGAATAAAACTAATTATTGATGACTTTAAATTATAAAAAAAAGCATTTCGTGTAAGTTTTAGTTTTTATACTTTGACTTAAGGTAATCGTAAATATTTTTAGCGTGTGTTATAAAACAATTTTTTTATGTGTGAATGAATATAAATAATTAGAAATAATTGATCTGAAGTTTTAGTTTAGCAAAGAGCTCTAACTTGTACCTATGTACGTATGAATGCGTTGACAATTAACTTTATATTAAGTGTATTTAAGCAATATGTCATCGACGTTCTGGTAAAAATCTCAAAGTCCAAAATGATTACTTTAGCCTGTCATAAAAAGGTTTGAATCAAAAACCCAACCACAGAAAAGCACTCGTAGCGCTAGACTCATCAAAAGCTTGGACTGCTTAAAAGGTGGACTGCAAATTATTTGTCTGGTCGGCAAGCATCGATGCAATTCAGGAACGTAACATCTAGACCCAAAAGAACCAAACAGGGGATTTTGTTTAACTTCTACATATCGAAGCCCACGATAATGGCAACAGGTCCCGACGCATTCATTGATTAGCTATGCAATAAAATAAACGACTATCTTTTTAGACTCTCCAGTTTCTTTGCCTCGCGAAACCTAAAATTGTCACCAACCTCGGCGATCTTATTTACAACGTGAACAAGACAAATTTCGACCATATTGGAGATCCACGTCGATGCCATTACTGCCTATCTTATATCCGAAAATACTGGATGCATCCGCGATTGTCCTTAAATCCAAACAAAATCTTCAAATCATCATTCCGGCAGCACTTGAGATAAAGATAAAGAAACGCTCATTACCACTTACTTCAGTTGGCCGGTTATTTGCATGCTACGCGTCCCCTTAGCTTAAAAGGACATTAAGCGGAAATGTGAAGCTTCTCAAGGCCAAAATAATGACATATCAATTTTAAAAATCGGACGTCAAATAACCAAGTTACAAAGAAAAAACCTTTTTGGCTGTATTTCGAAGGATCAAAAAAAATTTAAAAAAATTTTTCCGAAACCCTCTCAACATAATCTTCAAATTTAGGGGCGGACATTAGCAACTTTTTTTTCGACCCAGTCTCATGTACATGCAACATATAGGGCGAATGGTATATGAGCGTTGATCTAAACATATTCTCAGGTAAGTATATACACATATGTATTATTGCCTTTGATTAGACAACTGATCATTATGGTGAATGACAATTTAGAGGATCGCTCCAGTTGGAAGTGATGCTATCAACCTAAGTAGTATTACTCACACATATTGTTTGAACATATTGTTTTGTCGTAAAACAATACGCACTCTCCCGCAAGTTATTCGTCGGATACATCATTGACACGGTGGGTATGTATGTACCCATATGCTTAGATAAGCGCTCACGATATACCGTTACATCCACCAATGTACTTGTATGTACAAAATAATCAGTACAAAGCCATAACGTTATCCAAAATAATGGATATATTTATTTTGGATATAACAAAATTGGCTAGACTGAAGGATGAAACCATAAAGGATTGTTGCTAAACGAAAACTTTTGGACGCCCACCTATGAATCCAACATCTTTTTACATATTGTCTGGGCAATTAGAAAAACCGCCGTTTTCGATCCCACATTATCTTATTTAATGAGTGTATTAAAATATGCACAGGTGTGTATACTTACCGGAGAATATGTTTAGATCAATGCTCATATACCATTCGCCCTATATGTTGCATGTATTCTATTACTAACTCAGCTTCGGATAATAATAATGCGAGGGTGGTAGTGGAAAATAAGAGCAAAAATAAAAAGAAACAGAGGCAGCAAGAAAAACCACTTGTAGAAACTGGTGAGAGCGATGATTTGCTGGTTGCTGCCCGTTTTAAATATTTGCATTTAGCTTCATTTAAGCCTTCGGTTCAGCCGGAGAATATTATGGAGCATGTCGAAAAATATGCGCACGTTGGTAAGCAACATTTGTGCTGCCATAAGCTGGTAAAAAAAAAAATTGATACAAATTCTCTTAGATTTGTTAATTTCAAATTGAGTGTGGTTGAAACCGAATATAAAAAACTGATGAATCCAGAGATTTGGCCGGCGAATGTGTCTGTTCGTCCGTTCCGTTTTTTTCAAAAAGAAGAAAATCAACCACCTCGAACCTAATAGATCGAGGCAGTGCTTATGAGAAAATTAAGATTTATTACCAAAACACTTCTGGTCTTAGAAGTAAGACAAGTAATGTATGCATGATAAGCTCTCTTTTAGAATATGATGTGTTGGTTCTAACTGAGACATGGCTCAATTCAAATTTTTTCGATGCTGAATTTTTTGACATAAGCTGTTATGATGTTTTTCGTAAGGACAGAGATCCTATTAAAACTGGCTGCAAGAGAGGTGGAGGTGTGTTAATAGCAGCCCGGTGCAATTTGCGTGCGTCATTTTGTGAATTGCGTGATAACGACTCCCTCCTCGATCAACTTTGTGTCCGTTTGTGTGGTTCCACTGGTTCCCTCTATATTTGTGTTTCTTATATTCCGCAATTGAGTGATGAATGTGTCTACAAATCGCATATTGACAACATTCTCTCAATTCATCAAGGCATTGGCAACAATCAATTATGCGTTCTTGGCGATTTCAATTTGAGCTCTGTTAACTGGAATTATCTTGATAAAAATTCCTACTTAACTGCTGTAAATATTACAAGTGCTATTGAATCTTATGTCATAGATAACTTTTTAAGTATCGGCTTAACGCAAATTAATGATTTATCGCTTTCTGGATTTGATTTTCATAAGTAATGAATTGAATTTTGTGTTATCGCAGACTGCAACTTGTATATCACCTGCTAATTTGCATCATATCCCGATCTTATTGGAAGTTAAATTTTTAGAATTTTTCAAATCGTCCCCCTCTATGACCAAACCGTCATTTAATTTTGATCGTTGCAATTTTAATGCTTTTGATGCAGAGTTGAACAACATTGATTGGGACTCCGCGTTTAAAAATAAAGAAGTTGCAACCTGCTTCAGTATCCTTAAGAGCTCTCTGGCAGCTTTGTGTCATAAACAGTGTTGCCAGGTTAGCCCTTTCGAGGCTTGATTTAGCCTTTTTTTTTGCCTTTAGCCTCGAAATTTTGGGTTTAGCTTCGTGACTTTTTTCTAACCTTTTTTACTCCGAATGTATTTTTAATAATTTCTAAAATAAAATAATTTCAATAGTTCCTGTGAAGACCTAATACCTAATAATATTAGTTCTCTACAAATATTAATTCTTTTTCTGATGAAAATTCATTGAAAGAGTCAACGCCAGATGTATTTTCTTCAAATAGCATTAATAGAGCTGCAGTGGCGAAAACTTATAACAATACAATGGAAAAATGTACACTCCACCATGCAATTTTGGTCGGAAGTCCGAGAACATAAAAATGCATTAAACGAACCTCCTTTTTTAGAACTTGTCGAAATCATATTTAGTTTTTTAGTATTACCACTCAGTAACGCGGAGGTTGAAAGAATTTTTAGTGGCATGAAAATTCTGAAAACTAAATTAAGGAACAAACTAAAAATTAAAATGCTCAATGCGCTGCTTAATATTAGATGCTCGTTAAAACGCTTATCTAAATGTTGTAAGGATTTTGAAATTACCGATGATTTCATATTTATGGTAAATAGCCAAACTTTATACGCAGACTTAAGCTCTTCTGATTCTTCAGACGGGGAATATTTTATATAAATAATTAGTTTGTAATATTTTTTTATGTATATACACATATGCAATCATTTAAAGTAATTCCATGTTCTAGTCATAGAAAATGTGCCTGATATGTTTTGAAACAAGAAGTTATGTTTAAGTTATGATTATAAGTTTTTATTTACAAATGTGTAAACTAAAATATAAAAAAAATTTTATGAATTAACCAAAAAAATTTCTGGCCGTTTTTTAGCTTCTTTTTTTCTAATTTAGCTTTTTCTAACCTTTTTTTTTGCCAATCTAGCTTCTTGTTTTGTCATCACCTGGCAACACTGGTCATAAATATATCCCACTATTAAGAGTAAATTGTATAAGTTTCCTTGGTACTCGGCAGAGCTTAAGCATCTGAAAAATTTGAGAAATAAGTTTTTCAAAAAGTACAAAGCCACAAAAAGAGCCAACTTTTTTGAGTTGCATGCTTATTATAATAAAAAATTTAATGATTTGAATAAACTTTTATATGACAATTATATTAATAACTTTGAGAAAAACATTAAGAATAATCCTAAAAAGTTCTGGGCTTATGTTAAGTCTAAAAAAAATGTATCGAGTATTCCCAAAACAGTGTACTACAACAATGTCTCAGCTTCATCGATCAGTGAGGCTGCCAATCTATTTGCGAACTTCTTTTCATCGAACTTTGTATCAGATGAGGACTTGACTGTAAACGACCTAGATGCGTTACGTGTTAGCCTCAACGATAAACTGTGTTCTTCTATTGATTTTGGATCTTTGGTATTATCTGAAGTGGATGTCATCGAAAGTTTAAAGACTGTCAAAAATTCTTCGCATACCGATGTTGCCGGGCTTTCCATGAAACCGTTTGAAAAATTGTACCTCGCTGGTAAAACCTCTCATGCTTATTTTTAATCTGGGGTTTTCATTGATGATTGGAAAAGCACTTCTATTACCCCTATTTTTAAAAGTGGAAATAAAAATGATATTTTAAATTATAGGCCTATATCCAAGTTTTCGTCTGTTGCCAAGCTATTTGAATGCATTGTAAAAGAGAAACTTTATTTTCATGTGAAACATATAATTTGCGCAAATCAGCATGGATTTGTGGCAGCACGCTCGACAGTTACCAATCTTTCAGTCTTTACTGAGGATTGCCATTCGTGCTTTCGTAATGGTCTTCAGCTTGATACGATTTATACTGATTTTTCTTAGGCGTTTGACAAAATTTCTCACATAATCCTCATTGAGAAACTTGCTGGATAAAATCTTATTTACATAACAGGAGTTGCATGGTTGCTATAGATGGGGCATTCTCGGATCCATTCATTGCTACATCTGGTGTGCCTCAAGATAGCATATTAGGTCCTTTATTATTCATCTTGTTTATTAATGATGTTTCTTTTTGTTTCAACTCGTCTAGATTTCTCTTATATGCCGATGATCTTAAAATATATTCTGAAATAAGAGACTCGCGTGATTCATCGGCGCTTCAAAGTGAACTTAATAAATTCTTAGATTATTGCGCTTTGAACAGGCTTTATATAAATATTAACAAGTGTTTCAAAGTAACTTACTCTAAAATGGTCAAGGGAGGTTAATGAAATTAAAGATCTTGGTGTGTATTTTGATAGCAAACTAAATTTTACTACTCATTTGAACTACATAATTACAAATTCTTTTGGAACACTTGCCTTTGTGAAACGCCACTCTTCTAATTTTTCAGACCCATATACCTATAAGCTTTTGTCCTCGGGTTTTGTCCGTTCTAAAATGGAATACGCAGCTGTCATTTGGAGACCATACCATTCAGTCCACATAAATCGTCTGGAGAAAGTCCAAAAGTGCTTTGTTCGTCTTGCTTTACGCTCTCTTGACTTTACTGAACCGATTGCGTCATACGTTGCTCGTTGTCGATTAATTAGTTTGGTATCGTTATCCGATAGGAGAACGCCATTATCGGTTACATTTATTATGGATCTTGTTTCTGGCAGGATAGATTGCCCTTCCTTACTTCAGCTAGTTAACTTTAATGTGCCCTGCAGAAATTTACGAAATTTTGTTGTTTTTCGTGTTGGACTTAACAGAACAATCTATGGTGCTAACGCTCCCTTGAATAGAATTATGTCTGATTACAACTATTTCTCAAATTTTCTGGATTTAGATTTTACGTTACCAAATCGGTTATACAGTTCAAACTAAAAACCATTTTTTTAGATAATACTTAATTTACATTAGTTGTACTATATTCTTAAGTGTCTGCTGTATAATAGACATACAAGTAAATAAATAAATAAATAAATATTCGCCTCGGTAAGCGCTCACGATTTACTATTGCATTCTAAAATGTACTTGTATGTAGAAATTATCCTTTGCATGCAACAAACGAGAATTTTTCTTTCAACAAAGCGGAAAAATAATCAAAAAAAAAAAAAATTATCGAAAAAATCAAAAATAATCGAAAAATATTTTTGATTTTTTTCAATAATCGGAAAAAATCATGATTTTCCTTTTTATTTTTTCTAATGGTAATCAATTAGTAACTGCGTTTTTCGGAAAACAATTGAAATAATCATTGGCCATTAAAATAGGCATCTAATTAATTGATTACTAATGCTAATTCAATTTAACAGGTCTGAGATAAAGGCACATATGCGTTTAAAGCAGCCATTGTTTAGACTTTTTATAGGAACTTTAATGGAGTCTAAGTGAAAGTAAAAAATAAATTAAATAAATATATAAAATGGCAAAAGAAGCAAAGCTGAAACAAGCTTTGTCATCAACACTTGCGAATATTCAATATCGTAGTCCTGTTACATTTAAAAAGCCTACATATTAAACAGCTGATCAATAATGGCATACAAAACAATTTACGATACTAAAATGAATAATGTAATTAATGTGAACAAAGATCGTAATTTGGTTGCTTCCGCACTCATACTGGCTGCGCTACTTGGATTGCGTGACTTAAACAAATATAGCTGCGCATAAGATGAACCCTTAGCACCTGTATATACAGGATGGTAATTGTAGAAAAGCGTATTTATCTCTTCGGTAGGATCGTTGAATTTTTGTTGATTCTTACGCGCTTCATTCACGAAAAAATTTGCAAAATATTGTGAAACAAGAACAGCATTTGTGGTGTGAGTTATATTGCGATTAGGTACAAATTCGTAAAGAATCTTTTCGGGATGGTATTGTACGGCATAAAATGGATACCTAGGGTAAAATGAAAGAAATAAAATTAAAATTTGTTTAGTGAATAGTGAAGGTGATGAAACACTGATGTGCA
This sequence comes from Eurosta solidaginis, assembly GCF_040869045.1. Lineage (NCBI taxonomy): Eukaryota > Metazoa > Arthropoda > Insecta > Diptera > Tephritidae > Eurosta > Eurosta solidaginis. Next base: position 210,414,505 of record NC_090323.1, read on the forward strand.
TATGTGAGTTTGTACATACTTGCGATGTTCGACGGTCGATATAAATTCTACACCATTCCAATCATGATTGACACTCATCACCTGCCAGATTTTGTTAAGGTCATGCTGAGCAAATGTCTAAAAATATAATAAGTAAAAAACTAAAATGTTTGCATTTATCTAATATTAGGTATATAAATAAGTATGTGTTTAAAAAATGAGTAAAAACAGACACACAAAATTCAAACAGCTAGATTATTTAGACTATGATAAAACAAACCCCAAACAGATAAGACTTCTTTCTAATTAAAACGTGAAAAGCTTTAAATAGTATTGGAATTCTTCTACCTGCATTGTCTCTCGGATCAGTATATTTGCAGTTCAAAGAAGCTTCGTATAAGCAGTTTTTTAAGTTCAATGTCCTAGTGATACTCATAAAAAAAAAAATTTACATTACAACCAAAACTTTATTTATAGATTTGGATTCCAAATAAGAGCGAAAAGAGGACCCGTACATAAAAACAGCAATTAGAAATAATATAAATGATTATTATTTATTTTATAACGGAAGAATCAAATCAAGGCGGTTATGTGGACAGTGGCTATTGGTAAATTAGTATATTCGGCTGAATGAAGACTTTCCGACAACGGAACAGCTCGAGAAGTAACGGTGTCCTAACCACAGCAAGGAACACTGCTATGCCGTATAGTCTTTTTTCCCTATATTTAGTACTAGAAGATCCGGCAGAAGTTGTTCTTCCCTAACTTTGGTCTATCTGCATAACTTTAAAGAAGTTTCTGTCCTCTTACTCTCCCTCCCTCTCTATCACCTTTTCCCTATCCTTTTATTCACAGAGCTTGCATTCACAGAGAATGTGAACTAGCGTTTCATCCCTCAACTCACAATAGTAACATATTCATTTACTTAGGTGGCATCGTAGACTACAGTATCCCGTATATTACCTAGTAAGAGTTCGTAGGTCCTCTCTGCTAATGTAGATTAATGAGTTTGGCTGATACTCTCGGTGCTTGCAGAATACAAAGTTTCGCCTGCCTTTGGCTGGGAATTCAATTCAATTTCGTCTTATCTGCTTGGTTTCCCAGTTACTTATGGTTTCCCTAGTGTATGCCTTTGTGAGTCCACAGAAGAGCTCTGTACCATAATAAGCTGTTTTAGCACACTACAAATCTAGGTAGTCTGCCTGTTCTTTTTAAAAAGATCTAGCTAAAAGCTCTGATTTCTAAAGTGAAGCCTAGCTCTTGCTTACAGTTCGAAAAGTACAGACTTCATTTCTGATATTTTTCTTAAAACTTCCAGCTCACCTTCTTAAAAATATACATGGTTTTTATGAAAAAAAACACAGTTGTTTGCCTAGTTAGACTTGGAATTCGTACCACTTGTGAGGTTGTTTCAAACAAGTTGGTTTCACTGCAGAGAGTAAGCGTGAGTATATAAAACTTGGACAAATCAAGTGGGAAGAGCCAACGCCGCCTAAAAATAGGCAAAGCAAATGTGGACTTTCGCCAAAACAACCTTATAGTAGGTATATACGTATGTGCCTGTACCTGTACCCAGTCAACATTTATACGTGTATGTATGTATATAAACTTTGTACCTTATTCTTACTACATACTCATGTATCACATAAAAACTTACCTCCTTTGTATAACAGAAGATATGAAAATTTACTGTGACATTGAATGTGCTCAGGTAATACAAAATTTCTTCACTTGCTGGTGCAAATAGTCTGCTATCCTTGTAACCCTTCTCAAACTGTAATGGCAGTGCTTGTCCCACTGATGAACATTCTGTGCGCCAATCAGTGCCATTCGATGAGAGAAAAATAAGTACCTCAAAACCTAAGCAAGTACCCCAAATTGGAAAGTAGATGCCACGTTCATTCAATTCAATGGCGATATTGTAAATGTGTTTGCTGGCTTCAGCATAACCACCAGATTGATTGAAAAATGTTGAGCCGCCCGGCAATAGAACGCTGTATTAAGTGCAGTGATGGAGAAAGAGAAGGAAAGAAAGTTCTTTTGGTTATATGTACTAAATCCAAATGTTTGAAATATCTTACTATAATCGAGAAAATATAGAGAGAAATACTTAAAACGTGCAAAACTTACCCATTAATTTTAGACATAATATCCACATAATATTCCTTATCTTGGCCAATCCTTAAAATAGAAATTGAAACCAATTTTCATTTAAATGTTTGCAAGAAAAAATTTCGTTCAACATAAAGAGTACTTAATATTCGAAAATGCCCTATCTCAGAATTTGTTTCAAAAATACATTTGAAAAACCAATGTGGTGATTTTTATTTTAAAAAAAAGGGGGCTTAGAACATACCCGCGGTAGATGTGTCTATCATAACAGAAGACCAAAAACGCTCTCCAATGAAAAAATGCAACAAGCCTCTGTCTTGTGATGATCTTAATGCTAATTTAATAACGGACTACGATTAGAAGAACCACGGTCTTAGGGCATTTACCTTGAATTTCCAGACGCTGTCAGGAGAAGGTACCGACGCCCGTCTGTATCGGCTAGTTAAAATCCTCATCAAGGCAAACGATGGACGAGGCTATTTAGAAGGACAATAAGGCCTTGTTACATCTGATACAGTGGACGAGTCCGACACCATGGTAGGAACGAGACTTCGCCGCTGAGTTCTACATTTAAAGCTATGGGCACACTGAGCTGTACTACACTACGCAGCAAAATTTCTTTTGGACGTATTTTCATGCAGCAATTCACACCTCGCAGCAGCAGCACTACACGGCTATGAGCGTAAAGTTGATCAAAAAGGCAAAAAAAAAGTGTTGCGCCACTAAATAATATCACCCAATGAATTGAAGCTGATTCATTTCGTGACGACCAGAAATATGGTCATCTGCAGTACCAGGTTCCAGCATAGAGATATACACAACACTACTTGGCTGTATCTTCATTGAACAGCGACGGCAGGCATAACTTAAGTGTCCTGGATGTAAGCAAGATAGAAATTCTAAGTATTACTTGGACCATTATCTTGTGGCAGGCAAGATACGGGAACGTCTCTGCGCCGCCGAATCGCTGTTCGACCTAGCGATCTCACCGAGCAGTGAGAGCACATTACTCATTCATTCCCCACCGCCGCTGCGAGGCAGCATAGATTTTCACCAATGCCCGAAGGTTCTATTATAAATCCGGCATATGACGGAGTATTTCAAGATCGGGTAGACTCCTGCAGAAATGATAATGGAACTTTTCTTCATTGCTAGATAACCTGTAAGAGTGCGAACCCGATAACCCATTCACTGATAACAGAACATACGGGTGAAAATGGCAATATCCCAGCTAAAGAGTAACAAGACATCTGGTAACGATAGAATACCCACTGAGCTGTTCAAACACGGTGACGAAAAGTTGGTAAATACTATACATCAACTCCTTGCAGAATTCGGTCGGACGAGAGCATGCGGTATTGGAACTTAAAGTGCTCTGCCAAAAATCGACTTCCAAGCAGCGTTTGGCAGCTCGAAAAGGTGTTGCTAGTATGCTGTTATATCCGAATTTGAGTTGCAAATGGCGCAATACAGCACCATCACTTCTGTATGGACTGAGAATAGCCTGTCCGAACTACTACAAACCATATTGATATCATACGCCTTAACAAATGTGTCGTTAGTTTGGCCTTCTCTGGACTGGATAAAGAGGAAAAAAAGTTGGTCGCACGGTAAATGAGAGCAAGACGAATTACTTGCTGTCATCCCAGAAAGAACTGATACACTCATGTGTTGGCAGTCACGTCAGTGTTGACGGATATAAATTCGAGACTGTGAAGATCTTCGTATATCTAGCAACCAACATTAACAGCGAAAACAATGTCAGCTTAATACTAATTTCACACAGACGGCTTATTGAATAATAAAGGCAATTTTCTACATTAAGACGCTTATTGAGCTCAATCTTCCCTACAAAATTGGAATCTATTATTATTTCATTAGTAGCTAATCGAATGCCTAATGAAGTCAAAAGCACAATGCAACTCTGTTGGCAGCGTTCCGCTTCCGTTTCCGCTTCTTAATTTTCAAAGCAAATGTCATTGTCTGCATGGCGGAACGATATAAGGTGGCCGCATCGAACAGTTGATTATAACCTTTTTTATTTGATTTGATACATCAACTGCCGGCGCAGTACGATTTTGACATTTGTCCATCGAATTTACAAGTACATGGAATTTTTTTGTTTGTAGGTATGTCACCATGCTCCCACCTTGTATCGTTCCGCCATGATTGTCTGTCTCATCCTTCATACTAATCGAGCAGTTACTTCTGTGTGAAAGCAAAAAAATTACGATTTCATTAGCAGGTGAAATGAGATCATTAAGTTTCTGTGTGAAAACAGTATAATACTGCTATAGACTGAAAAGTAAGGGCCTTTCTTTACGAGCAGTTATCACGCTCTACAAGTAGAGTATCTCCGGAAGGTTTATAGTTCTGTCCGTAACGGCAACGACGAGTATCGAATGAGACATAATTATGAGCTATATGAACTTAACGCAAATATGAAGATAGTGCAACGAATAAAAGCCCACAGCTTCGCTGGCTAGGTCATTTTATGCAAATGGACGAAGACTTATCAGCCAATAAAGTATTTTCATCGACACCCGTATTTAGAAGCCTAGGGATGGGGAAACCTCCAATGTGTTTGGAGAGGCTGGTGGAGGAAAACTTGGTGCTCCCGAGCATATATAAGGTGTGACAACCGAACTCGTGAAAATGTTACTCATACGCCATGACGAACCAACGCCAATCAATAATGTTAAAAGTGAGGGAAATTCATTTAAAAATAGTACACTATAATTTATTAACAGAAAACAGCATTGTTTAAAGCTCGTCTTGGAATATATAAAATGAGAGCGCTTTTAATTTTAAAAATAGCCAAGGAAAAACTTAAAAAACCGTCCATTTTTAAAGCGTTCCATTTCTCACTGGGTATTTCCATATAACAACATTCACACTAGAAGTAGAAAAAGTACCTAGACTAGAACTAGAACCAGAAAAAGTACCGTAAAATCGATTCAAGCTTGCATATCTATGTTAACCACTTATGTACGTACCAAAAGAGTCATAGAACAGATTAATTTGATTTATTCACACACAATCAAAATTGTTTATTTTTATTGTTTATTTAAGTTTAAAAATATAATGGCATGCGCTGGCAGTTTTTTTAAATACACACATACAGCAGCGAACACAAAAATAGTAGTGACAATTTTTATTAAATATCGTTTATAATATTTTTCTTTTTTTATTTACGTTAATTTAATAAAAAAAAAACTTTTAGAAATTTTGTAATTTAACTAGGCGAATCAATTTTTCCACAGTTTTTAAAAAATTCGAAAATTAGTGAAAATATTCGAAAATTTTGAACTTTTTATTTTGTGATTTTTCTGTGTACGTAGTTTTGTAGTCTAATCAATTCTAATCTAAGAAAGTGCAAGCGATATGCTCTCTAAATTGGATTTAATTTGGATTTTTTTTTGACGGGTATTTCTGATTTTCTTCCATAATAAAAATAAAGCTATGCTATGGAACAAAAAACAAAATGCATTCGAAAATAATTTTTAGAATCAGTAGGAAGTTTTAGAGACTTTACTTTGTTAGACTCAAATTGATTGGGCTACAAAACTCCATACTACAAAAAATTTAGAAACTTTCCGAAAATTTATAAATTTTCTCGATATATCACAGTTTTTCCATAAATTTTTTAGAGATTGGTTTCCATAGCTTAAGTTACAAAATTTATTGAAGCTTTTTTTAAATTATCGAAAATATTATTGTCTGTATTTAATTAGTGATACATTCTCATATTGCTTTATACAATTGTTTTTGTTATTAATATTCGAGAAAATTACAAAGTTTACAAACGGCGATGGTAATTAGGACATGTTTCTGAATTTCACTTATTCATCAGCTAGCTTCTCGGGAGCTGAGTATTGAATTCGAAGTCTCCAACATTCATACTTTATACTAGCGTAAAGCCTCGCTTTGCAGTTGGTCTTTATGGGCAACATGAGCATGACTCTCTAATTTAATAAAGATAATAGGCGGCCACCGTGGTGTGATGGTATCGTGCTCCGCCCATCACACCGTATTCCCTGGGTTCACACCCCGGGCAAAGCAACAACAAAATTTTAGAAATAAGGTTTTTCAATTAGAAGAAAATTTTTCTAAGCGGGGTCGCCGCTCGGCAGTGTTTGGCAAGCGCTCCGGGTGTATTTCTGCCATGAAAAGCTCTCAGGGAAAACACATCGGCATAAAACATGTAGGCCTCGTCCGGCCAATTTGTAGGGAAAATCAAGAGGAGCACGACGCAAATTGGAAGAGAAGCTCGGCCTTAGAACTCTTCGGAGGTTATCGCGCCCTATATTTTTATTTATAATAATATTGATATAATAGTGCACAGCGGAAGTACTACTTATATAGCACTGCTAAAATCCAAAGTTACTAAGCTCTTGAGAGCGCGCCTATAAGTATTCCACATAATTAGGATTAAAAATTTATAGAAATAGTATGTACCTAGTGTATAAAGAAATAGCAACAAAAAGGCGATACTTAGACCAATTGCAAAGGGAGCAGCAGAGAATTCATATGGCTGAGTGGTATAAAGCATAAAGCATGAATGTTGAAGGCTTCGAGTTCAATACTCAGGTTCCAAGAAGACAGCTGATGAAGAAGTGAAATTCAGAAACATGTCCTAGTAACCATTACCGTTTGTAAACTTTGTAATTTTCTCTAATATCGTTATCGAAAATAAAAAAGAAGAATTTAGTTGACGAAATTCAACCAAAATTGTCATTGCTCTTTTCCGGCACGCTGATGTATTAATGTATGTATTTAAGTATGGATAATATGTGTTTAAACTTGGACAGTGTTTTTTCGATTTCATTAAGTTGGACGGCTATTCTCGGTTTTGTGCTCTTGTGTTCAAGTTCCTGTGCTGTGAGGGGAAATAAGACGCAAGGTTCTGCAATATATCTCCATCACCTGCGTCCGCACCCCGCAATCGATTTGCTTTCTTTTATGAGAAACAAGTTAAGTAGTTATATGAATGTACGAGGATTAACAATACTTCCCATTTACTATCATTTCTCGCAGTAAAGCCTTTATTTAACAGTTTTATTGAAACTATGTCCAGAGACGTGTATGTAAATATATAAGGCCTTACTTATATACAAAATCATCTCGTAAAATTATGCACCTTTAGTTTAGCAAATGAGGCATGAAAAATTTTTCGCTACTCAGCTTTCTAGGAAATCTGGCATATGTTTAACACGTAATTATACCCAGCTATTTTTGCAATAATTTATTTTATCATAACAGTGGTTACTTTATTAGCTGCTGAAAAGTTTGAAAACAGATGTTTGAATTTAACATGTTTACATTCATATACATATACTTTTCACAACAAGTGTTCCCACTCGAAAGACGTGAAATCAAAATCACCCAAAGTTGGTGAAAATGTTGCCATTTGAGGGTACATTAATTGACAAAAGGAAATATGAATGGACGACACAGGGTGTCAAAGGTTAGCTTTTTTTCCTTGCGATTTATTTGAATAAATATTTGGACCACTAAATTTCAAAGTACATAAAAAGGGGTTGGATGTTTCTTATAGAACTTTTTCTGGTCTTTACAAAAGGGGGGAGAAGAGAGAGAGGGAGGGAGAGCACAAAGTTAGGGCAGAACAACGTCTGCTGGGTCTGACAGTTTTTATATAAAAACAAGTAAGGAAGGCTAAGTACGGGTGTAACCGAACATCACATACTCAGCTGAGAGCTTAGCTGCGTTGGTTTCATAGGGTTTCGTATATGGTTTATAAGTGGTTTTTAATACCATGTCATATACGGTTGGGAAATATCGACACAAGTTGTAGACCAAGGGTGACGTTTTTCGGAACGATATTCCTTCATCCTTTGTCAAATAAGGTAAAATGAACATAGGGTAACCCTGGAATGTTTTTGTATGACATGCGTATCAAATTAAAGGTATTAAAGAGGGTTTCAAAGGGGTGGCCCTTAGCTGTATATGTGAAGGCGTTTTCGAGTTATCGACCAAAATGTGGACCCAGGTGATCCAGAACATCATCATTCCGGTACCGCTAATTTATTTATATATGAAATACCACGAACAGTATTCCTGCCATGATTCCAATGGCTTTTGATTTCGCCCTGCAGAACTTTTTCATTTTCTTCTACTTAATATGGTAGGCGTCACACCAATTTTACAAAGTTTTTTCTAGAGTTATATTTTGCATCAATAAACCAATCCAATTACCATGTTTCATCCTTTTTTTCGTATTTGCTATAGAATTATGGCATTTTTTCATTTTTCAAAATTTTCGATATCGAAAAAGATAAGTGAGTTCAGATAAGTACGTGAACTAAGTTTAGTAAAGATATATCGATCTTTCCACAAGTTATCATGTTAAGAGCCAAGAGGAAGGACAGACGGCCGACTGTGTATAAACACTGGGCGTGGCTTCAACCGATTTCGCCCATTTTCACAGAAAACAGTTACCGGTAATGAAGCTATGCCCTTACCAAATTTCACAAGGATTGGTAAATTTTTGTTCGACTTATGACATTAAAATTATTCTAGACAAATTAAATTAAAAAGGGCGGAGCCACGCCCATTTTGAAATTTTCTTTTATTTTTGTATTTTGTTGCACTATGTCATTACTGGATTTGAATGTTGACATAATTTACTTATATACTGTAAAGATGTTCAATTTTTTGTTAAAATTTGACATTTAAAATTAATTTTGTTTAAGTGGGCGTGTTCGTCATGCGATTTTGCTAAATTTTATTAAAAACACATATAGTAGTAGGGTAACGTTCCTGCCAAATTTCATCATGATATCTTCAACAACTGCCAAATTACAGCTTGCAAAACTTTTAAATCACCCTCTTTTAAAAGTGGGCGGTGCCACGCCCATTGTCCAAAATTTTACTAGTTTTCCATTCTGCGTCCTAAGGTGAACCCACCTACCAAGTTTCATCGCTTTATCCGTCTTTGGTAATGAATTATCGCACTTTTTCGGATTTTCGAAATTCTCGATATCGAAAATGTGGGCGTGGTTACAGTCCGATTTCGTTCATTTTAAATAGCGATCTGAGATGAGTGCCCAGGAACTTACATACCAAATTTTATTAGGATACTTCAAAATTTACTCAAGTTATCGTGTTAACGGACAGACGGACGGACATGGCTAAATTAATTTCTTTTTTCGCACATATCAGTTTGATATATAGAAGTTTATATCTATCTCGATTAGTTTATGCCGTTACGGGGTACCGTTATGCGAACAAAATTAATATACTGTGTGAGCTCTGCTCAGCTGAGTAAAAAACACACAAATTTTTGCATCTTTGCTTTTAAAAACAAAATTTAACTAATAAGTAATTATTGATTCAAGAGGGAGAGGGAGAGGAAGAGGGAAGAGGCAAGGGAGAAGAAAAATAAGAGCAAGAGTGTATGTTGAAAAGGTTTGCATACAATAAGTTAATTACACTTCACATTTTTTAGAGAATTCACATTAATAAATAATTTGTAAAAATGTACAAATTACATATGGACATGCATACATACATAGATGACACAGTCGGTTTTATTAATATTTTTGACTGAAATTCACATTAAAAAAATTAATTACTTACTTCTATACTTAAATGTACACCTACAATGTGGGTACTTTTTTTGGTGTTGTGTTTACTAATCATTAACATTTTTTAGTTTGCGAAGTCATTAAAAGTACAAAATTTAATAAAAACTAGTAAATAAAGAAGGTGTTCCCAAGTTGTACAAATAGACTGGCACTTAGGAAAAAACAGGAGGACTCAGAGCGAGAATAGAATACGTTGAAGTAAATGTGTCATACATTTTCATTTATGCTTTTATAAAAGCTTTAGTTAATTTCAAAAGCAAATCTCGCATATGGATAAATCTACTAAAACATTGACTTCTTGGAAACAAAAAAAGGTCCGTAAATCTTTCGAAGAACTTTTCTCTCGAACATTTCCAGAGCCGCTTCATCCGATGTTGTTATGATCCATATAACAGGACGGGTACGATAAGTGATAAGAGTGACTCTTCGCTGGATTTCACAACAGATGTTGTTGTTTGTGTTGATGCTGGTTACCAAATAAACGAAATCTTTTAATATTTCGAAATTATGGCGGCCGACAGTGGCGTGGTTACTAAGGCGCGAATGCGCTGACTCTTTGATTGATGACAGCACGTAGCTCTTTTTGTCCTCATTTAGCATCAAACTTTTTCGCTTTTTTTCAGTTTGGAGTATGCAGAGCTTACGGCGCGGGTGTTCCGTCCGACGATATCAAAGTTCTGCAACTTGTATTTTTTCCCCAGTATCAAATAAAATAGATAAATCGCACGATAGGGTGTTCCTTGTCTGATACCTTGTTTATTTTCGGACGGCTTGGAAAGGTCCTTATCAATTCTGACTGAGCTAATAATGTTGCAAAGCGTAATTTTGCACAGCCGTATAGCTTTTACGGGGAAACCAAATTCAGATATAATGGAATATAGGCAGCTCCTTTTCGTGCTGTCAAAGGCGGCCTTATATCGACGAAGAGGTGATGTGCGTCAATTCTTTTTTCATGGATTTTTTTCAAATATTTGACGCAAAGTGAAAATTTCGTAGATGGTAGATTAACCACCGCACTTCAATCTTTCACATAATACGCTTGACAGGACCTTTTATGCGATATCAATAAGGCTGATTCCGTGGTAGTTGGCGCAGTTTGCAGGATCCGCCTTTTTGTGCACGGAGCAAAGAGCACTTAGAGGCTGATGCATGCACCTTGTCAACTCCTCGCCGCCGTATTTGAATAGCTGCACAAGCAATCGATCAGCGTCCGTGGCCTTGTTGTTTTTTAATCTGGCTACTGCTTTTCTGACTTCGTCATAATCAGGTGCGGGGACATTAATTCCATCATTATCGATTGCTGCATCGATTACATCATCCCTGTGCCGTGCATCGCTATCTCCATTTAGAAGGGCAGAGAAGTATTTTTCCATAATCTAAGAACTCTATGAGGACAAAACGAAGTACCTGCTGTCATCGAGCAAAGAGTCAGCGCATACGCGCCTTGGCAACCACGCTACTGTTGGCAGCCATAATTTCGAAATAGTAAAAGACTTCGTTTATTTGCGAACCAGCATCAACACTAGCAACAACATCAGCACTGAAATCCAGCGAAGGATCAATCTTACCAATAAATGCTACTTTGGACTAGGTAGGCAATTGAAAAGTAAAGTTCTCTCTCGGCGAACGAAAATCATACTCTACAAGTCAGTTATCGTACCCGTCCTGCTATATGGGGCAGTAGCATGGACCATGACAACAGCAGATGAAGCGGCTTTGGGAGTGTTCGAGAGAAAAGTTCTTCGAAAGATTTATGGACCTCTACGCGTTGGCGATGGCGAGTACCGAAGAAGATTTAATGATGAGCTGTACGAGCTATACGCTCACATCCACATAGTCCAGCGAATTAAAATGCAGCGGCTGCGCTGACTATGCCATGTTATGCGAATGAATGATGATGCTCCGGCCAAGAAAGTGTTTCTATCGGAACGCGCCTATGGAAGCAGAGGTAGAGGGCGGCCCCCATTCCGTTGGAAGGACCAGGTGGAAAACGATTTAAACTCCCTTGGTGTGACCAATTGGCGCCGGTTGGCGGAGCGAAGGAGTGACTGGCGCGCCTTGTTGGACGGCCATAACCGTTTAGATGGTTAAGCACCAATTAAGTAAGTAAGTAAGTAAGTACTCTATGGGCATCGGATATTGGGTCGCTGTTTTCGTTCTTACGGAAATATGCCCCAGGCTTAAAACCTTCCGTCTGTCGCCAAGCTTTTAGCTAAAATCTGCGGGCGTTGTTTCTTGTGGCTATCTGTTGAAGTACCTGGCACTTACTCAGAAGCCTCTGTTTTTTCCTCCTACAAAGGCGTATCGCTACTACTTTTCAACTCGCGTTAGTCGGCATATATAGGAATAATTAAAAAAGCAGCATATCACATATTGAAAGGAAGCATGGATTTAATCTACTTGAAGTACATAGCGCCAAATAAGTAAATCTCCCAAAAAACCCGGATAGTCAGATTAGACACAATAAACTATCAAACTTTGTATGAGATCTGCCGTCAACAAACAGATCTTGATATATATTGAATTAATGATTGGATTGTATATCGAAGTCATAGTAAGTTGTCGAGTTCTTGTATCAAGATATCATTAAACTATCATTTTAACTATTACTATTACTATTACACACATGTATATAAAATAAGAATGTGTACTTTCTCTAGTATTTCAATTCAACTATAGACTAGGTATGGTAGAGTTGCATTCCAGAAATTATAGAAAGCTTCATCGTCTTCTGCACAGCCAATGACAGTCACGATTTGTTTTAGATACATTTTTTTTTACCTTATTCCTCAAGCACTCTAAGGACCGTTTTCACCCTCTCCAGTTACGTAAGATTTTACCTGGAGGATAGCAAACTATTCGAGAGTTTCTTTTGACATTTTCGTTTTCACCAACACAGGGTGACCAACCCTCGCTTAAATCGATTGTTGTGAATATTTTGTAGAACAAAATCCAAAAATCTATTGTGAATATACAAAAAGTAGCCAAACAGCTGACTTTTGTTTACACTTTTTTTTGGGCTTAATCATTGGCGAATGTTTGAAAAAACATTCACAATAGTAAACAGCCTGGATCACATGTTAAATCTCTATTCGACTACTTAAACCATTTGCCCAATAGTGTTTTAAATATTTATGTAGACGACTGGTATAATACTCACATATTTTTTAAATTAATATTAATGTGTAGTCTGATTTTCTATAGTCACATTTAAAAGAAAAGTTTGGTTGAAACACAAATGGGCAATTCTTAGCCATTCAATTTATTTACTGCGAGCAAACAAAGAAACCTTTATTTCATTCTTCAGCTATTCGTGAAAGCCATTTTCGCTGTCAGTCTTATTTGACAGGTAGGTATGACGATAGAGGAATGGAAAGATCGTTGTGAATTCATGCAAGTGGCGAATGTTTGAAAAACACGTTCACAATAGTAAACAGCCTCGATCACCTGTTCAATCGCTGTTCGATTACTTATACCATTTGCCAATAGTGTTCTTCCAACATTTTTGAGACGACTGGTTTATTGTATTATTTGCAGTACCTGGGCGACCGAGCTTTGCTCGGCAATCTTCGAGTATGCCACATAACATACTTTGTTCTACATGTCATCATTAATCAAACTCTACTTTTTTTATATGTAAAAAATGAACTGCAGTGAAAAATTTTAAATGGGTAATTCCAGCAGCCTATGGTATAAGGGATTGTTATGACAATTAGTGAAATCGAAAACTAAGTTATTTAGGTCGAGTATCTTCATGCGCCGAATTATTAATTTCAAAAATTTTGTTTAGTTATACACTATGAAAGTCTCACTATTTTATTACATTCCAAAAACTTGTAACTTTAACGAATGACAACTATCAGCTATGACAACTATCAGTTAGTTTAATTAATTGTCAACTTACTTCTCTAAGCGCCATCTGTTGGTAAGTAGTTAAATAGTTAGATGTTGTTTTCAAAACTGAACAAATGCATCTAGTGTTCAACGGTAGCAAATTACCATGGTTAGATATCTTTTTGCTATGGTGAGAAATCTTTCTAATAGTAATATGTGAGAAATTGCAATTATTCATTTCATATTTGCCAAAAATATGTATTTAAATATATTTTGATAGAATTTGCCACGGTACCTTGATATTATTGCATTTCAATTTTATAAGCGTGTGTGAAATTAAGAAAATTAAGTAGAATCATGTGTAAGATTTATTTACGAAGATTTTTAACTTTAATGTTCTCCTTTAAAGCTATAATAGATGTACCTGGGCGACCGAGCTTTGCTCGGCAACATTTCGTTGTGCTGAGAAATCTTTCTAATAATAATCTGTGAGAAATTGAAAGTACATATTCATTTAAATGAAAATTATTTAAAACTTGCAGGGTACCCGACGTTGTTCGGGATACGTATTTATATTAAAGTGGCCCTTATTTTTTTTTTTTAATTTTATTTAGTGTATGTGTACGACAACCAATCGCACACCTACCAAAGCATCGCAGTACACACGAAAACTTTGCGCCACCTGTCAGTGAATAGATAAACCGAATTGCACCAAAAGGTTTGAGTCCCTGATTAACGCGTGTAAAAGGTTTAAAATCGTAGCTAAAAGTATTTCATATTGTAGGTAAATTTAAAGATTTTGGAGCAAATACATTTTGACCGATAACTCAGTTATCGATTAATTTATCGAAATATCACAAAATTCAAATGAAACCTGTGACCTTCCTCTATTGTTTGATGCACATATTGTACGCATATTTAGAGGTTTTAGGTAACCTCATTTTAACCGATTATCGTAATATGGCAGCGTGAAATAATTTTTTTTGGTACGCCACTGTATCTATTCATGAATTTAATTTTTAATTTATATGAAATTGAAAAAAAACTTTGCAAAGGCATTCTTTGATATTTGTTTGGAAACTAAGTGCATTTTCCTTCTTTCAAAAAAAAAATCCTTAAAAGTAGCTTAATTATAGCTTAAACAACTATATCGTTTTTGTTTCTCACGCGATTTTAATGAAATAAGTTCTAGATTCCCTTCTGGATTACAGGCTATCCATCTGTGAAAGTCTCATAAAAATCCATTCGTTAGTTTCCGAGATTATCGATATCATACAGACAAACAGACAAACAGACAAACCGACAAACAGACAAACAGAAAAAAGTGGTGCCGATGGATTCTACGACATTCCAAACGTCAAGTACACCCATTATACTCAGTTGATCAGAGCTCACAGAGTATATTAAGTTTGATTGGATAACGGTTGGTTGTACATATATAAAGGAATCGAGATGGATATAGACTTCCATATATCAAAATAATCATGATCGAAAAAAAATTTGATTGAGCCATGTCCGTCCGTCCGTCCGTCCGTTAACACGATAACTTGAGTAAATTTTGAGGTATCTTGATGAAATTTGGTACGTAGGTTCCTGAGCACTCATCTCAGATAGCTATTTAAAATGAACGTAATCGGACTATAACCACGCCCACTTTTTCGATATCGAAAATTTCGAAAAACAGAAAAATTGCGATAATTCATTACAAAAGACAGATAAAGCGACGAAACTTGGTAGGTGAGTTGAACTTATGATGCAGAATAGAAAATTAGTAAAGCTTTGGACAATGGGCGTGGCACCGCCCACTTTTAAAAGAAGGTAATTTAAAATTTTTGCAAGCTGTAATTTGGCAGTCGTTGAAGATATCATGATGAAATTTGGCAGGAACGTTACTCCTATTACTGTATGTACGCTTAATAAAAATTAGCAAAATCGGAGAAGGACCACGCCCACTTTTAAAAAAAATTTGTTTAAAGTAAAATTTTAACAAAAAATTTAATATCTTTACAGTATATAAGTAAATTATGTCAACATTCAACTCCAGTAATGATATAGTGCAACAAAATACAAAAATAAAAGAAAATTTCAAAATGGGCGTGCTCCGCCCTTTTTCATTTAATTTGTCTAGGATACTTTTAACGCCATAAGTCGAAAAAAAATTAACCAATCCTTTTGAAATTTGGTAGGGGCATAGATTTTATGACGTTAACTCTTCTCTGTGAAAATGGGCGAAATCGGTTGATGCCACACCCAGTTTTTATACACAGTCGTCCGTCTGTCCTTCCGCATGGCCGTTAACACGATAACTTGAGCAAAAATCGACATATCTTTAAAGAACTTAGTTCACGTGCTTACTTGAACTCACTTTATCTTGGTATGAAAAATTAACGAAATCCGACTATGACCACGCCCACTTTTTCGATATCGAAAATTACGAAAAATGAACAAGTAAGGAAGGCTAAGTTCGGGTGTAACCGAACATAACATACTCAGTTGAGAGCTATGGAGACAAAATAAGGAAAATCAATCTGGGGTAACCCTGGAATGTGGTTGTATAACATGTGTATCAAATGAAAGGTATTAAAGAGTATTTTAAGAGAGAGTAGGCCATAGTTCTATGGATGAACGCCATTTAGGGATATCGCCATAAAGGTAGACCAGGGCTGACTCTAGAATTTGTTTGTACGATATGGGTATCAAATGAAAGGTGTTACTGAGCATTTTAAGAGGGAGTGGGCCTTAGGTCTATCGGTGGACGCCTTTTCGAGATGTCCCCATTAAGGTGGACCAGGGGTGATTCTATAATGTGTTTGTACGATATGGGTATCAAATGAAAGCTGTTAATGAGTATTTTGAAAAGGAGTGATCCTTAGTTCCATAGGTGGACGCCGTTTCGAGATATCGCCATAAAGGTGGACCAGGGGTGTCTCTAGAATGTGTTTGTACGATATGGGAATCAAATGAAAGGTGTTACTGAGCATTTTAAGAGGGAGTGTGCATTAGGTCTATAGGTGGACGCCTTTTCGAGATATCGCCATTAGGGTGGGCCAGGGGTGACTCTAGAATGTTTGTACGGTATGGGTATCAAACGAAAGGTGTTACTGAGCATTTTAAGAGGGAGTGGGCATGAGGTCTATAGGTGGACGCCTTTTCGAGATATCGTCATTAGGGTGGGCCAGGGGTGACTCTAGAATGTGTTTGTACGATATGTGCATCAAACGTAAGGTGTTACTGAGCATTTTAAGAGGGAGTGGGCATTAGGTCTATAGGTGGACGCCTTTTCGAGATATCGCCATTAGGGTAGGCCAGGGGTGACTCTAGAATGTGTTTGTACGATATGGGTATCAAATGAAAGGTGGTAATGAGTATTTTAAAAGGGAGTAATCCTTAGTTCTATAGGTGGACGCCTTTTCGAGATATCGCCATTAGGGTGGGCCAGGGTGACTCTAGAATGTGTTTGTACGATATGTGCATCAAACGAAAGGTGTTACTGAGCATTTTAAGAGGGAGTGGGCATTAGGTCTATAGGTGGACGCCCTATCGAGATATCGCCATTAGGGTGGGCCAGGGGTGACTCTAGAATGTTTGTACGATATGGGTATCAAACGAAAGGTGTTACTGAGCATTTTAAGAGGGAGTGGGCATTAGGTCTATAGGTGGACGCCTTTTAGAGATATCGCCATTAGGGTGGGCCAGGGGTGACTCTAGAATGTGTTTGTACGATATGGGTATCAAATGAAAGGTGGTAATGAGTATTTTAAAAGGGAGTAATCCTTAGTTCTATAGGTGGACGCCCTTTCGAGATATCGTCATTAGGGTGGGCCAGGGGTGACTCTAGAATGTGTTGGTACGATATGTGCATCAAACGAAAGGTGTTACTGAGCATTTTAAGAGGGAGTGGGCATTAGGTCTATAGGTGGACGCCCTTTCGAGATATCGCCATTAGGGTGGGCCAGGGGTGACTCTAGAATGTTTGTACGATATGGGTATCAAACGAAAGGTGTTACTGAGCATTTTAAGAGGGAGTGGGCATTAGGTCTATAGGTGGACGCCTTTTCGAGATATCGCCATTAGGGTGGGCCAGGGTGACTCTAGAATGTGTTTGTACGATATGGGTATCAAATGAAAGGTGGTAATGTGTATTTTAAAAGGGAGTAATCCTTAGTTCTATAGGTGGACGCCTTTTCGAGATATCGCCATAAAGCTGGACCAAGGGTGACTCTAGAATGTTTGTACGGTATGGGTATCAAACGAAAGGTGTTACTGAGCATTTTAAGAGGGAGTGGGCATTAGGTCTATAGGTGGACGCCTTTTCGAGATATCGCCATTAGGGTGGGCCAGGGTGACTCTAGAATGTGTTTGTACGATATGGGTATCAAATGAAAGGTGGTAATGAGTATTTTAAAAGGGAGTAATCCATAGTTCTATAGGGAGTGGGCATTAGGTCTATAGGTGGACGCCTTTTCGAGATATCGCCATTAGGGTGGGACAGGGGTGACTCTAGAATGTTTGTACGATATGGGTATCAAACGAAAGGTGTTACTGAGCATTTTAAGAGGAAGTGGACATTAGGTCTATAGGTGGACGCCTTTTCGAGATATCGCCATTAGGGTGGGCCAGGGGTGACTCTAGAATGATTGTACGATATGGGTATCAAACGAAAGGTGTTACTGAGCATTTTAAGAGGGAGTGGACATTAGGTCTATAGGTGGACGCCTTTTCGAGATATCGCCATTAGGGTGGGCCAGGGTGACTCTAGAATGTGTTTGTACGATATGGGTATCAAATGAAAGGTGGTAATGAGTATTTTAAAAGGGAGTAATCCTTAGTTCTATAGGTGGACGCCTTTTCGAAATATCGCCATTAGGGTGGGCCAGGTGTGACTCTAGAATGTTTGTACGATATGGGTATCAAACGAAAGCTGTTACTGAGCATTTTAAGAGGGAGTGGGCATTAGGTCTATAGGTGGACGCCTTTTCGAGATATCGCCATTAGGGTGGGCCAGGGGTGACTCTAGAATGTTTGTACGATATGGGTATCAAACGAAAGGTGTTACTGAGCATTTTAAGAGGGAGTGGACACTAGGTCTATAGGTGGACGCCTTTTCGAGATATCGCCATTAGGGTGGGCCAGGGGTGACTAGAATGTTTGTACGATATGGGTATCAAACGAAAGGTGTTACTGAGCATTTTAAGAGGGAGGGGGCATTAGGTCTATAGGTGGACGCCTTTTCGAGATATCGCCATTAGGGTGGGACAGGGGTGACTCTGATATGTTTTTGTACGATATGGATATCAAATTAAAGGTATTAATGAGGGTTTTAAAAGCGAGTGGCCCTTAGATGTATATGTGAAGGCGTTCTCGCGATATCGACCAAAATGTGGACCAGGTGATCCAGAAAATCATCTGTCGGGTACTGCTAATTTATTTATATATGCAATACCACTAACAGTATTCCTGCCAAGATTCCAAGGGCTGTTGATTTCGCCTTGTAGAACTTTTTCATTTTCTTCTACTTAATATGGTAGGTGTCACACCCATTTTACAAAGTTTTTTCCAAAGTTATATTTTGCGTCAATAAACCAATCCAGTTACCATGTTTCATCACTTTTTTCGTATTTGGTATAGAATTATGGCATTTTTTTCATTTTTCGTAATTTTCGATATCGATAAAGTGGGCGTGGTTATGGTCAGATTTCGCCCATTTTTTACACCAAGAAAAAGTGAGCTCAGGTAAGTACGTGGGCTAAGTTTAGTAAAGATATATCGGATTTTGCTCAAGTTATTGTGTTAATGGCCGAGCGGAAGGACAGACTGTGGACTGTGTATAAAAACTGGGCGTGGCTTCCACCGATTTCGCCCATTTTCACAGAGAACAGTTACCGTCATAGAATCTATGCTCCTACCAAATTTGAGAAGGATTGGTAAATTTTTGTTCGACTTATGGCAATAAAAGTATTCTAGGCAAACTAAATGAAAATGGGCGGAGCCACGCCCATTTTGAAATTTTATTTTATTTTTGTATTTTGTTGCATCATATCATTACTGGAGTTGAATTTTGACTTAATTTACTTATATACAGTAAAGATATTAAATTTTATGTTAAAATTTGAATTTAAAAAATTTTTTTTTTAAAAAGTGGGCGTGTTCTTCATCCAATTTTGCTAATTTTCATTTAGCACATATAGAGTAATAGTAGTAACGTTCCTGCCAAATTTCATCATGATATCTTCAACGACTGCCAAATTACAGCTTGCAAAACTTTTAAATTACCTTCTTGTAAAAGTGGGCGGTGCCACGCCCATTGTCCAAAATCTTACTAATTTTCTATTCTGCGTCATAACGTCAACCCATCTACCAAGTTTCGTCGCTTTATCTGTCTTTTGTAATGAGTTATCGCACTTTTTCAGTTTTTCGAAATTTTCGATATCGAAAAAGTGGGTGTGGTTATAGTCCGATATCGTTCATTTTAAATAGCGATCTGAGATGAGTGCTCAGGAACCTACATACCAAATTTCATCAAGATACCTCAAAATTTACTCAAGTTATCGTGTTAACGGACGGACGGACGGACGGACGGACGGACGGACGGACGGACGGACGGACGGACGGACGGACATGGCTCAATCAAATTTTTTTTCGATCCTGATTATTTTGATATATGGAAGTCTATATCTATCTCGATTCCTTTATATATGTACAACCAACCGTTATCCAATCAAACTTAATATACTCTGTGAGCTCTGCTCAACTGAGTATAAAAAAATGCCATAATTCTATACCAAATACGAAAAAAGGGATGAAACATGGTAAGGTAATTGGATTATTTTATTGAAGCGAAATATAACTTTAGAAAAAACTTTATAAAATGGTTGTGACACCTACCATATTAAGTAGAAGAACATGAAAAAGTTCTGCAGGGCGAAATAAAAAACCCTTAAAATCTTGGCAGGTATTACATATATAAATAAATTAGCGGTATCCAACATATGATGTTCTCGGTCACCCTGGTCCACATTTTGGTCGATATCTGGAAAACGCCTTCACATATACAACTACCACCACTCCCTTTTAAAACTCCACCTATAGATCTAAGGCCCACTCCCTTTTAAAATACTCATTAACACCTTTCGTTTGATGCCCATATTGTACAAACACATTCTAGAGTCACCCCTTGGCCACCTTTATGGCGATATTTCGAAACGGCATGCACCTATAGAACTAAGGCCCACTCCCTTTTAAAATACTCATTAACACCATTCGTTTGATGCCCATATTGTACAAACAAATTCTAGGGTCACCCCTGGTCCACCTTTGTGGCGATATCTCGAAACGGCGTCCACCTATGGGACTAAGGATTACTCCCTTTTAAAATACTCATTAACACCTTTCGTCTGATACTCATATCGTACAAACGCATTCTAGAGTCAACCCTGATCCACCTTTATGGCTATGTCCCTAAATGGCGTCCACCTATAGAACTATGGCCCACTCCCTCATAAAATACTCCTTAATGCCTTTCATTTGATACACATGTCATACAAACACATTCCAGGGTTTCCCTCGGTTCATTTTCCTACATGGTTATTTTCCCTTATGTTGTCACCATAGCTCTCAACTGAGTATGTAATGTTCGGTTACACCCGAATTTAACCTTCCTTACTTGTTTTTTTTTTAGAAATCTTGGATGTACAGACACGATTTTCTAGAGATTTATTATAGTATAGATAGAAGAAGAAGATAGATTTCCTTCGTTTTTCAAAAAAAAAATCCTTAAAAGTAGCTTAATTATAGCTTAAACAACTATATCGTTTTTGTTTCTCACGCGATTTTAATGAAATAAGTTCTAGATTCCCTTCTGGATTACAGGCTATCCATCTGTGAAAGTCTCATAAAAATCCATTCTTTAGTTTCCGAGATTATCGATATCATACAGATCAAAAAAAAAATCCTTAAAAGTAGCTTAATTATAGCTTAAACAACTATTTCTTTTTTGTTTCTCACGCGATTTTAATGAAATAAGTTCTGGATTCCCTTCTGGATTACAGGCTATCCATCTGTGAAAGTCTCATAAAAATCCATTCGTTAGTTTCCGAGATTATCGATATCATACAGACAAACAGACAAACAGAAAAAAGTGGTGCCGATGGATTCTACGACATTCCAAACGTCAAGTACACTCTTTTTTTTTTTAGAAATCTTGGATGTACAGACACGATTTTCTAGAGATTTATTATAGTATAGATTAAGTCGAATCATGTGTACGATTTTTTTACGAAGGTTTTTAACTTTAATGTTCTCCTTTAAAGCTTTAATAAAATATGAATAAGTAGAGTACTATTTCGTCTAACTACCCCAACCCTAAATGGGAACCCTACTCAAAAATGTCCCCATTGTAATACGGAGTGAAATACCTTTCGTTTGATACCCATATCGGCATATCTCATGCAATTTTTTAATTTCGAATAGGTGGCAACCCTAATTGGCAACCCTACTCAAAAATGTCCCCATTGTAATACGGAGTGAAATACCTTTCGTTTGATACCCATATCGGCATATCTCATGCAATTTTTCAATTTCGAATAGGTGGCAACCCTAAATGGCAAGCCTACTCAAAAATGTCCCCATTGTAATACGGAGTGAAATACTTTTCGTTTGATACCCATATCGGCATATCTCATGCAATTTTTTAATTTCGAATAGGTAGCAACCCTAAATGGCAACCCTACTCAAAAATGTCCCCATTGTGATGCGGAGTGAAATACCTTTCGTTTGATAGCCATATCGGCATAGCTCATGCAATTTTTTTTCGAATAGGTGGCAACCTTATGAAACATTCTGAGTGGCAACACCTAGGTAGAAAGTCTTAGAAGTTGATACATTCTCGAGATCGTTCGGCTATACAAACATACAAATATACGAATACACAAATATACAAATATACAAGAATTGCTCGTTTAAAGTTATAAGATATTTTAAAATGTTTGCTTAATTGGCTGCATAGATTTTATTTGTTAACTAGAAGACCCGGCAGACGTTGTCCTGCCCTAAATTTGGCCTATCTGCATACATTTTAATAAGCGTTTTCCGTCTGACTCTGCCCTCCCCCTCTTCACTTTTTCCTAATCCTTTTATTCACTCCTCCCTCCGTCTTTTTCGCTTCATCTATCTCCATCTTCGTCTCATTCTATCTCTTTCTCAATCTCCTTCTCTCATTTCTCTTCTCTCAATTTCTTCTCATTCTTCTGCATCCCTTATTGCCTGTCCCAGAGGGTGGTATGTATTTTATTCCAGTCCCAGTCCCAGTCCCACTCCGAGTCTCAGTCCCAGTCCCAGTCCGTCTTTGGATAATATATTACTCTGTACTCATCAACAGCTTTCATTTGATATCCATATTGTATAAACACTGTCTAGGCGTTCACGAGCCCACGTTTTGGCCTATATCTTGAGACCCTAGTCACCCAGGGGTATGAAACCTACCCTCTACACAACTAAAGACGCTCCTGAATTAAAAAAAAATGTCATAGTACCTCTCAATCGCGGGCCCCTCAGAAACAACCCCTCCTCCCCCCCCCCCCTCCCACCCTGTCGGCGGGCCTGGTGATGTGCTATACTTGATATCATTCGCTATAATATTTTTTATTGATAAGCAGGTTGTTTAATTAAACACCAAGCAATTACACGGAAGTATATCCGCACGACCTGAAAATATAAGTGCCACTGCGTATACGTGACATTTTATTATTACGTATAAACAAATAAAAAAATTTCCAATAAAATAATATTGCGACTATAAACTGAGATATAACCTATCCTATATCTCAAGTTAGATCAAACTACACACGGGGTGCAAAACAAATTCAAAATCGGTTCAGTAGTTTAGGAGTCCATCGCGGCCGAAAATGTTGTGACACGTGTTTTTTATATATTAAGACTAGATTTTAGAAATGAATATAAATATGTAGTCCGATTTTCAGTTACGTATTTAAGAGAAAAGCTAATTTGCGGCAGAAATGGGCAATTCATGGCAGTTCAATTTAATAACCGCGAGGAAAAGCAAACCTATCTTCCATTCTCTGACCATTCGCTACAGCCATTCTTCCTGTCACCTATTATTTGCCAGGTAGGTATGGCAATGGAGCAATACAAAGATTTTTCACTCGTATGAATTCACAATGGACTTAACTGAGTCTCGAAGCTTCAGTTTGCATGGAGAAAAGAAAATTGCGATAACTTTTAAATAAGTGACTAACTGAAGATGATAAAAACGGCCCTAATTGTTTTGCCTAATTAAAATTTCGTATTAAGAAATCTAGAAGGAATGTAACATCTTAAGTACTTATGTTTTTGTTACCAATTTTACCTAAAACTATAACAAGAAACTTTAGTAAAAATTTATTTTGATTTTAAATTTATGCACGGCATTTATTATTTGGCGGCCACCGTGGTGTGATGGTAGCGTGCTCCGCCTATCACACCGTATGCCCTAGGTTCGCTCCCGGGGCAAAGCAACATCAAAATTTTAGAAATAAGGTTTTTCAATTAGAAGAAAATTTTTCTAAGCGGGGTCGCCCCTCGGCAGTGTTTGGCAAGCGCTCCGGGTGTATTTCTGCCATGAAAAGCTCTCAGTGAAAACTCATCTGCCTTGCAGATGCCGTTCGGAGTCCGGCCAATTTGTAGGGAAAATCAAGAGGAGCACAACGCAAATTGGAGGAGAAGCTTGGCCTTAGATCTCTTCGGAGGTTATCGCGCCTTACATTTATTTATTTTTTTATTTATTTATTATTTAAATATTATACTCTGCGGTTGACTACATAAATTTAAATTTTATTGGCACAAAAGCTTGCCTTTAATGATTCCATTAATCTTCTTAACGTCTATGATATTTATACGCTTGTAAAAATCTTTTTTTAATTGGCGACTTTATTGATTGTCAGTTTTATCAGTTAAAAGTGTTGGCATAACAATAATGATGACTTCGCAAATAAATTTGATCGGACCTTAAGGACGATAGCTTTCAGTCAATGGTAACTAACCCTACAGAAAAAATTTACGAGCGGCAGTTTCGCAGTACAAGTTTAATCACTTTCGCCGAGCTAATGCTAATTGTATGCAGAGCGGGACAGTTGGCCACACCTCCCAGCAGCGCTTAAATCTGGACTCTATTGATGTAAAATACATATTTATTCAAAGGCAGCGACTATTTTAGAACCACTTGCGACTGAGCCAGTTAACAAAGCATTCAAAAGGTCTGTAAATGGAGGCAATTGCTTTTTAGTTAAAATTGTCAGTTCAAAGCACGCCTCGGGGACACAGTTATAACAAGTGCCGTCTCTTAGTGCGATAGTTCTGCATTAGTTCGGAACTAGCGCGATTCGCTGCAGGGTAGGTGCTTTAATCTTTATACAACTTATTTTGTGTTTCTGAAGTACAAGCTTAATTGAATTAGATTTAAAATAATAAATTTATATATTCGCAGTTTCAAGTCGGTTTTACTTTTGATCGGGGACTCGTTTTTTTTTTTTTAATAACTAGTTTTCGAGAATCTTTTAATCAATATGAATTTTAAGAGACTTATAAAACAAGTTTTTTCAATAATAAGGAAGTATTTTTAGCCGGAGTCCTCCCTCGGCAGTTATTTGACACGCACTCCGAGTGTATTTCTGCCATGAAAAGCTTCTTTCATTTAATTTCTTTATTGAGTCAATGGTAACATATCTTACTGACTAGATCACAGGTTTACTTAGAACAAAATTATTAATTTAAGTATGACTTAATGTGATAAATAGTAAGACTCAATGCATGCCTTGAAGAGAGACCTAGACATGGCAAAGTTAAGATCTAGACTCCTAGATAGGTGATTGAATACTACAAGTCCTCTTAGAAGAGGCGCAAAGATGAAGTAATTAGAGCGCAACACTTCAATACGGAATGTATTGTGAAAGCGGAGGGCTCTGTTAGGGACATTGAAAGTTACCTGACCCAGAAGTTCAGAACTGCACCAGTAGCACCAGATATTATATCAAAAATAAACATTAAGCCTTGAACAGAACGCCTGACTTCAAGAGCATGCATCTCGCATTATAGGGTGGCATGGGATTATCAAAATGTAGAGGTTGAAGAGCAAACCGTATTAATTTGCGCTGAACTCTTTCAATTCTTAAAGAGTGTGAAGAGATTCTAAATGACAGAGGCATATTCTAACATTTAACGTACTAAGGAATTAATTATTAATTATACAAAATTTTTCTCGTATACTGGTCTTTGAAATCCTTCGCATATCGTCGTAAAAAAGCTAAGTTGGTATAAGCTTTTGGTATAAGAAAGTTAACATGATTAGCAAAGGTAAATGAAGAATCAAAAATTACGCCAAGATCATGAAGCTCATCAACTGAGGCAAGAGTTACGTTTGAGATCGAATACACGGAGGAAAGGATATTCATTGACTTAGTAAACGTTATGTGACAGCATTTACTAATGTTGAGTCGCAGATTATTTTGTGAACTCCAATCGGTAATAGCATTCAGATCTTCTTGCAGACGCAAAGCATCAGAAATACTGGTGATTCTACGGTTGAGTTTTAAATTGTCTGCATAAAGTAAATAATTAGAATATTTTAGGAAAGAGCCAACATCATTAATAAAAATTAAGAATAAAATAGGACGGAAGATGCTACCTTGTGGTATACCCGAAGTTGCTAGGATCTTGTAGGACTTAGTTTTCTCGATTTCAACAAAGGATATCCTATTTTCTAGGTAAGACTTCAGCCACAACAGAAAACTTGAATGAAATCTCATGTTTTCAAGTTTCCACAAAAGTAATTTATGCGAAACTGTGTCAAAAGCTTCTTAGTGAAAAATCATCTGCCTTGCATATGCCGATCGGAGTCTGCATAAACAATGTAGGTCCCGTCCCGCCAATTTGTAGGAAAAATTTGAAGGAGCGCGGCACAAATTGAAAGAGAAGCTTTGCCTAAAATCTCTTCAGAGGTTTCGCGCCTTACATTTTTATACTCAGCTGAGCAGAGCTCACAGAGTATATTAACTTTGTTCGCATAACGGCAATCCGTAACGGCATAAACTAATCGAGATAGATATAGACTTCTATATATCAAAATGATTTGGGTGAAAAAAGAAATTCATTTAACCATGTCCGTCCGTCCGTCCGTAAACACGATAACTTGATTAACTTTTGAGGTATCTTGATGAAATTTGGTATGTGTGTTCCTGGGCGCTCATCTCAGATCGCTATTTAAAATGAACGAAATCGGACTGCAACCACGCCCACTTTTTCGATATCGAAAATTTCGAAAAACAGAAAAACTGCGATAATTCATTACCAAAGACGGATAAAGCGATGCAACTTGGTAGGTGGGTTGACCTTATGACGCAGAATGGAAAACTAGTAAAATTTTGGACAACGGGCGTGGCACCGCCCACTTTTAAAATAAGGTTATTTAAAGGTTTTGCAAGCTGTAATTTGGCAGTCGTTGAAGATATCATGATGAAATTTGGCAGAAACGTTACTCATATTATTATTTGTGTGCTAAATAAAAATTAGCAAAATCGAATGGCGAACACGCCCACTTTAAAAAAAAAAATTTTTTTTAATCAAATTTTAACAAAAAATTTGATATCTTTACAGTATATAAGTAAATTATGCCAACATTCAACTCCAGTAATTGGCTCCGCCCTTTTTCATTTAATTCATCTAGAATACTTTTAATGCCATAAGTCGAACAAAAATTTACCAATCTTTGTGAAATTTGGTAGGGGTATAGATTCTATGACGATAACTGTTTTATGTGAAAATGGGCTAAATCAGTTGAAGCCACGCCCAGTTTTTATACACAGTCGACCGCCTGTCCTTCCGCTTGGCCGTTAACACGATAACTTGAGCAAAAATCGATATATCTTTACTACACTTAGTTCACGTACTTATCTGAACTCACTTTATCTTGGTATAAAAAATGGCCGAAATCGGACTATAATCACGCCCACTTTTTCGATATTGAAAATTACGAAAAATTAAAACAAAATGCTATAATTCTATATCAAATATGAAAAAGGGATGAAACATGGTAATTGGATTGGTTTATTGACGCAAAATGTAACTTTATAAAAACTTTGTAAAATGGGTGTGACACCTACCATATTAAGTAGAAGATAATGAAAAAGTTATGCAGGGCGAAATCAAAAGCCCTTGGAATCTTGGCAGGAATACTGTTCGTGGTATTACATACATATATAAATAAATTAGCGGTACCCAACATATGATGTTCTTGGTCACCCTGGTCCACATTTTGGTCGATATCTCGAAAACGCCTACACATATACAACTAAGCGCCACTCCCTTTTAGAACCCTCATTAATACCTTTAATTTGATACCCAAAACGTACAAACACATTCTAGAGTCACCCCTGGTCCCCCTTTATGACGATATCTCGAAAAAATACTCATTAGCACCTTTCATTTGATACCCATATCGTACAAACACTTTCTAGAGTCACCCCTGGTCCACCTTTATGGCGATATCTCGAAAAGGCATCCACCTATAGAACTAAGGCCCACTCCCTTTTAAAATAGTCATTAACACCTTTCATTTGATACCCATATCGTACAAAGAGATTCTAGAGTCACCCCTGGTCCACCGTTATGGCGATATCCCGAAAAAATACTCATTAGCACCTTTCATTTGATACCCATATCGTACAAACACTTTCTAGAGTCACCCCTGGTCCACCTTTATGGCGATATCTCGAAAAGGCATCCACCTATAGAACTATGGCCCACTCCCTTTTAAAATGCTCTTTAATACCGTTCATTTCATACCCATGTCATACAAACACATTCCAGGGTTACCCTAGGTTCATTTTCCTAAATGGTGATTTCCCCTTATTTTGTCTCCAAAGCTCTCAGCTGAGTATGCAATGTTCGGTTGCACCCGAACTTAGCCTTCCTTACTTGTTTTTTTTTAGCTTGTACCTTTTTAGACTAAAATTGGGCTTGAAAACTGCATCCTGGAAAATTCAGAAAACTCTAAATAAAAAATTTGAAGAGTTTGCAAAGTTTTCTCGATTTTTGTCGAAAATGTTCTTAAGATTGATTTACAAAATTTATGGAGACTCAAAAGAATAATTTAATTAACGATATATCTTACAAAATTTCCACAGCGTTGGTGAAATTTGAAGCTTCTAGCTGTTAAATGGGGCATAAATTACGAAAAGAAATGGCGATAATACTCCCCGAATAACTAATTTCCTGCCAACGTTCAACGTAACACAGTTTAAGCTGGAGAAATATGCCTCACTCCCACTCGCGGATCTCAACTGCTTCGCGCACGCTAGAATAGATATAGTGATTGGTAGCGACATTCTTCCTAAAATTCTTATCTCTTATATGAAAAACGATATTGACGGAAGCTTTTTAGCCCATAACTCCATATTTTAATATCTACAAAAGGGCGCCTCTCGGAAAATATATCAGCATTCTCCACTCAGGTAGTCGAAAGCTCAGAAGAATCTTTATCTAACCTACTCCAAAGGTTTTGGGAGCAGTAGGAAAAACTTTGCGAAGAAGAGAGGCAACTTATCGGCGAGAAGACGGGCGATACGTGGTGAAACTCCCATTCAAATCCACGGTTCCCAACACAAGGGCCTCGAAAAGAAAGCGGAACCTAAAGCAACGTACACCAAAGTCCTGGGCGAATATTTAACACTCGATCACATGGAACCCACAAGCTCTCGTGAAATTATACGTGATGGTAAATTCCCCTCCCTTTCCCTCTCTCATCACGCAGTGATAAAACCCGACAGCACGACTACTAAAGTTCGAGTAGTTTTCAATACCTCTAAACTTTCTTACTCAGGTCTCTCACTCAATGACGTACTATACCCAGGTCTCACTCTCCAAAATGACCTGATGCTTATCATCCTTAAACGGCGACTGTCATCAATGGCGACATTTCAAAACTGTAGCGCCAGATACATGTTGGCCAGGAATATCAAACGTTTTTTTTTTTTTTTTTTTTTTGTAAAGAAAAAAATCTCAAACACCTTTTGAAAAAACTATCTAAAAACCATTTGACATACCTATAACTTGTATTTTATTTATACACAAAAAAGTTCAGAAATGTCAAACCAAGGCGAATTCAGTACCAGATGTTGTTATCCCAACAGCTGATTGCTTCTTTTTTCTTTTCCATACAGCGCCTTGTACTTTAATATGCCAGTTAATCGAAATCAATTAAAATTTTCTTTCGACTTGACATTCTTAAGCACGGCGAATTTGTTGAATTCGCTTTGCCACTAAAAAGTTCGAAATTTTCGGCGAAATTTCTCGAGTTTTAAAATTTTTCAAAAACGTGTTTTGAATATTTGCTTTCAGTCAACAAATTCATAGGATTTTTTTGCTCTTAAAATATCGAAGTAAAAAAACATTAATTGGCGGAATTTGACAAAAAAAATGGTCAGAGCTATTTTTCTGCCCGCTACTGTATATAATAGAATTTCTAAGTTAAGAGGTTAAAGAGGAATTATTTAAAGTTTGCGAGTCGAGTAAAAAAGTTACATTGAAATGCCCCTTTACTGCTATCAGTAACAACACGGTCGCTATAAGTTACATTGATTTTTATATTTTTTTTTTTCAATTTTTTTTTCCATAGAAAAAATATTTTATATATCCTTTGTATGGAAGCATTGCTCAATTATATGGTTGGCTCATCTCATCAGTTGATTTTATGTTGATTGTCGAAAGGAGATGAAAAACTCAAAATGTAACCAACATATTGACAATAACTTAATGCCGCGGTGGTCAATTTTTGATTAAAAAATAAAATAGTTTCACATCACTTTAAGTTATCTTTTTTTAGTAAATGCATCTAATTTAGCGGATTATTTTCCCACAACACACAAGAATTGCGAAGTTTTTATGTTTTCTCTCCGTTCCATTCGCCCAATATCAACACACAGATTTTGACAGTCTAAACTGAGGTATGGTGATGCTGTAGAGATGAGCCAACCGTATAGTTGAACCATAGTATGGAAGAAAATTTAAAACGCGCTCAAAAAGAAAAATTCTAAGTATTCTTACTTATCGAAATTTTCGTGAAGATTTACGAAAACGGTTTTTATGCTGCGCCCGTATCGTGTTTTATGATCAAGTATCAAAAACTAATTTCACTCAAATCGTTTGATATGAATCTGTCTAATTACTCGTAAAAATGACAATATATTATGGATCTAATAACCTTTCGAAGCCACTATTTCAAGTGTTTTCTTAATCCGCATCACCATTTCCGTGCTATTCCGATTAAAAAAATTCAATTCGATCACGGATCGTAATACACGATACGGGCCCCTGTTTGCATAGTTTCCATTATACAACTCCTTTAAGTCTATACAGCTTCACTTAAGTACTTACATGCCAACCTAATAAAACCGCACTGCGTTTTTTTAGCGCACGCAAACAACCGGCGTTTTTTGCGCAAACCCAAATAAGCATGCGTTGCGACAATGTAGAGTATGTGTGCAAACGTCAAATCTTAATGTCACGCAGAACAAAAATTGGAAATCGAGTTAGGTTTTCACGCAGCAAATTCAATTTGGGTTGCTCTCATACAAGTTATATCTGCATGAGACATTTTTGATAGAAAATGACTTGCGTGCGTTTATATTAGGTTGGCATGTTAAGGAAAATCAAAAATAAACTAGAATTGTGTACTCACCAAATTGGCACTGCACGTCCACCGGCGCCTTCAACAAATTTCAAGTACGAAGCAGCAATATAACTCTCATATTTCTCATCTGGATAGTTGCGTTGCACAAACCTTGACACTTCCTGTGACAGAATACCGATAATTGCACGCGTATTCTCGCCGTAAACATTTACCTTTGGATCATCGTTAACATCATATGCATATTTGTTTGTGTGTATATATTTATAATTATTGCCAATGTTTGTTAATGCAAGTGAGCTATGCAAAATGCAAAAAGTACTGAAGAGTGTGAGTAGTGTTGCGGCAATCGTCCTTGCTGATGAATTTATGTTGTTGTTATTAGCAGGAAGTAGTTTCACTGCCATTGTAACGGAGATTTAACGGTGTCGTTGGTTAACGGCTTTATTCTTATGTTTTGTGTATGAGATTTATAAGTACGTTGTATTTGTTTCGATATTTTTTTTCGTATTACAACGCGTATACAAATTAAACGTTTTATTCGATTTTACGCTAATAAATATAAACAAAATATCTGCACATGCGAATTTTTATTATTTAGCTTACTATGGAAGCTCACTTTCCGCTGTCAACTATGACAATGAAATGTGAAATTTTGAATATTTACAGGTAAGCAAACAACTTTTAAGTGGTGCGAGGTAGGCGAAGCAGCGGCAAATAAATACGTCACACAGACACGCACTCACACATATACAACCTTTCCTACAACTATTCATACATGCCAAGCATGTTTTAATTTTTAATTGGGCGCAATGTGTTGAGTATAGAATTGTGCTGGCTCGCTGTATGTATGTATGTATATAGCGTATGTTTGGGCAGCAGGCAAAGTGTGTATGTAACTAAAAAAGAAGAGCAAACAAAAAAGTGCTAAAATGATATAAACAATTAAATAATAAAATTAGATTAAAATATTATAGTGATGAGAGAAATGATAACAATAATTAAAAGATTTTTAAATTATGGGTTATTCCACCTCAAGTCGACTAATGGTAAGCATGATTATCAACTGTTTTTTTTTTTTTTTTTCAATATATAACGTAGTACTTCAAAGGAAACAAATAAATTAAAATGTTATGGGAATATTCAATTGTGTCGCATAAATCAGGCTTGTTTTCTTCATTGGCGCCCAAAGGACTGCCCAATTTTAAACGTTGCAGAGTAGTCAACTTGCGGCACGACTAAGTTAGTTTTTGAAAATCGCCAAAAAAAATCAATGGCGAAAAAGACTTTGTATATCAGAATGTATGTATTTATGCATATTCATCCATCAGCCTTTTAATACTATTACGAATTTTAGGTGTTTCAAAATTACTTTGCACTTTCTATTATCATTCGAATCGCCAAACTGTGGAATAAATAACACAAATATTCAGTATAACAAAATGTTCTTTATTTACTACACTACTTTGGTAGTAGTACTTCACAACTTAACTACTCGCGTACTACACTTATAGCTTGTTAAAATGAAACCGATTCATTGTTCCTCACCTTGCGCTGCTCTTATGCTCTCAGTTGCATCCTTTATCTATTTCTCCCAGACCAGGGGTGGGCACTACTACATATACACGACTACCATACTGAGAATGTGTTAGTGTACACGAACTCATAGCGTTCATGCTCGCTCAATTATTTATTTAGTTTGATTTCAGCGCTTTTACAGTGAACACGTGTCACACATATTCTTTGGTACTCTGTTTTAAGCGCGCGTGCGAAACTTCCTCACTGCCGCTGATTTTGACGAAGTAGTCGTTGTGCTCTCGCTCATGGTATACGTATATGGTCACTAAGAATGTGCTAAGCTCACGCCCATCCCTGGGCCAGACCTTTCGCGAACACTTGCTTGTCTTTTTGTTCGTTTCTGTATCACATAGTTGGTTATTTAGCTATATATATACACATGTATATTCTCTTCGCTCTTATCTTTGATGTTTACCTATATGCGAGGCTGCTTGCTTTGATGTTTACATGTATGTGTGGCTGCTTGCTGTCATGTTGTTGTGCATTTATTTACTAGCAGCATAGTGACGTATCGAACTGCTAGTATTCGATACAATACAATAAAAAAAATAAATGTAAGGCGCGATAGCCTCCGAAGAGATCTAAGGCCGAGCTTCTCTTCCAATTTGCGTCGTGCTCCTCTTGCTTTTCCCTACAAATTGGCCGGACGGGACCTACATGTTTTATGCCGACTCCGAACGGCATCTGCAAGGCAGATGAGTTTTCACTGAGAGCCGAGGGGCGACCCCGCTTAGAAAAATGTTCTTCTAATTGAAAAACCTTATTTCTAAAATTTTGATGTTGCTTTGCCCGGGGTGTGAACGTACCACACCCGCGGAGCACGCTACCATCACAGCACGGTGGCCGCCAATACAATACAATAACTTGGGCAAAAATTGAGATTAAAACTAAATAAATTTGATAGTCTTTTTTTTACCAGATTAGAGGAACAAATTCGGTCTGTAACATCCACCCTTCTACTTATAACAAAATTTTTAAACAACTTTTTAATAAAAATGGATCAACAAATTTTTGGAAAATAGAAATGGCACTGCCTGCAAATTTGAAAGCTTTAAAAGCCATAAATCGAACAACGTCGAAGATGAGTCAAACCGTGACACGACCGAACGGAGTACAACAATTTAAAAGCTATTTTTGGTATTCTTTGCTCAATACTTTAACACCATAAATCGAATATATAAGAATTTACTTATAGCGTCATTAGGCTAAAGCGTCACGTTGTTGTTTTCGTTATAGCCGAAAAAACACCCCCCGAAGGTTAAAGGAGTATTACGGATGTGATCAGTACTTTGCCGGATATGATTTCGGCACGCTCTGGTACTAACACTCGCACAACGACTGCCTCTGAAGGTATATTTTACTCCTCAAACCTTTAGATATATGGATATAACTCTCCTTTTACGACAAGTATGCCTGCATCGGGAATATTCTAAGCCCCTTACCCCGCTGGAGTAGTAAATAATACTTTTTATGGCAGTGGGTGTTTGCTGTAATAATGAACGAAGAAGTTTGTAGAGATGCACTGACGTTTTTATTGTAATTCTGAAAAATATTTTTAGTAGAATTTTTAATGAGAAGCCGTTACATCTCTATTCCTAGTATTTTCACAAGAAGCGTCTAGGGCAGATACAATTATAAACACCAGATGGAACGTATCGAAACTAAACACTGGAACGTTATTTCCTGATATCGACTTATATAACAGGTATATTATAATTCTATACCAATGCAGTAAAATAAACACCATAATAAGGCCATTTACCGTTGGACAGAAGAAATGACAGGGATGAAACAGTCTATGCTTAAGGCGAGTACATACAAGGGCCGGACGCATTGGACGAGTTATTGCCGAAGTAGAGTCATACAAAAAAGTAAAATATCGGAAGGCTGCTATAATGAACAGAAACAACCTTACTCACTTGGTCTAGAAGGTCGCATGTGGTCATAACAAATCCTTCCCGAGATGGTCGGGCTTGGTACGGGAACGTACCGGATCTGCATCCGGCAAAGAACCATCGATATCGATAACACTCCCCAAGGCCTTCGGGGAGTGTCCTTATCGGTACAACAACAACAACAACCAACTTAAGTGGTGCTTTACCGTTTAAACAATTATGGCCGTGTAATAAGGCGCGCCGCGCCAGTCGCTTCATCGCTGGGTTAACTGGTGCCAATTGGTCACACCACGGCAGTGTCTGCGTAAAGTTATTACAGCTCATCATTAAATATTTTTTGGTTGCCAACACGTAGAGTTCAGTAAATTTTTCGAAAAACTTCTCTCGAACACTCCCAGAGCCGCTTCATCTGATGTTGTCATGGTCCATGCTTCTGCGCCGGAAGGATACTGATGACAATTTGTGATCGGTCGTACTATTGGATGGGGCGAAGCACTGCTACAACAACAACAACAACAATGGGGACGATAAGTGACTTGTAGAGCAGGATTTTCCTTTGCCGAGTGAGGACTTTACTTTTCAATTACTTACATAGTCCAAAGTAGCATTTATTTGCAAGAGTGATTCTTCACTGGAATTCAGAGCTGAAACTGTTGTTTGTGCTAATGCTGGTATCCAAGAGTTTTCTAGGGCTTTGACAAATACTGGTTCCTTAGATGATCCACTACAAAGCTCGCACTACCTACGCCGGATCCTTAGAGGCTGTCTCAGTGATGGCATCTTTATATATCAATGTTTAGAGGAACCCCGTACAATGGAAATAATATGCGTTGCAGCGCAGAGCCGAGCTTCTCTTCCAATTTGCGTCGTGTTCGTTTTATTTATCCTACTAATTGACTTATATAATGGTCTCAAATTCAACATGCGACTAAGTGGTCTTCTAAACAGGTTTCGTAGGTAAGTGGCAAACGTTGGAAGGCGAACAGAAAATAGACGGGACTTGCTCATGGACCTTATCACTTTACTGTGCGGTTCCTAACTGTGTGACATACGTCAGAAAAGTTATCGCTGTTATCTGTTCAGCGAACTTCAGCACTAACAGTAGCCTCCGCTTATCGCACTGGGCGAGCCGTACAAGTGATAATTGGAACAACCTCCTTAAACCTACTAAGCTGGAAAGAAGAAGCAAAAAAGTAGGAACAGAGTGAAAACATTTAGGCTGTGGCAAGAACGCTGCAAAAATTAACAATGGGACATATGGACAACGAAACTAACCACAGATTTTAAAGCATAAAGCATCATCTTTGGCGAGATAGACCGGTACGTTACCTTAATCTCCTTTGGAAATGGGTACTTCAAGAAATATCTGTACGGAATAAAACCGGTCAAAGACTTTACATGCATTTACGGCTGAGCAGACAATAACGATGCTGAACAGATCTTCTTCAAATGCTTGCAATGGAGCCAGAACCGACTTGACCAAGGAGTCAGCCAAATTATTGTCGACAAAGTTACAGCAAAAATGCTAAGAGCAGAGTGCCAATTAAAAGCAACTTCGTAAAAATCATACTCAGAGCGAAACGCTAACCCTCTAAAACAGACTAAGCTAAGAGTGTCAGACACAATGGACAGCGACTGTTTCGACTTTTTGGTAAGCCTCAAAGCCATTGTGTTACTTCCGTTAAATTTAAGTTTATATTAAGTCGATTTCAGAACGTATTGGGGAATCTTGCAATCGATGCTGGAACTTGAAACATATTCAAGAGCCCGATGACAATGCAACATGATGGAACGCCGGGAAGGTGATATTTGAAAAGCTCGTCGAAATTTGAAGCTTTTGCTATCGAGCTTGTATTAACTTTCCGGTGAGTTAGATATTTGTAAGTATAAACATAGCTTAGTTTGTTTAAGATACAGCATCTAGATATTTAGAATACCAAAACAAAGCTTGCGAAATCTTGCGATCGATTTTTAAATAACTTCTTATTGATCTAGAAACTTGAACCTCCAACACATAGTCAGGGCACTAAGCCAAAGAAACAGAAAGAGAAACAATATCAGCAAAATAGCAACGGTTTTAATAAGCTAGAGACCTGAAATTTCAAATTAGGTTCAGAATTCAATGACAGTTTAACACGTATGACAAACAGTTTCACTAGGTGGCGCACGGATTTAGATATCGGTAAAAATTTTAAAAATAGCTGATGTAAATAACTTCTTAGATGTAAAGCAATAAAGTAAGGTCACAGTTTATAGATGTTTAGTATTGTATTTAAGAAAATTCTCTCTGCTTCCATATGCGGGTTCCGATAAAAATACTTTCTTAGTCGGAGCATCATATTTTATTCGCATAACATGGCCTACCCAGCGTATCCGCTGCGCTTTAATTCGATGGAGTATGTTGATGTCTGCGTGAAGCTCGTACAAGTCATAATTAAATCTTCTCCGGTTGCCACCGTCTAGAATTCCGTAAATCTTTCGAAAAGCTTTTCTCTCGAACACTCCCAGACCACTTCATCTGATGTTGTCATAGTCCATGCTTCTGCGCACCATATGGCAGGACGGGTACGAAAAGTGACTAATAGAGCATGGTTTTCGTTTGTCGGGAGAGGCCTTTATTTTTTAAATGCCTACCTAGTCCAAAGAAGCATTTATTTGCAAAAGTGATCCTTCGTTTGATTTAAGAGCTGATGTTGTTGTTTGTGTTAATGCTTGTTCCCAAATAAACGTCGCTTAAGCGCATACCGGTATTTCGGCACCTCGACAGAAGCTTTCAGTCTTTCAGTTAAACCTTGAACCCATCACAATTGTGAATAGCTTTGTCTTTCAAATGATTGAATCAGAGAATAAGCTCAACGAATAAACTCGTGTGGATGTCTATTGATCAAAAAGCTCTAAACCGAATCAATCTCGTCGGGATCAGTGGGACCTCAGACAAAGTCCCAATATTGACTCGGATCTTCATCTGGTAGGCATGCGGCGATAATTTGATCAATTTTCTACCAGCAGCTGGTCTCTAAGAGCGATAAAACTACCAAATACGCTTTAGTTCGATATTCTCACTGACTCCATATCACCGCTGCGGATACTTTAGGAAGAGCAGCTGCAGCTATAAGTATTATCGTGCAGCCTTTGAAAAGATCACTCCTAGTTGGAAAAAAATTTGAGTTTCATAGCGCGACAGGGACGCTCTCTGAACGGAGTTGTAAATATATTTTCCACTTTCCAGAAAAATCGTATCCCATAAATATACCATGAGCTATTGTGGCGAATATTAGCATTTCTAACATCACCATGCTGTTTAGCAAATAAACACAACGACAGTAAGCCCTTTACACACATACATAGAAGACAACGAAGAATATTTCACACACATAGCCAGCAGCTTAAAGCAAAGAAATTATTTCACATACAAACATGTAGGCCACAGATAAGAGCGAAGAAGAAAGAGAAACAAATCACACATCATATTATCATCAGCTAAGAGCAGAAGTTGTTACTCCCACATATACATGTATATAGCTAAATAACCAAGTATGAGATACAACTGTTCCAGAAGGCATGTTCGTGAAAAGTCTAGACCTTAGGAGAAATAGGTGAACGAGGCTACCTGAGAGTATAAAAGCAGCGCGGTGCAAACGAGAATCGATCAGTTTGAATTTAACATGCTTTAGTGAAGCACACGACAATTGTAACTGTGAAGTACTACTCCCAAAGTAATCTAAATAAATAAGGCTTTGTTTTACTGAATATTTGAGTTATTTATTCGACAGTTTAGAGATTCGAACGTTAACAGAAGCTGCAGGAATTTCCATAAATTTCGTTACACTATATGCAACAATAAATCAGATGACTCGTGAGAAATAAAGAAAGTAAATCGGCGTTTTTTCTTACGTGTTTTTACGCCCCAGTTAAAAAGTTAATTAATTTGGGAGTTTAATGAAAAAGTGTTTTCAAAATTGGAGATTGAAGTGAGTTTTACGACGGCTTTTTTTTAATCAAGTAATCGGATACTCATAGCAATTTCATAGGTGTGTTTACCTAATAAATTTTCAGTAATCCCGAATACCTTCGGTGATCCAGATACAACGGGTAATCGGTAACTTCCCCTCTCACCTTTAATAGATAAATAAACTTATTGCGTAAGATAATTAAGCACTAAAACTGTTTC
Organism: Eurosta solidaginis; assembly: GCF_040869045.1. Taxonomy (NCBI): domain Eukaryota; kingdom Metazoa; phylum Arthropoda; class Insecta; order Diptera; family Tephritidae; genus Eurosta; species Eurosta solidaginis. Next base: position 210,453,355 of record NC_090323.1, read on the forward strand.
AAACATCTGTAGTTAACAAACTTAAGCTGTCATCTACTGCGGCTATTAAAGAACCAGTTATTAGCTTTTTATGTGTGATTCTTTTTTCAAATAACGGGGAAGCCCGACTTGATGAAACGCTTTTGTTGTTTTTAGGTACTTTTTTAATAACAATTATTAATGATGATTTTAGCAAAAATGTTGTATAGCCAGCGGCGAGTTTTCAAAAGGTGTTTAGGACTTGCAGATACAACAAAGTAAATAACAGCAAATATATATTTACTTACTACAAACTCTGCATACACAGATGGATACATATAATGAAATTTTAGGAGGTCGATGTCTGTACATTGATGATACTAAAACTAATTATATGAGGGTTTATTAGTAGACCAACGAGCCTAAATCAACAGTGTTTAGAATTTTTGCCTGTCTGCATAGAATTAAATGCCAGGGTCTAACTTACAGTTTACAGGGTTTAACTTACAGTTACAGCCGCTTAGGCTGAGCACTGGGTTTCCAATAAATGAAAAAAATGAAAGGTGCCGTATTTCTTCGTAATGCTTGTGGAGATTACTTCTTAAGTCCATGGGTCTTCAATCAAATGTCTGTTGAGATGCTCAGGTATCTGCGCATTCAACAGAAACTGTTTGTTCATCATTTCATTTCTCGCCTCGCTGTGTAGGTGGTGCTCTGGGGACATAAGATGAGAGCCCATAGCAGTTCTAAAAGCGGTCTTTTGACAGGCCTGCTGTTTCTTCCTGTGAGTAACCTTTAGGCTCGGCGACCATATCGCGGACGCATAGCATTGAAGCAACCGCACCATTACTTTGTAAGTGGTAATGAGCGTCTCTTTATCTTTACCTCATTATTTTATTATAGCACATAAATGGGTTAGTCGGGATGGTAACTCTAACTAAAGGTAACTGCTTCTGGTGACGAAGAAGCTTTGAAATGTAGAAGTTAAATAAAAGTGGGAATAGGACACCACCCTGAGGTACCCCTTGTTTAGTTTATCTGGGTTTAGATGTTAAGTTCCGAAATTGCACCGATGCATGCCAACCAGACAGATAATTTGCTGTCCACCTTTTTGAGACTAGGAGCAAGAGGGGACCCCTCCAAGCCTTGCAGTAACGTGCCATGGTTGACTGTATCAACAGCTTTTAATAAGTCTAGCACTACGAGTACTGTTCTGTGTGGTTTTTGATTCAATACGGAGTTTATCTGTGTGTTGATTGCATTTAGCTCGGTGGTAGTGCGATTTAGTTTTCGACAGCAATGCTGATGATGGGCGACGTAAGTTTGCAGTGAAATAGGGAAGCAGAATGGCTTCGAGTGTCAGGGCTACTAGCGATAGGAGAGATATCGAACGATATGAGTCTCCCACATTAGCTAGTTTCCCATGCTTTAGCAGCGGTACCACCCTCGATATTTTCTATTTTTCGCGGATGACGAACAAACACAGGTTGAGTACATGTCATAGATATCCCTCATTGCCAAAGTCTTAAAGCATCGACATGACTTAACCGTCTAGGCCTGCTGCTTTGGATGTTTAAGCGTGTTTGATGGTTTCGTCAACCTCTGATGGTAATAGAAGACGCGCTGTGCTTATGTGCGTGCCTGAACTCCTGCCGTTTCGATTTGCCAACAGAGGAATACATTACATATTGCTGGCAAAAATCTTTGTACTTAGTCGGGTTTGATAGGACTTTAAGATATTTTATGCCGACTTCTTGGGCTTGTGTTTGTCGGATGCGTTGGTTTACTTCTTTTATTTGGGGGCGCCAGGGATATGCTGTCAGTCACGCTCTCAGTAAAGATACGCTCTCCCGCTATGGTTACCTACACCGGCAGAGAAGTTACAGTTCTTTAAATGCTCCTCTCATTTCGCCCGCTTGAGTTTATCCACGAGCTATTTGATGCGTTGTTTTATTTCCCTTATTTAGGGGTCGCTAGTGTCGAGCCTCAAAATATGGCCGGATTTCCAGTACTGTTCCCGCGGAAATAAAACGAGCCGATGAGATTAAAGTGAATATAACGACTAATAAGCAAACAAAGTACAAATTAATGAGCCCACGGGTAAACCATTCTAATGTATTTTTGATATTTTTTGCTGGCGTAACTTCGATCACGTTTAGCCTTATCATCTTGTTATCATTCATAAACAAAATGCAAACAAATGAAACTAATAAATGCATTCAGTTTATTTGCTAAAATTTACACTTAAACTAATATTATTCATTCACTACAACAATTTTATAATTGAGTCAATCCATATGAAAACGTCTAATTCAAAAAGCTGCCTAGTCTCGGATTTCACTCAAACTTTGAGGGACACTTCTTTGGGGTCCTAAAGGAACAAATTGACACACATTTAATTTTTATAACAACTGGTTTCGGACTGGTCGAATTTCAAAGTTTGAAAAACGTCATTTTTAGGCTTCCCTATTATAGCTGAAAAAATTTTTCTATTAGAGATATCCTTGTACTCGATATGGCGTTTTAAAGGTAAAAGATAGTAGTTTGTTTAAAAATAAATAATAAATCCTATCGCGAGTATCTAGAATTAAAAACCTGGTACTGAAAATACGTAATTTTTATCCTTTTTTGTCAATTTTAGCTGGCTCTGGCGTCTTCACTGTTTCAAGTAGCCACTTAATTTTTTTCAGAAATTAAGGGTACATATCCTAGAAGAAAATAACTTATCCATCGGCCAAAAAAACCCACTCCTTATAGATAAATTATTATCTCGAAATAAGTTTTCAAAAATCGTGTTTTTCAGGCTCTAAAACGAACGTGTTTCTCAAGAGATAAAAATACGAATTTCTCATGGACTCCAGTCGTGACCTTTAGCTTTTAATACCTCAACATTTCGTTTTGTTATTTTCATACTAAGAGCCTCTGCTAATGGATTTTGTGATGAAATGTTATTATAAATGTAAGGAGACAGTCCGAAGGTTTGGGGAAGATTTAAAGATGTTGATGATCTTTTTACGGATATTGATTCGATATGATCAGGGAAATAGCATTAGGTAATATGTAGGTACCATTAAGGTACTACCCCGACAATCGCGGAAACGATTTGATTTTCGGCCACATTGAACCTTCTAGGTTATCCAACTCCTTCCGTGGGGAACTTGGGGTCGCTAGACCCACACATGATAAATAAATATAATTGTTACGGGTATGTATAGGGTTGCGCCACACCCCCCCCCCCCCCCCCTCCCACCAAATCTAGGAAAACGGCATATACATATTATCCTCTTTTACCACCCTGATTAACTGATACTCGGGTGTGATAAGGAGACATCCCGTGAAAGCTGTTTGAACATTCTGGCATGTATGCAAATTTGTCAAATATATGTCACTAACATCGAGCGACCATAACGGCGGCTTCTATGATAAGATTGGCTTCAACTGGTACTCTATCAGGAAAAGAGGATTTCCTGTGGTTTCAAATTGAAAGTTAAAATAATTAACCAATTTAAGAAATAGCCCCGAAATCCCAATTTTTTTTATTTAATCTTGGAATTTTGAGTTGTAAAAATGGCTCGGTATTTCCGGGATTCGAAGCTCTACTTTGTACTCTAGAGGCAATTGCGGTTTCATGTGAATTTAGGTGAGGTTAGGTTGAACTGGCCGGTCTATGAGGACCTCACACAAACTGAATTAGTAGTATTACCAGAAGTTTGTTTAACGACCAAACTGAAAACCCCTATGATCGGTCTTGAGCCTTTGATCAATGATAATGAAAAAGGAATAGTGTTTATTGTGCAATATCTTATATACTAATTAGCAATCGTATGATAATACCGTCTTTATATGATGGTAAACGTTACAAAGAAGAAATACAAAATTAACTTCAGTTAATAAGTAATCTTGTAGTAACTCCATTTTCTTGGAAACACTAGAAAATTTCTATGACCTATGCCACTTGCTGCTTCTAGATCTGACAGCCGTATCACTCCTAATAACTAGACTTAGTTTCGAAAGCGCAGAGCACGAATTCCCACGTTTTATACTCGTTGTTGTTGCTGTTGTTTTAATAATAGACACTCTCCGAAGGTTTTGGGGAGTGTTGTCGATGTTGATGGTCTTTTGTCGGACTTAGGTCAGGTACGTTCCGGTAACAAGCACCATTAAGGTACTAGCCCGACCATCTTGAAACGATTAAAATGACCACATTAACCTTTTAGGCCATCCCGCCCCTTCACCCCCTCGTTCTATGAGAAACTTGGGGTCGCTAGTGCCACGTCTGCTAAATACATATGTGTATGATACATTCGTATTTGTAACAGGATTGCCCTTGCGTAGGTGAGGTTGACAAATGGGTTGCGGAAGCCTTTAAGCTACAAATGTATCGCCGCGTCCGCCATTTGGGCACCCTTACGCCCACCATCCACCTCTATTGTGGTTCTAAGAGCCTCTTCGAAGCGAAGATACGGAAACAAGACACTGAGCCTGGTACGTTCCGGTAATAAGCAATCATTAAGGTCGTCAGAGCCTCGGCTGTTAAAGACACAGGATTCGCCACTGGTAGGTGAGGTTGAAAATTCGGTTGGAGAAGCTATATATTCGCTATATTTTCGCTGGAATCAATTCGGTATTCTAAGCCCCCTAACCCGCTGGGGTGAGCCTCGTTGCAGTTGTTAAGGCGATGTTCTTTGCCACCAGATCTACAGGTGGAATGTTCAGAATGGCATACAGTGCAGCCTTCGGGCATGTTTTCAAGAAGGAATTGCATTATCGATGCGTATGGGACAAATTAAATGGCAACATTTGGTCAGGAATAAAACCAAGTATTTCAGTAATTAGAAGAGACCGGTTGTTGTGGGAAATGATGATAACAAATTTAAGCGTAATTTTTGTGCTTTGACCGAATAGACAAATCGAATACCACTTCATTTTCTTATCTCATTGCGTTTTTTATCAATTGATTGGATTGCAATAATTTCAATATTTCGTTATAATATAATAATAAAGTTTATCAGAGACGACACACTTTTGGCTTTAGTATGCAATACACTGGTTGATATTTATGATATGCATTAATTGAAAAGTAAATAATTTTAGACAAGTCGCTACTTCGGCGAGGTATTTTAAGTGTGATTCAAAATCTGAGGCAATAATCAACAAGTCATCTAGATATATGAACACGTTAGATTTCAGTCTATGCGGTATTACTCGGTCCATTAGCCGGCACAATCTCTGCGCGGCATTACATAGGCCGAATGGCATGCTTTAAATCCACACTGCTTATGAAATGTGTGTCATCAATCCGGCTGAGTATTCCTTCGATGTTTTGCAACGGGTACGCGTCCTTGACCGTCACCGCGTTGAGTTTCCTAGCATCCAGGCAGAAACGGTTTTTACCGGGTTTACGAACTACGGTTGTGCGGTTACTCCATGGACTCTCACTCTCCTTGATGACGCCCCAACGCCGCCCCAGCGGGTAAGGGGGTCAGAATATACCCGCGGTAGGTATGCCTGTCGTAAGAGGCGACTAAAATACCAGATTTAAGGGGTGTGTAGCGCAACCCTTCAGGTTGCCAGCGCAATATATAGTTTCTCCAAACCCAATTGTCAACCTCACCTATCCGCGGCGAATCCTGTTTCACTAACAGACGAGGCTCTGGCGACCCCAAGCTCCTCATGGAACTTGGGGGTTGGGAGGGAGGGGATGGCCTGAAGGTTTAATGTGGCCACATAAATCGTTTCAGAGATGGTCGGGCTAGCACCTTAATGGTGCTGTGGTACAGGAGCGTACCGGATCTGTATCCGGCAAAGGATTATCACATCGATAACACTCCCCAAAGCCTTCGGGGAGCAACCTTATCGCTACAACAACAACAACAACCCCCAACGCCAGCATTTTATCGACTTCGTCGTAGACAATTTTCTGCATTGCCGGCGACAGCGGATAATGGCGGTCTTTGAAAGGCACTGCGTTATCTATCAATATGATCGAATGCTTTTCTAGTTGTGTACGTCCGAGACCGTGTTGCTCAAATGTTCTAAATCCCTTTACCACATGTTCCAAGCGTTGTCGTTGTTCCATCGACAGGCTATGCGGTAAACGTCGCTCTCTTCTATCATTTTCGTTACCTATTTCGCCCTCTACCTGGGCCAGGTCGATCTCGCTCACCGATATCACCTCGGGTGCTAACTGGAAGAGGCGCCAGAAATCCACCTGAGATATACCTTCTGTTCCAGATATGGACATAAACAAAAGTAATCTTTTGCTCGGAATTTCTAAATTTTACGGGTAATGTGACTTTACCCAAGACGTTATGTGGGTGACCACTGGCGGTTCACACTGTCGATACAAAACGCTCAACCACGATCATATTTTCCTCTACAAATTCACGACATCCTCGTCCGAGAATGCTGACCGAAGCACCTGTTTCTAATAACCCGCGTGTTTGTACACCGTTTATTTGAACTTCGGCGAACACTCGAGCATCCGTACGAGAGGCGCTTTTAACTGCGTACTACTTCCTTCCTCAATTTCTTTCGTTTCTTAAACCTATCCCGTGCTTTCTGTGCTTTTCGCGATACGGCCCTACGTCCCATGAGAGCGCTTTCCGCAAAAATGCGCTGGGGCGATTCGAGATATTTTCTTAGGCGTTCGTTATAAGACGGATTTGGTTCTCTAATGGCGTTCTTAGTTTTGTTCGTTACGATAGAGCGCGATCCCCCCGATGTTACCGCGTTCCGCCGTACGTTTCCCGATGGGTTGCACGCTGGATATTTCGGAGTTATCACGTCCGCCTTTCCACACTTCAAACAAAAGATCTTGCGCTGCAGTGCCATGCAGTCCGTAAAGAAATGACCTTCAAGTCCACAGTTCCAACAGAGTGATGGCTTCCTTTGCGATCCGCGCTGGTGTATTTCCTACATAGTGACTTGACCCTCATCACTTGGAGGCACCACTTCCTGATCTTCGAAACCAGTCACTTCGTTGACGTGGTGAACTCTAGCAGTGAACTCATAGTTCGTCATTCGCTCTCGTCGTGGAAACGTCCGCTCGACTTCTTTGCAGTCCAGGCTGAGCTGCTCAAGAGAATGACACTGGATTGGGTACACGATCTTTGCCAGCGCCTCACGTAAGTTTCCTTTAACCAGGCGGATTATTTCATATTCTGCTAATGGGTTTCTCAAGCGAGCGCGCAACGTGCCGACCACATGGAAATATTCGTCGATGGTCCCTCCTGGTCGTTGCTTCCTATCAGTCTGCTTCCTATTGGCGGCGAGGCGCAAATTCTAAGGTCGGCCAGTCCACATTCCCGTTTGTTCGGATATATAACCAATACCATTCACGTGCCTCCCCACTCAGTAGTCGATGGAAGTCGCGAAGGATACCCGACCAAGGACATTGGTACTGCCCCTTCAAGTATTCTAAACGAAATAAAAAATCTTCTACCGGCATGGAGTCACGATTTCCCTGGAAATTGATTCCCCATTTTTCGATGTTTGGACCAATCTGTGGCCTATCATATGACGGATATGCTTCTACATTCACAACAGGCGGTCTATTACTATGCATATTGGGATTGTGACGGGAAGTAGGGTGCTCATTGTATGTTACTCCGTAAGCCGTAGCACGTTATGCGGGAGTTTGGCTATTTCCGCCTGCATTAGTGTTGCCCTCACCTGTCACATTCCTACTCTGTGGTAACCTTTGTTCAACTGAATCTGTACTAGAATCGTGTTTACGTTTTTTATTTTTCCCATTCTGCGGCCACCGTGGTGTGATGGTAGCGTGCTCCGCCTTCCACACCGTATGCCCTGGGTTCGCACCACGGGCAAAGCAACATCAAAATTTTAGAAATAAGGTTTTTCAATTAGAGGAAAATTCTTCTAAGCGGGGTCGCCCCTCGGCAGTGTTTGGCAAGCGCTCCGGGTGTATTTCTGCCATGAAAAGCTCTCAGTGAAAACTCATCTGCCTTGCAGATGCCGTTCGGAGTCGGCATAAAACATGTAGGTCCCGTCCGGCCAATTTGTAGGGAAAATCAAGAGAAGCACGATGCAAATTGGAAGAGAAGCTCGGCCTTAGATCTCTTCGGAGGTTATCGCGCCTTACATTTATTTTTTATTTTTATTCTGCGGCCTATACTCACGTCCTACAGCTCCTTGTTCCCTACCTGTGCTATGGGACATAGCGGCTATATCTTTTAAGCTCTCCCGCATTTCAGCTAGCAAAATTTGCTGCGTTTCCGCTACCATCTGTCTTAAAATCGGTACTACTTCTCCTCTTATGTCCCACGAGCTATTTTGACGGATACCTCACCTGATATCGTGTGTTATAATACACTGCAGGCGTTTGATTCATAAAAAAAAATTATATGTGGTTGCACGAGAACAAAATTTCGATAATTTCAGGCAAAAACTGAATAATTAATTTCCCTCTAATTTCACGAACAAAAAGAAGATAAGTTCTTTGTATACAAAATTGTATGTTGCGGGTTGGTTAAGATGGCTTGGGTTTCGGCATCTCAACTCCCAGGATTGGAGTTACACCTACCGTTCCTGCGAGTATAGCTCAAGCGAACTCTATTAAAAAAAAAGTATTTTTGGTCGGGGTTTTCAACCCAAGATACACATTGAGATAGGGCGCATATAACATAGTCGTTCTTAGTCTGCATTCGCTTGAACTTACCGTTAGGGTGACTACCTTGGACCGCTCCTTTTTACCGTACCATACTTACGCGATCCCCTTGGTGTCATTCCAATCCTGAATTTTCACCTATGCTTCCTTCCCTTCCCCTCAAGAAATATTCAATTTATATCAACATTACGTTCACGTTCAAAACAAAGATAGACAGATTTATTAATAACAATATCTCGATTCAATAATCTACTATACATTCATAGTCTTTTTCCCTTTTGGCTGCTCTTGGAGCTCCCTCACCAAAGAAGAAGAGACCCTGCGCCCTTCGGTTGGCGATCTGCCTCGCAAAACAAAACTTCTAGGCTACCTGAATCCTATCTGAAAGAGCTATTTAAGCTTGGGTCAGGGAACCTACGCTCGGTGTTTCTCGCCGATTGTGTCAAATAACGGGCTAGTTGGTTTGGAGGGAGAGGCCCATGAGCTTACAAGGAGTCATATATTAAAATACAAATACATTAAAATTCTTTTTCTTCTTGGTATCTCGAAATCTCTACGTGATCTCTTAACTGATCCAGGCTCGATTGGTATGATGCACTTTTGCACAACGGATATTCGCGTGGCGAGCTGTTGCACTAAATGATATTCGCGCAGGCTTAAATTTTGCTTTATAATTTACTGAATTAAGTTTGCGCCGCGTATAATTTACTTTTGCGGAGTTACGGATATTTATCTCAAATTTCTTTTTTTCCGCGCCTGCTACAATTTCTTTTGACGGACTTTATCTCCTTTTTATACGGAGCACATCCGTGTGCTTTATTGGTCAACCAGTCAGTCTTTATTTTTTCGCCGTTAGCGCTTTTTTACTATCTCTCTCTCCGAATCACTCCCATTCTCTCTCAATTTCGCGCAGTGCGCATGATTCAACTTCATTTTTGGCGCGAAACATATTTCCTTTTCTTTCACTCATTCACGCAGTGCGGCTCATCGTAGGCTTTTCAGTATATTTATCCCCCTTTTTCCACACTCCAACTCTCCACTTTATTTTTTGTCTGGCAAACCCTTCCCACAACTACTCTTTTATGTCATTTGCTTTATTCTGACATTTCTTTATCGTTACCAAATCGCTGCCAGATGTAAGTGTATTTATTTGTTTATATTGTAAAATATTCGAAACTAATTGTTTTATTTTCTTTTCAGGTGCTGGAGCGGGACAAGGATCGTGCGTGGGTGGTCAACGTGGAGAACCCCCAAGTTTTAGCATAGTTTGGAAATCGCTGTTAGAGGCGCTAAACCCACATTGCCATTGAAAACATGACACGTCAATGTCATAACTTGGATCTTTATGTTTTAAGAGGTTAAAGTCTTACGTATCCACAACTCATAGCATCATCAGCAACATCCTTTGCGAGCTGCTTTAAAGTTAATATGTGTATCAGCGCTCTCCACAAATTACTTGACACTTATTTTTCTGTTTTTGACCCTCCCCATAAATTTTGTTCCATAATGGGTGTGTGTGATTCTGAATTTTATAACAAAAGCTGTGTGTTTTTTTACATCTATAGACGTTTACGCTTAAACTTTATTTGGACTGCTAAGCGCCAAACTTTAAATACACCTCTGAAATTGCTGCGCATAAAATTAGTACTACTAAATCTCAATACGCATTATACTTAGATTCAGCTGAAATATGTGTCTATGGTTCACCTCTACACTAATTCTTTGTATCACCTCTTAAAATGGTGCATGTCAATTAACCACCCCCGCTAGATGGCTCTCCTAAGCATGATCTAAGGGAGGATAAGCGTTTTTTTATGCTATAGTAGCCGTGCTATTTATGCTATAGTAGCCGTGTTTTTTTTTTTACACGCGTATACGTTTCGTTTGCGCGTGAAAAAAAACGCCTATCCTCGCTTAGATAATGCTTAGGAGACCCATCTAGCGGCTGTGGTTAAACAACTAGCTACAGCAACAGGGTGCTGCTGTATTTCCGTCCGGCCAATTTGTAGGGAAAATTAAGAGCACGACGCAAATTGGAAGAGAAGCTCGGCCTTAGATCTCTTCCGAGGTTATCGCGCCTTACATTTATTTTTTTTTTTTATTTATAAGATATACGATTTGCACAACCCAAGCGGCTATCATTGCTTCACGGTATTTAATATGTTGCTCTCACTATCTACTACAGTTTTTTGTTTTTGATATATATATATATTAAACCCCCCCTTGCTGCAGGATCATTTGATTTTTTAGGTCGATACAATTCAAATATTTGATGTTTTTATGTCTATGTTAATAAATTGCTTTATAATTCTGCTACGTATTTACTTTGTTGGTGATATTATATTTTTAATACTCAAGCATATGTATGTACGAAGTACATATTATTATTTATTTAACTGAACAATTTTTTTTGAACCTCCCCCAAGGCAATTTTCTGGCTACGCCCCTGGATCTTGTAAAAATTTGTAAGTATTAGAACCAACAACAACGGCGTTATACATATATAAAACTTATAAAGGCCGCATCGGCCTCTAAAAATTAAGTGATTTTCCTCTTCTGTAAAATTTTAAATTGGTTGATTAGGGTTTTTTTGAGTTAAGCTAACAATATGATCCTTCATGTCATTGATATGAGATTGCAACTATCCTAGCTGTATGCCCATATCGAATAGTTTATTTATAAAAATAATTCTATCCATTGTCTCAAATGCGCTTTAAGACAGACACCGCAATGATGATGATCATCATTTTACTTAAGCTCTGTTAAAAATGCAACAACCATAGAACGTATAACCAGAATGCGAGGACTTTCGGCAATTCTTTACTTTAAGGTACAATTGCTAAAACTCGTCCAAAAATATCGAGAGGTGCCAAAAGACGCGCTTTGGACCCAGGATCTCGAATCCGAAAGCAGAAATTGGAAATTGATGTTGTTTTTATTTTGGAAATTTTATTTCTTTTCGGGTATATCTGCAAACAAAATCGAAAATTTTCATGTGGTTCTTGTAGTTTTGATGATTTTGTTATACCCACCATAAAAACTGTGGTTAAAAGTGTTTTGCGCGGATATAGTTTTGCTCTCCAAACCGGTGTTGGACCCACCCAGGATAATCTTTTATAAGCGCCAATGCAGAAAGGTGTATTTGTATTTATTAGGCAATTCATCCTAGCACAACAATTTGGCAAAAATTATTTTATAGTGCTAGTCGGTAAAAGGCCTAAAATAGGAACAATTTAAACTTGAAACTTAAAGCTAATGACTATGACTAAGAAAAGGTTACATTAAATAATATATTTAATAAATAATAAATAAATAAACAAACGAATGATAGAGTACATTTACTTAGTCAGAAATCAGTATTTTAATTGTCTAAGTTATTATAGAAACTTGTTAATTCTTTATTGAAGAGCAGAGCATTGCTTATAAGCCTAAGTCTAGAAGGGAGCGAGTTCCAAAGACGTATGGAAGTAATGAAGAACTGGCGATCAGATATTAGCATACGGTGTCCGAAGTGAGTAAGGAGAACAGATCTAGACGACTGGAGAAAATTCGCTTCCCAAGGCAGTCGGTTCTATGTACCGGAGCGAATCGGGATTTTTCCCGACCAAGGACTGTCATTTCAGTGTGACCCCATTTAATTTGTTTCGTCCCTCCCACAAAATGTCATCCTCCCAGCAGCTCCTTGCAGCAGGACTGCTCCATATTCTCTTACTCCGGGAAGGCATCGAATCCAATCCGGGTCCGTCTCCTGACCCCGGTCCTGAGAAATGTTTTTGCTGCATCTGCCGGAAAAGAATCTTTTTAGGACGGTCATACTCTGTTCAGTGTGTCTCGTGCAAGGGATGGTTGCATCGGACAGGTTGTTCTGGGCTTGATCCCAAAACCCGACGTCCACGTAACTTTTATAAATCTTTTATGGCTCCTTGCTGTTCACGCCCAAGGGCGTCCCGTAGTCTACGCCTTAGCGCCCCCACTACCTTCCAGCAGCCCCGCTGCTCAGCAAGCCACAACAAGTACCCGCTGCTGCTCGCGCCCCACGGCGCCAACAACTCAACAGCTGATACCACTCATAACTACTACCTTCGTAGTAGAGTTGGTAGCAATGCTGAGCATCAGCCCCTGCCCCCGTCTTCTCCCCCCCCCCCCCTCTTTTCCGGCAGCATTCGTGCAGGTCAGGGAAACAGACTCTTAGTCCCTACCTCCGTTTGCACCGTCTGCCAGCACAGAATATATAGGTTTGTGACATCCGCCCAATGCAGCTCCTGCCTTGGGTGGTGCCACTTTCCTAGATGTTCTGGTCTCCGCGACGGCAACCGCCCCGACGGGTTTCATCGCGCCATGTTGCCAGGTAGCAAACCCAAATCATCCGGGTACCCCAATGCTTTCCCAAGGACGCCCAGTCCCAGGGCCACAACAGCAATTGCGTCCTGGCCTTCCACAACCCAGGCGTAGTCACCCGTCACTTACCCCCAGAGCGGCGACGTCTCCTCCTATGCACTTCAGAATCCTGCAGTTAAACTGTAATGGACTAACTGGGAAGATTACGGAGATAGTCGATTTCATGAAGCGGCACAACATCCGCATTGCTGCGATTCAAGAGACTAAACTCACAGTAAGATCTGTATTGCAGACCTGCTCTGGGTATAACGTCCACAGGAAAGACCGCGAGAGCGGAAATGGAGGCGGTCTCGCGTTTATCATACACCACTCTGTGCAATATTATATATTTGATCCTGGCATCGACCGCAGGGACAATGTCTTAGAACGTCAAGGCCTATCTGTCCGGTCAGGCGATGCAAACCTAGAAATCATCAACATCTACATACCTCCTGCCACCTGTTGCCCCAGTGGATACCGCCCTAATATCAGGGCCCTACTCACTGGCAACAATCGCATTATCTTAGGTGATTTCAATGCCCATCATGATCTATGGCGTTCAAACTTGCGGGCGGACAGTAGGGGTGAGATGTTGGCGGATCAAATAGAAGAAACGACGTTCTGCACAATAAACGGAGACGCCCCCACACGTATGGTAGGAAGCTGTCACAGCTCGCCAGATATCTCAATCGTGAGCGCAGAACTCGTAAACTGCGTCAACTGGCAGCCGATGGTAACATTGGCATCCGACCACCTGCCCATACTTATTTCGCTTGAGCGTACCGCCGACTTCATCGTCACTGAAAAACGCACTTTCATAAACTTCAAAAAAGGAAAGTGGGAAGAATATAAATCCTTTACAGACAGCCGCTTTGCTGCCCTCCCTATCCCGACTGATGCCCGCCAAGGGGAGCGTGCCTTCCGTAAGGTCATTAAATCCGCCTCGGCACATTTCATTCCCGCCGGGAGAATTACCGAAATCCGGCCCCACTTCCCAGCGGAGGCCGCACACTTAGCAAGAGAACGTGACCTTATAAGACAGCTTGATCCAGGCGACCCCCAAATAAGGGATATAAACCAACGCATCAGATTGCTTGTGGATGAACACAAGCGGGCGAATTGGGAGGAGCACCTAAGAGGTTGTAACCTCTCTACCGGTGTGGGTAAACTTTGGTCCACCGTAAAGTTCCTATCGAATCCGACTAAGCACAAAGACAAAGTTTCCATCGCCTTTGGCGACAAAGTGCTGTCGGACGCGAAAAAATTCGCGAGCGCTTTCTGCAGACAATATATAGGATGCATTCTGCGGTCGACAAAGATAGACGGAGAGCCAATAGACACGCACATAAACACAAATTCAGCGCGTCACCAATCACCATCACCGCTAAAGAGGTTGAGGACGCCATTGGTCGTGCTAAACCATCCAAAGCAGTGGGCCCAGACGGCATAGCCATGCTGATGCTTAAAAGGCTAGGGAAAGAGGGTTTCAAATATTTAGCGCATGTCTTCAATCTGTCTCTTTCCACCTTTGTCATACCTGAGAAATGGAAAATGGCCAAGGTGGTCCCGCTACTAAAGCCTGGGAAACCAGCTAACATAGGTGAATCGTATCGTCCGATATCTCTCCTATCGCCAGTGGCAAAGACGCTTGAAGCCATTTTGTTCCCTTAATTCCAAGCAAATTTGCAGCTAGCCCCTCATCAGCATGGTTTCAGAAAACTCCATAGCACCACCACCGCGATAAATGCCATTAGCACCCAGATAAATTGCGGTTTAAATCAATACCCCACCATAGAACAGTACTCGTAGCGCTAGACCTATCAAAAGCTTTCGATACGGTCAACCATGGCTCGTTACTGCAGGACCTGGAAGGGTCTACCCTTCCCCCATGTCTTAAAAGGTGGACCGCAAATTATCTGGGTGGTCGGCAGGCATCGGTGCAATTTAGAAACGAAACATCAAAACCAAGGGAATTAAACAAGGGGTGCCACAGGGTGGTGTCCTATCCCCACTTTTGTTTAATTTCTACATATCAAAGCTACCTTCACCACCGGAATGAGTCACAATCGTTTCCTACGCCGATGAATGCACAATAATGGCCACAGGCCCAGGCACAAAGATCGATGCGCTATGCAATAAAATAAACGGCTACCTCCCTGATCTCTCCAGTTTTTTCGCCTCGCGAAACCTGGCATTATCACCGACTAAATCTTCCGCGACCTTATTTACAACATGGACGCCCCAAATGTCGACCATTTTGAACATCCACGTCGATGGCACTACGCTACCGACTGTCCTACACCCCAAAATCTTGGGTGTGACGTTTGATCAGGATCTACATTTTGGTGAGCACGCAGCCGCAATTGTTCCGAGAATTCAGAGCCGTAACAAAATCCTCAAATCCCTCGCCGGCAGTACTTGGGGAAAAGATAAAGAAACGCTCATGACTACATACAAAGCAATTAGCCAGCCGATTACGTGCTATGCGTCACCCATATGGTCGCCAAGCCTAAAAATCACCCAGTGAAGAAACTACAGACCTGCCAAAATACTGCTGTCAGAATCGCCACGGGCTGTCTTCTTATATCCCCAGAACACCATCTGCATAATGAGGCGAGAATACTTCCCATCAGGGAGAGAAATGAGATGCTGACCAAACAGTTCCTGTTGAATACCCAGAAACTTGGGCATCCCAACAGACATCTGATTGATGAACCAGCACCGCCTAGGGGCTTAAGGAGTCATCTCCGTAAGCATTTTGAGGAAATACGGCACCTGAGAACCCAGCCGTATGAAGTGAAAAAACACAAGCAGGTCCTTGGTGAACTCCATAAACAGGCGTCGGACCTTTATGCCGGTAATTGCCCGGTGAATCCAGTGCTTAACGAAAATTATCCAAAACTTGCGGAAGAGGAACGCATACTCCCCAGGGAAACGCGTGTCACTCTTGCTCAACTTCGTTCTGGATACTGCAACAGGTTAAACTCTTACCTATCCAGAATCAACCCCGACATACAAAATGTATGCCCCGCTTGCAACGTGTCCCCACATGACACCAACCATCTCTTCAATTGTGATGTGGAACCAACGCCTCTAACACCCCTTTCCTTATGGTCCACCCCTGTTGAAACGTCAAGTTTCCTTGGACTCCCGTTAGAGGATATTGATGACAATTTGTGATCGGTCGCGGCTATTAGGTGGGGCGAGCATTGCTACAACAACAACAACAATAACTGGAGAAAATTTAGCCTACGATACAGATAGTCAGGTTGCTTCATATATATTAATTTATGTAGCGTAGTGAGCGTTTTAAGTTTAATAAGGTTATCGAAAGAAATGTTTAGCAACCTGTCAGCATGATGAGAGACGTGGTCAAGTCTTTTCAACCCGTAGACGTATTTAGCAATGTTGTTATAAACAACATTAAGTTTTCTATTGCATACATAGTCACAATTAGAGTAAATCTCATAACCATGAAGGAGCGTAGGTATTAAGTACGCTTTTGCTATTAGTAGACCAATATGTAACGGAGTAAAATATCGTATAAGCCAGAATGTACCAATCATCCCATACACTTTTCCCACTGTGCGGAAGATGTGGTCTTTCCATGTCAAGGTTTTGTTAAAAACTACTCCTAGATTTTTAGCCGTGTCAACGTATTCTATAATAGTGTTGTCTAAAATTAAATTTTCCATTCCACTTTTATCTAGTGACTTTCTATGAATGACTATACATTTCGACTTCTTAGGGTTAAGACATAAGCCGTTCATAGAAGCCCACGTACCAATTTGACACAAATCGTAATTTAAGTTATTAATACACGAACTGGATCACTAGGACAGCACATATACAATTGTACGCCGTCAGCATAAATGTGAATATTACAATACTTGAGAACACCAGGCCAATCGTTTATGTACAAAACCTTGTGGGACGCCTCCTGAAACACTGACGAAGTCAGACTTTCTGCTACCAACACTTACTGCCTGAGTTCGGTCGGCCCAATGCGATCTGATGAGGGTTGTTGCAGTTGGAGGAATTAAATCGGCTTTCCAGCTTCTTGCAGAGAACGGTGTGGTCGACCGAGTCAAACGCTTTTGAGTGGTCGAGAAGAGTTAGGAAAGCAGTAAAATGTTTGTCAACTTGTTCTCGAATATCCTCTATCACCGATAGGAGCGCCGTTTTACAGCTACGATTAGACCTGAATCCAGATTGGAAATCTGTCAAAAGTTTATTCTGCTCAAAAATACTATGGATCCCACCCCCGGTTTCGGAGCGATCCGGCGCCATTTTTCGGTTTTTTGGAAATAATTTATCACATAAATAAAATTCTTAATTTCCGCTTTCGGATTCGTGGTCCTGGGATGAAAACGCGTCTTTTGGTACCCCTATTGACTTTTTAAGTGAAATTTTAGCAGTTGTGCCCTAAAGTAAAGAATTACCGAACTTTCTTCCTTTACAACATGGCGCAGATCTCATGGTAACCCACTTTACAACAGAATAATTACCTTGAAATTCGTCTTCCTATAAATCCCTAGCTATTTGTCTTCGTTAGTTCGCTTCTTTTTCCTATAATAATTCTAGTTCATTGTCTGCGCGGTGATTATGTAGTTTTATTTGATATTTTTTAGGTAATAGTCTAGTTGAGGGGTCGACTGCTAATACGCTACCAAAAACATCGAGAGAGATGTTAAACGACGCGTCTTGACATCAGTATTAATAATCTGAAGGCGGAAAATAAAAATGTTAACGCGTTCAAAAGATATTAACGAAAAACCGAAAAAAGACCCGCGGGTACCTCCGAAACCGGGGGTCGGATCCATATTATTTTTGCGCAGAACACCTTTTTTGCGTTGGCGGCCTTCGGCCGCGCCAACTTCAACTGCAAATATCTCCGGACAAAGATAAAATTTTTCTTTTCCGCCATCGGATTATTGCTCTCGAGATTAATACGCGTCTTTTGACACCTCTCACGATATTTTTGGTAGCGTATTAGCAGTCGACCCCTCAACTAGACTATTACCATTTTTTAATTAATAGCGCCAAAAAAGTTTCCATATGATAATCACTTTTCTATTTTCTGGTATTTTTCCAGCGCACTGCACATTCCCAAAATATTCACTTTACTACATATTTAGTTTAATTTGCACATTAGAATTAGTTCACTTTTTTAATTTATTGCTACACAGCAAACAAGAAAGCACAACTAGACAACAGCTGCTCAATTAAATGAATGGGGAAATGTACCACAGTGCGATAAACAGCTGATTACTTTCAGTTGGTGTTGTTTTTTATGTAACTATTGCTGTTTTTTGCTTTGAATGCTTTTTTATACTCAGCGTGCTTTGCACACAGAGTATATTAACTTTGATTAGATAACGGTTGATTGTACAGGTATAAAGGAATCGAGTCTATATCTACTTCCATACATCAAAATCATCAGTATCGAAAAAATTTAATTGAGCCATGTCCGTCCGTCCGTCAGTTAACACGATAACTTGAGTAAATATTGAGATATCTTCACCAAATTTGGTACACGAGCTTAGCTGGACCCAGAATAGATTGGTGTTGAAAATGAGCGAAATCGGATGATAACCACGCCCACTTTTTTTAATATATATCACATTTTGAAAAACACAAAAAACCTAATTTTTTAGTAAATAATACACCTAAAATGTTGAAATTTGACATGTGGACTGATATTGAGACTTGATAAAAATTTGAGAAAAAAATTTAAATAGGCGTGGCACCGCCCACTTGTGATAAAATCAATTTTACAAATGGTATTAATCATAAAAAGAAAACTGTTAATATCGTAACAAAATTCGGCAGAGGTTGCCTTTACTATAAGGAATGCTTTGAAGAAAAATTAACGAAATCGGTTAAGGACCACGCCCACTTTTATATAAAAGATTTTTAAAAGGGTCGTGGACGAATAAAATAAGCTATATCTTTGCAAAAATGAGCTTTGTATCAATTTTATTTCATTTCCCAAGTGGATTTATAGCAGGCATGCTTAACCAACGAAACGATATCATTTCGTTACGATAATCAACGTTAATAAACGAAACGAAGTCATTTCGTTTCGTTTATTAACGTTAAGATCGTCAAATTAACGTTATTTTGACGTTCTTAACGTTAATAAACGAAACGAAATGACTTCGTTTCGTTTATTAACGTTGATTATCGTAACGAAATGATATCGTTTCGTTGGTTAAGCATGCCTGATTTATAGGTACCAATAAATAGGAAAAACTTCAAATTTTAAAGAATGGGCGTGGCACCGCCCCTTTTATGACTAAGCAATTTTCTGTTTCGGGAGCCATAACTCGAAGAAAAATTAACAGATCGTAATAAAATTGGGTAAAAAAATTTTCCCTATAGCAGAAAATATTTCTAAAAAAAATGGACGAGATCGGTTAAAGACCACGCCCTCTTTTATATAAAAGATTTTTAAAAGGTTCGTGGACGAATCAAATAAGCTATATGTTAGCGAAAGAGCTTTGTATCAATAGAATTTTACCTCTAAATTGAATTATAAGATCAAATTGGAAAACACTAAAATTTTTGAAAATTGGTGTGGCATCGCCTCTTTTATGACTAAGCAATTTTCTATATTTCGAGAGCCATAACTCGAAGAAAAACTAACATATTGTAATGCAACTGT
This sequence comes from Eurosta solidaginis, assembly GCF_040869045.1. NCBI lineage: Eukaryota > Metazoa > Arthropoda > Insecta > Diptera > Tephritidae > Eurosta > Eurosta solidaginis. Next base: position 210,472,986 of record NC_090323.1, read on the forward strand.
ATATACATATATTCCTTATATCAGAAAATATTTCTAGTAAAAATGGACGCGATCGGTTAAAGACCACGGCAACTTAGATATAAAACAAGTTTAAAAGGGTCGTATACTACAATAATAAGCTATAACTTAGCAAAAAATAGTTTTGAATCAATGATATTTCACTTATCAAGTTTTATTGTAAGAGGAAATGGGGAGATATTTCTTTTAAACGGGCGGTGCCACGTGTTATGTAGAAAAGTAATTTATCTGAAATGTACAATTAAAGCTCACGCTGAGTATATAATGACCGGTTACACTCAAACTTAGACACCTTTACTTGTTTTATTGGGTGTTTTGTTTATTTTTCTTTGTTTCTATTTTTACATATAACAGCTAGCTAAATGTTCAGATACAAAGTGCAAGAAGTATTACCTCCATGGACTTGAATACATCTGTGACAATAAAGACAAACAGCCAAAGTCGAATTAGGATAAATTGAGTTACTAACAGCAATGTTTTGGTGCTCAAAATCCTATCAGATAAAGATTTTTTAGCGCTTTTTACAATTTACAAAAATAGAATAACTTCTTTTTATCATGTTTTCCCTTTTTTTATAATTTTGGAATAAAGTTTCGAGAAACTGTTAATATGTACTCTGAGATTTTGTAAAAAAAAAAATACAGCATCACGAATGATTTCGACAGATCGGGTAGAGTTCCATCGTGTGCAAGGACCACTATATTGTGCATTAATGAATGATAGTAATATATTCACATAGGACTTTATATATTCTTTTTTTCTAAATCAGCATGTGGGACTGCTTTATTAGCTAAGCTTCTTTATACATATGTACATATATCACAAGCATTGTGAACTTAAAGTGGCGCCTGCTTAAATACCTCAACCGCCCATAAGCGTTTGGAGCTTAGATTTAATACTTTTCTGTACGCTAAGTAAATACTTCATCTTAACTAGCACATTTTTTGCTTCTTCTAGTGCTTTCAATTCAAATTTCTTATTTAATTCAATTGTGCTTGCGTTTAACTCTTGCACTACGGCGTCATTCAATAGTTCCAAATCTTTACTCGTGTTCGCTTCTTCGACTTGTTCATTGCGTTCCATCATATCCATAAGAAATGCTTTATCTAAAGCACTATTATCCTGTGGCATTTGTTGACCTTGAAGTTTCAATATATACTGACCACGTTCTATTGGAGCAGACAGAGTTTTGTAAGCTTTGTTTATAAGTGCACTCCAATCTGCTGAATTTTTTTGTTCACGTGTAGTTCTAAAAAAAATAAGAGATTTAGGTTATGTGGATATATATTGAGTTACAAACCTTACTTATTACTAAACTTATCGGGATGCACTAGCGTCTGTAGTTGCCGAAAGCGCCGTGTTAACTCCTGTTGCTCCAATGAAAAACTGCTTGGAAGATTAAACAATTCAAAATAGTTCTGAAATTGAAATATAAAATGTGCATTTTTCACAAACTTAACTGGAAAAAGAATTGCAAAGATTTTAACTTACGACTTCCTCATTAACATCCTGCAAGTAACCACATGATGTGCATATCAGATGATTTTTCCGGCCATTTCGGGTACAGTTCCAACAAGCACTTTCAGCTGTCGTTGTTTCGCTTGGTGGTGCATATTTGCGTATTTGTTGTGCTACTACTTGCCGTAATGTGCCAGCATCAGCTTTCGTTTTGATTGCGGATGTGATCTTAACGTGTTTTATTTCACCGGTTACATTTGGTAAAAGGCAAAAGTTGGCCAAACTTGGTAGTCGAGCACAATCGTCACTATTGCTCAACTGCAAACGAATGGTGTGCAAACTTCCTGCAAAACGTCGCATTTTTACGCAATAACTATCAACCAGGAAAATTATTTATTTCGATATGACTATACTGATAAAATTCTCTTATCTAATTTTTGCCTTTTGTTTTGGAAAATAAGCTTGAAAATAATCAAAACAAACGCCAATTATTTGACAGTTGCCGCCAAACTTGCTAGATGTGTGCGTTCATAGATGGGCACTATACCAGTTACTGGCACTATAACGAATAACTGGCCGTATAACAACTTTACGCATGTAGAATGTTTCGTGTTAATAGTTGTTTATATGCTATTCATTTGAAAAAATACAAAAACGTTTAAACAAATATATCGGCACTCTGATGTTTGGGAATGTACCTAGCCTTTTGTAGCAATATGGGAGTATTACATATATGGTTTCATATAAAGCTGGAGACATTGGTGCTTTATCGGTAACCGTATCGGTAACCTTATAACAGCTGATTCGACCAACCTTATGAGAATCAATGCAATCGATTATTGGTGCCGCTAAGGTCGTAACCGTATCGTAGCCAACCAATTGGGTTTTGGTTTACCGTCGTAACGATAAACAGCTGATAACGTTAGGGATACGGATACAGCGATACGAATACGGCACCAATGACCCCGGCTTAATATGGATAGTGCACTTAACGCTGCTCTGATTTTGAGTTTGGGTGAATTTTTATACTCAGCTGAGCAGAGCTCACAGAGTATATTAACTTTGTTCGCATAACGGTAATCCGTAACGGCATAAACTAAAGCTGGAGACATTGGTGCTTTATCGGTAACCGTATCGGTAACCTTTTAACAGCTGATTCGACCAACCTTATGAGAATCAATGCAATCGATTATTAGTGCCGCTAAGGTCGTAACCGAATCGTAGCCAACCAATTGGGTTTTGGTTTACCGTCGTAACGATAAACAGCTGATTACGTTAGGGATACGGATACAGCGATACGACATACGGCACCAATGACTCCGGCTTAATCGAGATAGATATAGACTTCTATATATCAAAATGATCTGGGCGAAAAAAGAAATTCATTTAGACACGTCCGTCCGTAAACACGATAACTTAAGTAAATTTTGAGGTATCTTGATGAAATTTGGTGTGTTGGTTCCTGGGCGCTCATCTCATCTATTTAAAATTAATGAAATCGGACCACTTTTTCGATATCGAAAATTTCAAAAAACCGAAAAAGGCGATAATTTATTACCAAGGATGGATAAATCGACGAAGCTTGGTAGGTGCGTTGACCTTATGACGCAAAATAGAAAATTAGTAAAATTTTCGACAATGGGCGTGGTACCGCCCACTTTTAAAAGAATGTAATTTAAAAGTTTTGCAAGCTGTAATTTCGCAATCGTTTAAGATATCATGATGAAAATTGGCAGGCATGTTACTCCTATTACTATATGTATGCTAAAAAAAATTAGCAAAATCTGATGACGAACACGCCCACTTTTAAAACAATTTTTTTGTAAGTCAAATTTTAACAAAACATTTAATATCTTTACAGTATATAAGTAAATTATGTGAACATTCAACTCCGGTAATGATATGGTGCAACAAAATACAAAAATCAAAGTAAATTTCAAAATGGGCGTGGCTCCGCCCTTTTTCATTTAATTCGTCTAGAATACTTTTAAGGCCATAATGCGAACAAAAATTTACCAATCCTTGTGAAATTGGGTAGGTGTATAGATTCTATCACGATAACTGTTTTCTGTGAAAATGGGCGAAATCGGTTGAAGCCACGCCCAGTTTTTATACACAGTCGACCGTCTGTCCTTTCGCTCGGCCGTTAACATGATAACTTGAGCAAAAATCGATATATCTTTACTAAACTTAGTTCACGTACTTACCAGAACACACTTTATCTTGGTATAAAAAATAGCCAAAATCCGACTATTACACCACCCACTTTTTTGAAATCGAAAATTACGAAAAATGAAAAAAATGCCATAATTCTGTACCAAATATGAAAAAAGAGATGAAACATGGTAATTGGATTAGTTTATTTACGCAAAATATAACTTTTAGAAAATACTTGGTAAAATGGGTGTGACACCTACCATATTAAGTAGAAGAAAATGAAAAAGTCCTGCAGGACGAAATCAAAAGCCCTTGGAATCTTGGCAGGAATACTGTTCGTGGTATGACATATATAAATAAATTAGCGGTACCCCACAGATGATGTTCTGGGTTACCCTGATCCATATTTTGGTCGATATCTCAAAAACGGCTTCACATATACAACTAAGGGCCACTCCCTTTTAAAACCCTCATTAATACCTTTAATTTGAAACCCATATCGTACAAACACATTCTAGAGTCACCCCTGGTCCATCCTTATTGCGATATCTCAAAAAGGCGTCCACCTATAGAACTAAAGCCCACGCCCTTTTAAAATACTCATTAACACCTTTCATTTGGTACCCATATCGTACAACACAAATTTCAGAGTCACAACTGGACCACCTTTATAGCGATATCTCGAAAAGGCGCCACCCATAGAACTAAAGCCCACTCCTTTTTAAAATACTCATTAACACCTTTCATTTGATACCCATATCGTACAACATACATTCTAGAGTCACCCCTGGTCCACCTTTATGGCGATATCCCGAAATGACGTCCACCTATAGAACTATGGCGTACTCCCTTTTAAAATACTCTTTAATACCTTCCATTTGAAACCCATGTCATACAAGTATATTCCAGGGTTACCTTAGGTTCATTTTGCTAAATGGTGATTTTCCCTGATTTTGTCTCCAAAGCTCTCAGCTGAGTATGTAATGGTCGGTTACACCCGAACTTAGCCTTCCTTACTTGTTGTTTTTTATGACGCGAGAATATACAATGTAAAAGTGGATTTGCATAAAATACAGCATTGCGCTGGCAAGCCTGACACATGAGATCAACCTTTAAGAGCCGGTAGACTTGTTTTGATACCCGGGATCGGTAATATGAAGGCTGAAGTTGAAAGTTTAAGCTCTGCAAGAGATATTTTTAAAATAATATATGAATTTTCACGTGCTGGCTGTAATAGTGATCAGTTAGTTGCCCATACAAACAAGCATTAAGGGCAAGAACATGGTTATATTTTTAGATAATGGCCCGATATTTCTTGTAAATTCATATTGATAGAGGCACAGTTGCCCCCCACAACTTACATATCTTCTATGCAAGATGCACGCGAGGCGTAGTTTCATAGACGCGTACAAGATATGACATGTAGCTATGATTTCTCTACGCCTCAAGATCTTCACACGAAGCTACTTTCGATCGTCGCTACAAAAAGAAAGCAATTATTAAAAAAAAAATAAGAAATTAAATGTCTTCAGGTATATCCGTTCCCCGAAACCAAACGAAAATAGGTATTAAAAGATGCTTGCATCCCCTTACTTACTTACTTAATTGGCGCTTAACCGTCTAAACGATTATGGCTGTCCAACAAATCGCTCCGCCAACTGGCGCCAATTGGTCACACCAAGGGAGTTTAAATAATTTTCCTCCTTGTCATTCCAATGGAGTGGGGGCCGCCCTCTACCTCTGCTTCCATAGGCGGGTTCCGATAGAAACGCTTTCTGGCCGGAGCATCATCTCTAATTCGCATAACATTGCCTAGGCAGCGCAGCCGCTGCGTTTTAATTCGCTGGACTATGTGGGTGTCTGCGTATAGCTCATACAGCTCATCATTAAATCTTCTTCGGTACTCGGCCTCGCCAACGCGTAGAGGTCCATAGATCTTTCGAAGAACTTTTCTCTCGAACACTCCCAAAGCCGCTTCATCTGCAGTTGTCATGGTCCATGCTTCTGCCCCATATAGCAGGACGGGTACGATAAGTGAGTAGAGTATTGTTTTCGTTCGCCGATTTCAATTGCCTACCTAGTCCAAAGTAGCATTTATTGGCAAGATTGATTCTTCGCTAGATTTTAGTACTGATGTTGTTGCTAGTGTTGATTCTGGTTCCCAAATAAACGAAGTCTTTTACTATTTAGAAATAATGGCTGCCAACATTAGCGTGGTTGCCAAGGCGCATATGCGCTGGTTATTTGCTCGATGACAGCAGGTACTTCGTTTTGTCCTCATTCACCATCAAACCCATCTTTACCGCTTCTTTTTTCAGTTTGGAGTAAGCAGAACTAACAGCGCGGGTGTTTAGGCCGATGATATCAATTTCATCAGCATATGCCAGTAATTGCACGTTTTATAGAATATCGTTCCAGTGCGGTTAAATTCTACAGCTAGTATATTTTTCTCCAGCATCAAATTAAAGAAATCGCATGATAGGGTGACCCCCTGTCTGAAACCTCGTTCAGTTTCGAACGGCTCGGAGAGGTCCTTCCCAATGCTGACTGAGCTGATGGTGTTACTCAACGTCATTTTGCACAGCCGTATAAGTTTTGCGGGGAAACCAAATTCAGACATAGCGGCATATAGGCAGCTCCTTTTCGTGCTGTCGAAGGCGGCTTTAAAATCAACGAAGAGGTGATGTGTGTCGATTCTCTTTTCACGAGTTTTTTTTCCAAGATTTGGCGCATTGTGAAAATCTGGTCGATGGTAGATTTACCAGGTCTGAAGCCAGACTGATAAGGTCCAATCAGCCGGTTCATTGAAAGGACCTTATATGCGATATTAAGAAGGCTGATTCCACGATAGTTGGTGCATTTTTCAGTATACCCCTTCTTGTGGACTGGGCAAAGAACACTTAGATTCCAATCGTCGGGCATGCACTCGTCCTCCCATATTTTGGGAAGAAGCTTCTGCATGCGCCTTACCAACTTCTCACCGCCGTACTTGAATAGCGCCGCAGGAAATAAATCAGCGCCCACGGCCTTGTTGTTTTTCAATCTTGTTATTGCTATTCCAACTTCGTCATAATCGGGCGGGTGGACATATATTCCATCATCATCGATTGCGGGATCGGTTTCGTCATCTCTGCTCGGGGAATCGCTTCCTCCATTTAGGAGAGCAGATGAGTGTTCCCTCCGTAATCTTTGCATCCCCTGCCATTGTAAATTATGAAAGGCAACTTTACACCACCGCGGACTAGAGAAAAAGTGATTTCTAGTTTCCAACACTTTTTAGCCTTTTAATCGCTTCAACAATGTCTAGCCAAGCTTTTATGGTGTTGAATACTCTTTTTCCCTTTGGTAATATAGCTTTTACGCACTTTTATTAACTAAAATAACATTTTCTAACTAATTACACAAATTTGCATACAAAAAAATGTAAACAAACATCTTGTTCATCCTGTTTTTCGAAAAAAGAGAAGAACAAGATGTTTGTTTACATTTTTTTGTATGCAAATTTGTGTAATTTGTTAAAAAATGTTACTTTAGTTAATAAAAGTGCGTGAAAGGTATATTACCAAAGCGAAAAAGAGTATTAAACACTACAACAGCATGGTTAGACATTGTTGAAGCGTTTAAAAGGCTAAAAAGTGTTGGAAACTAGAAATCACCCTTTTCTCTAGTCCGCGGTGGTTTAAAATTGCCGTTCATAATTTACAAAGGCACGGGGATGCAAACAACGTTTAATACCTATTTTCCTTTGATTTCGGGGACGGATATAGCTGAAGAAATTTAATTTTTTATTTTTTTCAATAATTGTTTGCTTTTTGTAGCGACCATCGAAAGTAGCTTCGTGTTCAGATCTTGAGGCGTAGAGAAATTGTAGCTATATGAAATATCTTGTACGCGTCTATGACGCGTATCCTCGTGTGCACCTTGCCCAATACGCGTCAATGACGCGTAGCCTCGTGTGCATCGTGGCTAACTCTCCGCCATATATATATCGAATTCAAGCTAACATAGTGAAGGTGCTGCAACGATTTCTATATGTGGACGTCTTATAAGCGTTCCGAAATTTATTACACTGGCATCACTGTTGACGCGGCTGTCACATTTGTTTTATTTGATACAAAGGCATAATACAAACAAATTTTTTGCTCTAATGCGAAAATCAAATAAAAGTGTTAAAATTTAGTAAAAACAAACAAAAAATTAATAATATTGACAGAGTAAGTTTACCAATTGTCTAAATTTAGTTAGAACAAACAAAAAATAAATAATATTGACAGAGAAAGTTTACCAATTGATAATACGCTAAACGAGAAGGTTTAAAATATGGGTTATTCTCTATTAGCCCGACTAGAAGCTGATGCTGAAGATCTACGCATCGAGCCAAATGGCATGAACTTCGCATTTATTAATATGGCTAATTGCTGATTGTAGCATGAGATAAAATCTAGAACAGCGATCGGTAATTCTTTACGTAAGCAAGCCCCTTTAATATCGAGAGGGGTATCAGAAACCGCGATTTTGGGCCAGGACCGCGAATCCGAAAGAGGAAGACTAAACATTTTTTATCTAACATAAGATATTAACGAAAACCCGAAAAATTACCCCATAGTGCTCCGAAACTTGCGGTGGGATCCATAGGTTTTTGGGTAGAATACCTTTCGGTAAAAGCTTAGTTGTATTGGCGGCCTTCGGCCGCGCTTATAAAAAGTCACCCTGGGTGGGTCCAACACAGGTTTGCAGACCAAAACTACAGCCGCACAAAACACTTATGTTCGTAATTTTTTTGTGTGTACAAGAACATTACTACAACCAAATCGCCAACTTCAACTGCAAATATCTCCGGACAGATATACAATTTTTATTTTCCGCCTTCGGATTATTGTTGTCGAGATTAATACGCGTCTTTTCACACCACTCGCGATATTTTTGGTAGCGTATTAGCAGTCGACCTCTCAACTTACCCACCTTTCTGCATTGGCGGCCTTCGGCCGCGCTTAAATTTTTGACCTCCGTTTTCGGATTCGCGACCTTAGATCTAAATTGCGCCTTTTGATACCCCTTTTGATATCTTTGGACGTGTATTAAGAGTGGAATGCTGTCGTATAGAATTACCACCATATATGGGGATATTGAAACGTCCGCATATATATCCAGAAGGTCACAGCAAGCAGCCTATAAAACCCCCGGGAGTTGTGTTGACGTTCAACGCGTTCGTCACATTTGTTTTATTTGATATAAAAGCATAATACAAACAATTTTTTTAATTTAATGCGAAAATCCAATAAAAGTGTTAAAATTTAGGAAAAACAAACAAAAAATTTATAATATTGACAGAGTAAGTTTACCAACTGATATTGCGCTAAAAGAGATGGTTTGAAATAGAGGTTATTCCCTATTAGCCCCACTCACAGCTGATGGTGAAGATCTACGCATCGAGCCAGGTGGCATGAACTTCGCATTTATTAATATGGCTAATTGCTGATGCAGCGATAAAGACACTGAAGGATTTGGGGAGTGTTATCGTTATTGATGGTCCTTTTTTATACCCACTGTACCTGTAATTTTGGTTGTACAGGTATAAAGGAATCGAGATATGTAGATATAGACTTCCATATATCAAAATCGTCTGTATCGAAAAAAATTTGATTGACCCATGTCCGTCCGTCTGTCCGTTAACGCGATAACTTGAGTAAATATTGATATATCTTAACCAAATTTGGTACACGAGCTCATCTGGACCCAGAAAAGATTGGTATTGAAAATGAGCGAAAGCGGATGATAACCACGCCCACTTTTTATATATATAACTTTTTGGAAAATGCAAAAAACCTGATTATTTAGTAAATAATACACCTAGAATCTTTAAATTTGACGTGTAGACTGATATTGAAACTCTTGATAAAAATTTGGAAAATTTTTTAAAAATGGGCGCGGCACCGCCCACTTGTGATAAAATCAATTTTATAAATATTATTAATCATAAATCAAAAATCGTTATACCTATCGTAACAAAATTCGGCGGAGAGGTTGCCCTTACTATAAGGAATGATTTGAAGAAAAATTAACAAAATCGGTTAAAGACCACGCCCACTTTTATATAAAAGATTTTTAAAAAGGTCATAGACCAATAAAATAAGTTATATCTTTGCAAAAAAGATCCTTATATCAATGGTATTTCATTTCCCAAGTGGATTTATAACAAGAAATAGGAAAAACTTCAAATTTAAAAAAATGGGCGTGGCACCGCCCCTTTTATAACTAAGCAATTTTCTATCTTTCGGGAGCCATAACTCGAAGAAAAATTAACGGATCGTAATAAAATTGGGGACACAAATTTTCCCTATAGCAGGAAATATTTCTAGAAAAAATGGACGAGAACGGCCAAAGACCACGTCCACTTTTATATAAAAGATATTTAAAACGGTCGTAGACGAAAATAACAAGCTACATCTTAGGGAAAAGGAGCTTTGTATCCATAGAATTTTACTTTCTAAATTGAATTATAACATTAAATTGGAAAAACTGAAATTTTTGAAAATGGGTGTGGCACCCCCGTTTTTATGACCAAGCAATTTTCTATGTTTGGGGAGCCATAACTCGAAGAAAAATTAACGGATCGTAATGAAATTGTGTACACATATTTTCCTTATATCAGAAAATACTTCTAGTAATAATGGACGGGATCGGTTAAAGACCACGGCAGCTTAGATATAAAACAAGTTTAAAAGGGTCGTAGACTAGAATAATAAGCTATAAATTAGCAAAAAATATTTTTGAATCAATGATATTTCACTTATCAAGTTTTATTGTAAGAGATGGGGAGAAATTTTTTTTTAAGCAGGCGGTGCCAGGTGTTATGTAGAAAGGTAATTTATCTAAAATGAAATGTACAATTAAAGTTCACGCTGAGTATATAAATGTTCGGTTACACCTGAACTTAGACACCTTTACTTTTTGGATATAGATCCGGTACTTTCTGGTAGCGAGCTCCTTTTAAGGCACCAGCCCGATGATCTCTGGAACTATTTAATATGAGCATATTGAATATTCTAGGTCATCACAAAGACATTTAGGCTTTAACAAGAACGTGAGTGGAATAGTCCACTACTGCTTCAAATCCCATCAAAACCAAGCCTTTCGTCACACATCTCATCCTTTTTGTATAAATATGTAAATTTCTACCTACCTTTTTTCAGTTTTGGGAAATGGATCTTCCAATTCCAATTAATGACAAGAGGACTTTTAAATTGCCTCTTAAATCGCATGGTTAACAAACATATAAGGGCAATATACTTGCAACATTTAGACGTGCCTAAGCAGCTAGCACATGTCGCAAAGTAAAAACCCATAGCACAAAGATTTTTTCCGTATAAATAAGTTTCAATATATGGTTTTTTGCCATGTGATTTTGAAGATTTGTAATTCCAATCGTGAATTATATTTTTAGCATGATTTTTAGTGTCTCTATTTCTATGTTTGCTCTGTTGTTGTTGTTGTAGCGATAAGGTAGCTTCCCGAAGGCTTTGGTGAGTGTTATCGATGTGATCATCTTTTGCCGGATACAGATCCGGTACGCTCCGGTACCACATCACCATTAAGGTGCTAGCCCGACCATCTCGGGAACGATTTATGTGGCCACATTAAACCTTCAGGCCATCTCTCCCTCCCAACCCCCAAGCTCCTCATGGAGCCTCGTCTGTTAGTGAAACAGGATTCGCCACGGTTAGGTGAGGTTGACAATTGGGTTTGGAGAAGCTATATATTGCGCTGGCAACGTGAAGGGTTGCGCTACACAGCCCCTTGAATCTGGTATTTTAGTCGCCTCTTACGACAGGCATACCTACCGCCGGTATATTTTGACCCCCTAACCCGCTGGGGTTTGCTCTGTTCATGAATTTTTATATGCATGTGTATAGTAGCTTTAAATGACAGCTGACTATTTCTTCCTCCCTTCCTTGTTAGTTTTGAGATTCGAGTCTTTCGATTCCATTGGTTGACAAGTGATCTTTGCTGTCACATTACCAGTTGGTGACAGGCGATCATTATTATCTCTAGATGCTCTTTTCCAAAATTAATTTGTTATTTATATGTTTCAATTGTAAAATAGATTTGAGTTTAGATGCTTTAGATTATACGAATATAATTAATGTCTCTTTTAGTTAATCCATCTAAATTATGCATGTGTACGAATCCTTGATTTAAATATTGGTTGGTGTTTGTCCAATGTAAATTTATTGTTGTAATGTACATGTATATCCTCTCAAGTAGCCCAATCCTTTTTGCCAGCCTTTAGTTTTTAGGATATTTTATTTTGGTAAGAAAATTTTCATCATATTAGATTTTATACTAATTTTTTAACTAAAATTTGTTAATATTTTTTTTTTAAATTATATTATTATCATTCAAGGTTTGAATCGAGCTCAAGGCCAGAACAATAATTTTTTTCTAATGATAATTATTGTTATTTTTTAATTTTTCTAAATTTGAAAAATTGTATTTTTGTTTTTGGAATAGTAAGTAGAAAATTTTTCAGCCAACCTGCCATAGCTGCGCAGATAGATCCATTTCGAAGGGTGCTAAGCCTTCATCATCAGTACGCTTTAGGCATGCTGCGCTAACCATTTAGCTATACAGCGGTGGTCAACAAAAAACAAAAACAAAAATACAATTTTTCAAATTTAAAAAAATTAAAAAATAACAATAATTATCATTAGAAAAAAATTATTGTTCTGGCCTTGAGCTCGATTCAAACCTTGAATGATGTATCAATAGGCCGATAAAAACAAAAACAATTAATATTATTATTATGTAAATTTATTGTTGCAATGCACATGTATATCCTCTCAAGTAGTCCAATCCTTTTGCAAACCTTAAGTTTTTACGTAGTTTTATTTTAGTAAGAAAATTTTCGTAGTACATATTAGGTTTTGTATGAATTTTTTTTGTATTAAAATTTTTTTTATATTTTTACTAAGCTTCAAAATCCTCATACATATATTAAAATATTTTGTTTTTTAATGCTGTATGCAAATTTTTACCGTATTAGGTGTTATATGTACATACCTGTACATATTTGTTCCGTTTTTGCTCAGTGGCGTTATGTATTATTAAAGAATTATGATCAAAATTGTTATAAATATGTAAATTTATAGTTGTAATGCATATGCACATATGTATATCCTCTCAATCCAATCTTTTTTGTCAATATTTAGTTTTTAGGTTGATTTATTTTAGCAAGAAAGTTTTCGTCGTACTAGATTTTATATTGTAGCAATTTTATGTAAAATATGATTATATGTACATGACTACATTTAAGTATGAGGTAAATTTCTATCTAGTTACATATATTTTCCGTTAGACTTCTGTGACATTATGTATAATATTATCAAAAAATGTATAAATGATAGATTTATGTAAGTTTAAATTTTCGCAGTTGTTTCAAATTTATATTTTTAACATTGTAATAATGTTATCTAACGTAATTATTTCAAGTATTTGCCTGTTTTAAAGCTCCGTAATATCATACGTATTCAATTTTAATGTTGCACATTATTAATCTTTATTTGTTTTTATACTCAGTTGAGCAGAGCTCACAGAGTATATTAAGTTTGATTGGATAACGGTTGGTTGTACATATATAAAGGAATCGAGATAGATATAGACTTCCATATATCAAAATAATCAGGATCGAAAAAAAATTTGATTGAGCCATGTCCGTCCGTCCGTCCGTTACACGATAACTTGAGTAAATTTTGAGGTATCTTGATGAAATTTGGTATGCAGGTTCCTGAGTACACATCTCAGATCGCTATTTAAAATGAACGATATCGGACTATAACCACGCCCACTTTTTCGATATCGAAAATTTCGAAAAACCGAAAAAGTGCGATAATTCATTACAAAAGACAGCTAAAGCGACGAAACTTGGTAGATGAGTTGAACTTATGACGCAGAATAGAAAATTAGTAAAATTTTTGGACAATGGGCGTGGCACCGCCCACTTTTAAAAGAAGGTAATTTAAAAGTTTTGCAAGCTGTAATTTGGCAGTCGTTGAAGATATCTTGATGAAATTTGGCAGGAACGTTACTTCTATTACTATATGTACGCCCAATAAAAATTAGCAAAATCGGAGAAGGACCACGCCCACTTTTAAAAAAAAAAATTTTTTAAAGTAAAATTTTAACAAAAAATTTAATATCTTTACAGTATATAAGTAAATTATGTCAACATTCAACTCCAGTAATGATATGGTGCAACAAAATACAAAAATAAAAGAAAATTTCAAAATGGGCGTGGCTCCGCCCTTTTTCATTTAATTTGCCTAGGATACTTTTAACGCCATAAGTCGAACAAAAATTAACCAATCCTTTTGAAATTTGGTAGGGGCATAGATTTTATGACATTAACTGTTTTCTGTGAAAATGGGCGAAATCGGTTGATGCAACGCCCAGTTTTTATACACAGGCGTCCGTCTGTCCTTCCGCATGGCCGTTAACACGATAACTTGGGCAAAAATCGACATATCTTTAATGAACTTAGTTCACGTGCTTACTTGAACTCACTTTATCTTGGTATGAAAAATGAACGAAATCCGACTATGACCACGACCACTTTTTCGATATCGAAAATTACGAAAAATGAAAAAATGCCATAATTCTATACCAAATACGAAAAAAAGCATGAAACATGGTAAGGTAATTGGATTGTTTTATTGACGCGAAATATAACTTTAGAAAAAACTTTATAAAATGGTTGTGACACCTACCATATTAAGTAGAAGAAAATGAAAAAGTTCTACAGGGCGAAATAAAAAACCCTTAAAATCTTGGCAGGTATTACATATATAAATAAATTAGCTGTATCCAACAGATGATGTTCTGGGTCACCCTGGTCCACATTTTGGTCGATATCTGGAAAACGCCTTCACACCATACCCTTTTAAAACTCTCATTAATACCTTTAATTTGATACCCATATCGTACAAACTCATTCTAGAGTCACCCCTGGTCCACCTTTATGGCGATATCTCGAAAAGGCGTCCACCTATAGAACTAAGCCCCACGCCCTTTTAAAATACTCATTAACACCTTTCATTTGATACCCATATCGTAAAAACATATTCTAAAGTCACCCCTGGTCCACCTTTATGGCGATATCTCGAAAAGGCGAACACCTATAGAACGAAGGCCCACTCCCTTTTAAAATACTCATTAACACCTTTCTTTTGATACCCATATTGTACAAACAAATTCTAGGGTCACCCCTGCTCCACCTTTATGGCGATATCTCGAAACGGCGTCCACATATGGAACTAAGGATTAATCCCTTTTAAAATACTCATAAACACCTTTCTTTTGATACCCATATTGTACAAACAAATTCTAGGGTTACCCCTGGTCCACCTTTATGGCAATATCTCGAAAAGGCGACCACCTATACAACAACCACCACTCCCTTTTAAAACCCTTATTAATACCTTTAATTTGATACCCATATCGTACAAACATATTCTAGAGTCACCCCTGGTCCACCTTTAGGGCGATATTTCGAAACGGCGTCCACCTATAGAACTAAGGCCCACTCCCTTTTAAAATACTCATTAACACCTTTCGTTTGATGCCCATATTGTACAAACAAATTCTAGGGTCACCCCTGGTCCACCTTATGGCGATATCTCGAAACGGCGTCCACCTATGGAACTAAGGATTACTCCCTTTTAAAATACTCATTAACACCTTTTTTTTGATACCCATATTGTACAAACAAATTGTAGGGTCACCCCTGGTCCACCTTTGTGGCGATATCTCGAAATGGCGTCCACCTATGGAACTAAGGATTACTCCCTTTTAAAATACTCATTAACACCTTTCATTTGAAACCCATATCGTACAAACGCATTCTAGAGTCAACCCTGATCCACCTTTATGGCTATATCCCTAAATGGCATCCACCTATAGAACTATGGCCCACTCCCTCATAAAATAGTCTTTAGCGCCTTTCATTTGATACACATTCCAGGGTTTCCCTCGGTTCATTTTCCTACATTGTTATTTTCCCTTATGGTGTCACCATAGCTCTCAACTGAGTATGTAATGTTCGGTTACACCCGAACTTAACCTTCCTTACTTGTTTTTTAATGAAAGTCCATTTAAATAGACAACAAAATTACTCTAATTGAACTAAAACCATTATTTTTAAGCTACACGAAACATTATATCTTTACAAAACACTTTGTACTACATTTAAACGATAATGTAAGTATTATTATTCCGACATTTTAACAAGAACGATGCTGCTACTACGACGAACTGCGAACGATTCTTTCTATCTTGCGAACATGCCCATACCTCCTTGGATGCTGAGGAATAAGAAAGCGTCCACTAAGTTAGACAGCAACCATCTATAGCTAAAAAGTAGAATTTGGCTAACCTTTGCTATGAGATGGTTACAGGTTGGTGGTGAAGGCGACATATATCTCATTCAATCGCAAAAGAGGAACGTATTCGATTGATTGTTGTTTTTTTTAGATAAAATTCATTTAGCATCAGAAACCGATCCTAAACGAAGTGTTTCCTTTATTCATTTTACAGATGGCTCGTCCAGCGACGTCATTGCCAGTGACAACAAAAAATCTTAACCCAAAACCTAACCAAGTGCAGGTAAAACGTGACAGCCTTAAATGTACCATATGCTCACAGCAGTTCGATCATTTAAAAGATTGCTTAAGGCACGAACTTTTAATGCATAATAATGAAAAGGCAGCAAATAGACCACAAAAATCTTTACGCCACAAAGTTAACGCTATCATCAACAATCTCAAAACAGATGATCAACAAACACTACACACTAGCTTAAGTAATGCATTGCATAAATGTGAACCAGGACAAGAACTTGCAAGTATATTCACATTTCATCGAATGAATGATGAAAATCTCTGTATGGTTTATGAGCGTATCAATAGTTCGCTGAGGAAGGATCTGCATGCACTAAAATCAATAAATATTTATCCATTTGGCTCATTTGTTACAGGGTTAGCATTGCGCGGTAAATGAAATGCGTATGAATATTTTCCAAAATAAGTTAAACCCAAAACATTTTCAGATAGCGACATCGATTTGTACATAGATCACCCTGAGGTAAATCAAATAGGACAATCAACCTATTGGCAGTATATAAGCCCCTCACAACGTGGCATCTTTAATCGTATAAATGATATTTTACATCGTAGTAAATCTTTTACTGATGTCATCGCCATACGGCAGGCTCGTGTACCCATAATCAAATGTAAACACAGCTCTACAGGATTTAGTATGGACATAAATTTATCATGTCCAAGTAGTGTACACAATACAAATTTTCTGCGTGATCTCTTGAAGCTGGATAAAAGATTGCATGAATTAATGGTCTTCCTTAAAGTATGGGCAAAACAATTGCAGTTGATCGGTCGTGGGAATATGAATAGCTATTGCCTTATTACTTTGGTAATATTTTATTTACAGCAATCTCTACCAAACCGCGCTCCACTGTTGCCCTCAATTGCTAAATTACAAGAAAATATTGCTCCTCAATATGTAGTGGGTGTAAATTACGCTTATAAGTTTCCAAACAATGTACCAGCATTGCCACGTAACCAGACCACCTCAAACCTAATTCAGGGATTTTTTGAATTTTATTGCAATTTTGAGTTTGAAAATTTTTTAATTGCACCTTGTATAGGTAAAGTGATACCAATAGAGAAATTTAAAAATGATACCTATAAATATTCAGCTTATCGTAATCAATTGCAACTCATAAGCAAAATGTTTAAAAAGCCAGTAGAACCCTTTCAGGTGAGAAATTCGTATTCGTTTATTTAATCTTCAATAAAGAAATAAACCAATTATTTTTCTCATTTTACAGATTGGACGATGCTTTCACCTACAGGATCCATTTGCCCTCAACCACAATATTGGCAAAGCGATTGCACCACCTAATTTAGAATATTTTCGTAATTGTTTACAACAAGCTTGTAGTATTTACAAGGATCCAAATATATCAACGGATGCTCAACGTTATGAAGCTCTACTCTACGGAATTGTGGAACGTATTGCACAGGAAGCGAGAGTCGCCGCTGAACAGTCCAACACAAGCAGTAATAATGGCACTGTTGGTGGGAATAATCCTCCAAATGAATTAAGTTTACGTTTAACCCCATCGCGTGCGGAACAGCGTGCAATCGCAAACTCTGTTGATAGTAACAAAGGCTCACAGAAAAAAATTAATCAATTATGGGTTGAACATTATCTTGAAATCATACCCGAAATAATCACCGATATTTATTGCCTAGATTTGCAATCAGCCACACCCACTCACAGTGATAAACAACAGCGTTTAGACAATACTGATCGCGCAATCACCTGGCAGGTTAGTGGCTCTGTGGATCAATGGACAGGACGTTTACATCAA
Source organism: Eurosta solidaginis (assembly GCF_040869045.1). Taxonomy (NCBI): domain Eukaryota; kingdom Metazoa; phylum Arthropoda; class Insecta; order Diptera; family Tephritidae; genus Eurosta; species Eurosta solidaginis. Next base: position 210,491,062 of record NC_090323.1, read on the forward strand.
CGTTGTAATAATAAAACTTTTATGCAAGTACAACTGGAGCAAACCAAAAATTTTTTGAAAGAACGTCGTCAAAAAGCAGCATTTTCTGTACAATTGAATGGCGTTATCACATTGAATATATTGAATGATTGCTCGGCAATCGAATTAACTATAGCACCACGCAACAAAAAAGGCACTACTTTATCTAAGAAAGATCCTTTGCATAAATTTTTCAATATGTTTAAATGTAGCATACAAAATTTTAATTTAAAAGAGTGGCTAGATATGAGTGCGAACAAAAAAATTTAGTTGCTCTAAATACTCAATTTATCAGTTTTTGGACATTAGCATAAAAGTACAGTTTACGTATTTATTTACCTATATCCATATATATAGATATATTATCAATAAAGCGAAAAAAATAATTTTATGTAAACGTTATACATCACTTTAAGACCCAGTTTTTTCAGTTTGGAAAATCAAACTATGCTCACCCCTACCACTTTGGCTGTTTAACATAAAATTTATCTACATATTTTTTTTATACGGCCAAAGTGGAAAGTTTAAATAAGTTATAGATTCAACTTTCACTGCAATTAGCAGTACGATTTGTGAATTAGTTATTTTACAAACTTAATTTATATAATGTATGGACAAATGTATGTTTAAAATTGTACTGGATTAAAGAAAATAAATTTTAAATTTATTGTGCAAACTGCATGACTTATTAAGTTCCAAAGAGGTATGCTGTCCATTGAGCTTTCCATCATGTGAGTTTCGTTGCTATTCACACTGGTGTAATTTTGATTTAGTCTAGTGACTTTTGTTCAGATTGCGTTCTTCTCTGCTTTGTAGGAAAACTACCTAACTTGAAATAGCGACATACTAACAACTTTTGTTGTTTGATAAAATGTTGATTTTTAAACAAAATATAGTGTGTGCCGATCTCTTTTCATGCTCTTTCACTTCTCATGACAGTCGGTTTTATGTAGCTGGGTAACACGGGTTTTATTACTCGACTATGGGCTGTCATTTCAGCCTCATTTCATTGGCTGCATTCCACTTACAAATTTTTATCCTTTTTCGCTTCGCGCAACCCTACATTTTCACCGACCATATCATCGGCGACCTTCCATCCAACATGGGCATGGCAAATGTCGACCAAATTGGTCATCCACGTCGATGAAATTACGCTACTGACTGTCTTACACCGAAAAAACAGGCCGTTCGAGCAGGATCTACATTTTAGCGAGCATGCAACAGCAATTGTTCCTAAAGTCCACAGCCGTAATAAAATCCTCAAATCTCTTGCCGGCAGCACTTGGGGTAAAGACAAAGAGACACTCACCCGACATGGTCACCAAGTCTAAAGGTTACTCACTAGGACAAAATACAGATCTGCCAAAACACTGCTATCAGAACTTCTACGAGATGTTGAAACTGCAAGTTTCCTTGGATTCCAGTTAGAAAACACAATAACAAGCTAACCGCTCAATCTGATTTACAGGTTTGCGACGGCCATAACATCCATAAAAAGATCTGACGAGAGGAAATAGAAGCAACCTCATTAGTGACTAATGATCAGTCTTATCATTCTTGGCAATTTTAATGTCCATCACGAACTGTGACATTCCAACTTGCACGCAGATAGCAGTGGAAAGATGCTAGCTGGACAAATAGATGACACGACGCTCTACACGGAAGAAGGATAACCATAAAGAATATACAGAATGTTCTCTTGCGGCTCTCCCGCTGCCGATTGATATCCGTCAATGAGAACGTCATTTTCGCAGCGCCATTGATTTGGTTTACTTACTTCCTGCATGGCGAATTCCAGAAATCCTGCCTCAAACCAGAGATCAAGTGCGTCTCATAACTATAGCACACATTTTTCCGTAGAGAATTAACTGCTGGGACATTTTTGGGATACGCAATAGAAACAAAATAAAAATGTGGGAAAGTACAGCTGTTTTGTCCTGTTGTTGTTGTTGTTGTAGCAATGCTCGCCCCACCTAATAGCCGCGACCGATCACAAATTGTCATCAATATCCTCTAACGGGAGTCCAAGGAAACTTGCCGTTTCAAAAGGGGTGGACCATAAGGAAAGGGGTGTTAGAGACGTTGGTTCCACATTACAATTGAAGAGATGGTTGGTGTCATGTGGGGACACATTGCAAGCGGGGCATACATTTTGTATGTCGGGGTTGATTCTGGATAGGTAAGAGTTTAACCTGTTACAGTATCCAGAACGAAGTTGAGCAAGAGTGACACGCGTTTCCCTGGGGAGTATGCGTTCCTCTTCCGCAAGTTTTGGATAATTTTCGTTAAGTACTGGATTCACCGGGCAATTCCCGGCATAAAGGTCCGACGCCTGTTTATGGAGTTCACCAAGGACCTGCTTGTGTTTTTTAACTTCATACGGCTGGGTTCTCAGGTGCCGTATTTCCTCAAAATGCTTACGGAGATGACTCCTTAAGCCCCTAGGCGGTGTTGGTTCATCAATCAGATGTCTGTTGGGATGCACAGGTTTCTGGGTATTCAACAGGAACTGTTTGGTCAGCATCTCATTTCTCTCCCTGATGGGGAGTATTCTCGCCTCATTATGCAGATGGTGTTCTGGGGACATAAGAAGACAGCCCGTGGCGATTCTGAGAGCAGTATTTTGGCAGGCCTGTAGTTTCTTCCAGTGGGTGATTTTTAGGCTTGGCGACCATATGGGTGACGCGTAGCACGTAATCGGCTGGCTAATTGCTTTGTATGTAGTCATGAGCGTTTCTTTATCTTTTCCCCAAGTACTGCCGGCGAGGGATTTGAGGATTTTGTTACGGCTCTGAATTCTCGGAACAATTGCGGCTGCGTGCTCACCAAAATGTAGATCCTGATCAAACGTCACACCCAAGATTTTGGGGTGTCGGACAGTCGGTAGCGTAGTGCCATCGACGTGGATTTTCAAAATGGTCGACATTTGGGGCGTCCATGTTGTAAATAAGGTCGCGGAAGATTTAGTCGGTGATAATGCCAGGTTTCGCGAGGCGAAAAAACTGGAGAGATCAGGGAGGTAGCCGTTTATTTTATTGCATAGCGCATCGATCTTTGGGCCTAGGGCTGTGGCCATTATTGTGCAGTCATAAACGATTGTGACTCCTTCCGATGGTGAAGGTAGCTTAGATATGTAGAAATTAAACAAAAGTGGGGATAGGACACCACCCTGTGGCTTCCCAAGGCAGTCGGTTCTATGTACCGGAGCGACTCGGGATTTTTCCCAACCAAGGACTGTCATTTCAGTGTGACCCCATTTAATTTGTTTCGTCCCTCCCACAAATTGTCATCCTCCCAGCAGCTCCTTGCAGCAGGACTGCTACATATTCTCTTACTCCGGGAAGGTATCGAACCCAATCCGGGTCCGTCTCCTGACCCCGGTCCTGAGAAATGGTTTTGCTGCATTTGCCAGAAAAGAATCTTTTTAGGACGGTCATACTCTGTTCAGTGTGTCTCGTGCAAGGGATGGTTGCATCGGACAGGTTGTTCTGGGCTTGAGCATCAGCCCCTGCCCCCGTTTTCTTCTCCCCCCCCCCCCCCCCCCCCCCCCCCCCCTCTTTTCTGGCAGCAATCGTGCAGGTCAGGGAAACAGACTCTTAGTCCCTGCCTCCGTTTGCACCGTCTGCCAGCACAGAATATATAGGTTTGCGACATCCGCTCAATGCAGCTTCTGCCTTGGGTGGTGCCACTTTCCTAGATGTTCTGGTCTCCGCGACGGCAACCCCTCGACGGGTTTCATCGCGCCATGTTGCCAGGTCGCAAACCCAAATCATCCGGGTACCCCAATGCTTGCCCAAGGGCGCCCAGTCCCAAGGCCACAACAGCAATTGCGTCCTGGCCTTCCACAACCTAGGCGTAGTCACCCGTCACTTACCCCTAGAGTGGCGGCGTCACCCCTCATGCACTTCAGAATTCTGCAGTTAAACTGTAATGGACTAACTGGGAAGATTACGGAGATAGTCGATTTCATGAAGCGGCACAACATCCGCATTGCTGCGATTCAAGAGACTAAACTCACAGCAAGATCTGCATTGCAGACCTGCTCTGGGTATAATGTCCACAGGAAGGGCCGCGAGAGCGGAAATGGAGGCGGCCTCGCGTTTATTATACACCACTTTGTGCAATATCATATATTTGATCCTGGCATCGACCGCAGGGATAATGTCTTAGAACGTCAAGGCCTATCTGTCCGGTCAGGCGATGCAAATCTAGAAATCATCAACATCTACATCCCTCCTGTCACCTGTTGCCCCAGTGGATACCGCCCTAAAATCGAGGCCTTACTCACTGGCAACAATCGCATTATCTTAGGCGATTTCAATGCCCATCACGACCTATGGCATTCAAACTTGCGGGCGGACAGTGGGGGTGAGATGTTGGCGGATCAAATAGAAGAAACGACGTTCTGCACAATAAACGGAGACGCCCCCACACGTATGGTAGGAGGCTGTCATAGCTTGCCAGATATCTCAATCGTGAGCGCAGAACTCGTAAACTGCGTCAACTGGCAGCCGATGGTAACATTGGCATCCGACCACCTGCCCATACTTATTTCGTTCGAGCGTACCGCCGACTTCATCGTCACCGAAAAACGCACTTTCATAAACTTCAAAAAAGGAAAGTGGGAAGAATATAAATCTGCAACAGACAGCAGCTTTGCTGCCCTCCCTATCCCGACTGATGCCCGCCAAGGGGAGCGTGCCTTCCGTAAGGTCATTGAATCCGCCTCGGCACATTTCATTCCCGCCGGGAGAATTCCCGAAATCCGGCCCCACTTCCCGGCGGAGGCCGCGAGCTTAGCGAGGGAACGCGACCTTATAAGACAGATTGATCCAGGCGACCCCCAAATATGGGATATAAACCAACGCATCAGATTGCTTGTGGACGAACACAAGCGGGCGAAATGGGAAGAGCACCTAAGAGGCTGTAACCTCTCTACCGGTGTAGGTAAACTTTGGTCCACCGTAAAGTCCCTATCGAATCCGACTAAGCACAAAGACAAAGTTTCCATCGCCTTTGGCGATAAGGTGCTGTCGGATGCGGAAAAATGCGCGAGCGCTTTCTGCCGACAATATATAATGCATCCTACGGTCGACAAAGATAGACGGAGAGCCAATAGACACGCACATAAACACAAATTCAGCGCGTCACCAATCACCATCACCGCTAGAGAGGTTGAGGACGCCATTGGTCGCGCTAAACCATCCAAAGCAGTGGGCCCAGACGGCATAGCCATGCCAATGCTTAAAAACCTAGGGAAAGAGGGTTTCAAATATTTAGCGCATGTCTTCAACCTGTCTCTCTCCACCTTTGCCATACCCGAGAAATGGAAAATGGCCAAGGTGGTCCCGCTACTAAAGAATGGGAAACCAGCTAACGTAGGTGAGTCATATCGTCCGATATCTCTCCTATCGCCAGTGGCAAAGACGCTTGAAGCCATTTTGCTCCCTTATTTCCAAGCACATTTGCAGCTAGCCCCTCATCAGCATGGCTTCAGAAAACTCTATAGCACTACCTCCGCGCTAACTGTCATTAGCACCCAGATAAATTGCGGTTTGAATCAATACCCCCACCATAGAACAGTACTCGTAGCGCTAGACCTATCAAAAGCCTTTGATACGGTCAACCATGGCTCATTACTGCAAGACCTGGAAGGGTCTACCCTTCCCCCATGTCTTAAAAGGTGGACCGCAAATTATCTGGGTAGTCGGCAGGCATCGGTGCAATTCAGAAACGAAACATCAAAACCAAGGAGAATTAAACAAGGGGTGCCACAGGGTGGTGTCCTATCCCCACTTTTGTTTAATTTCTACATATCTAAGCTACCTTCACCACCGGAATGAGTCATAATCGTTTCCTACGCCGATGACTGCACAATAATGGCCACAGGCCCAGGCCCAGAGATCGATGAGCTATGCAATAAAATAAACGGCTATCTCCCTGATCTCTCCAGTTTTTTCGCCTCGCGAAACCTGGCATTGTCACCGACTAAATCTTCCGCGACCTTATTTACAACATGGACGCCCCAAATGTCGACCATATTGAACATCCACGTCAGTGGCACTACGCTACCGACTGTCCTACACCCCAAGATCTTGGGTGTGACGTTTGATCAGGATCTACATTTTGGTGCGCACGCAACCGCAATTGTTCCGAGAATTCAGAGCCGTAATAAAATACTCAAATCCCTTGCTGGCAGTACCTGGGGAAAAGATAAAGAAACGCTCATGACCACATACAAAGCAATTAGCCAGCCGATTACGTGCTACGCGTCACCCATATGGTCGCCAAGCCTAAAAACTACCCACTGGAAGAAACTACAGGCCTGCCAAAATACTGCTCTCAGAATCGCCACAGGCTGTCTTCTTATGTCCCCAGAACACCATCTGCATAATGAGGCGAGAATACTCCCCATCAGGGAGAGAAATGAGATGCTGACCAAACAGTTTCTGTTGAATACCCAGAAACCTGGGCATCCCAACAGACATCTGATTGACGAACCAGCACCGCCTAGGGGCCTAAGGAGTCATCTCCGTAAGTATTTTGAGGAAATACGGCACCTGAGAACCCAGCCGTATGAAGCGAAAAAACACAAGCAGGTCCTTGGTGAACTCCATAGACAGGCGTCGGACCTTTATGTCGGGAATTGCCCGGTGAATCCAGTACTTGAAGAAAAATATCCAGAACTCGCGGAAGAGGAACGCATACTCCCTAGGGAAACGCGTGTCACTCTTGCTCAACTTCGTTCTGGATACTGTAACAGGTTAAACTCTTACCTATCCAGAATCAACCCCGACATACAAAATGTATGCCCCGCTTGCAATGTGTCCCCACATGACACCAACCATCTCTTTAATTGTAATGTGGAACCGACGCCTCTAACACCCCTTTCCTTATGGTCCACCCCTGTTGAAACGGCAAGTTTCCTTGGACTCCCGTTAGAGGATATTGATGACAATTTGTGATCGGTCGCGGCTATTAGGTGGGGCGAGCATTGCTACAACAACAACAACAACAACCCCCTGTTTAATTCTCCTTGGTTTTGATGTTTCGTTTCTAAATTGCACCGATGCCTGCCGACCACCCAGATAATTTGCGGTCCAACTTTTAAGACATGGGGGAAGGGTAGACCCTTCCAGGTACTGCAGTGACGAGCCATGGTTGACCGTATCAAAAACTTTTGATAGGTCTAGCGCTACGAGTACTGTTCTATGGTGGGGGTATTGATTTAAACCGCAATTTATCTGGGTGCTAATGGCATTCAGCGCGGTGGTAGTGCTATGGAGTTTTCTGAAGCCATGCTGATGAGGGGCTAGCTGCAAATTTGCTTGGAAATAAGGGAGCAGAATGGCTTCAAGCGTCTTTGCCACTGGCGATGGGAGAGATATCGGACGATACGACTCACCTATGTTAGCTGGTTTCCCAGGCTTTAGTAGCGGGACCACCTTGGCCATTTTCCATTTCTCAGGTATGACAAAGGTGGAAAGAGACAGATTGAAGACATGTGCTAAATATTTGAACCCCTCTTTCCCTAGGTTTTTAAACATCGGCATGGCTATGCCGTCAGGGCCCACTGCTTTGGATGTTTTAGCACGACCAATGGCGTCCTCAACCTCTTTAGCGGTGATGGTGATTGGTGACGCGCTGAATTTGTGTTTATGTGCGCGTCTATTGGCTCTCCGTCTATCTTTGTCGACCGTAGGATGCATTATATATTGTCGGCAGAAAGCGCTCGCGCATTTTTTCGCGTCCGACAGCACTTTGTCGCCAAAGGCGATGGAAACTTTGTCTTTGTGCTTAGTCGGATTCGATAGGGACTTTACGGTGGACCAAAGTTTACCCACACCGGTAGAGAGGTTACAACCTCTTAGGTGCTCCTCCCATTTCGCCCGCTTGTGTTCATCTACAAGCAATCTGATGCGTTGATTTATATCCCTTATTTGGGGGTCGCCTGGGTCAAGCTGTCTTATAAGGTCACGTTCTCTCGCTAAGTTTGCGGCCTCCGCCGGGAAGTGGGGCCGGATTTCGGGAATTCTCCCGGCGGGAATGAAATGTGCCGAGGCGGATTTAATGACCTTACGGAAGGCACGCTCCCCTTGGCGGGCATCAGTCGGGATAGGGAGGGCAGCTAGGCGGCTGTCTGTAAAGGATTTATATTCTTCCCACTTTCCTTTTTTGAAGTTTATGAAAGTGCGTTTTTCAGTGACGATGAAGTCGGCGTTACGCTCAAGCGAAATAAGTATGGGCAGGTGGTCGGATGCCAATGTTACCATCGGCTGCCAGTTGACGCAGTTTACGAGTTCTGCGCTCACGATTGAGATATCTGGCGAGCTGTGACAGCTTCCTACCATACGTGTGGGGGCGTCTCAGTTTATTGTGCAGAACGTCGTTTCTTCTATTTGATCCGCCAACATCTCACCCCTACTGTCCGCCCGCAAGTTTGAATGCCATAGATCATGATGGGCATTGAAATCGCCTAAGATAATGCGATTGTTGCCAGTGAGTAAGGCCCTGATATTAGGGCGGTATCTACTGGGGCAACAGGTGGCAGGAGGGATGTAGATGTTGATGATTTCTAGGTTTGCATCGCCTGACCGGACAGATAGGCCTTGACGTTCTAAGACATTGTCCTTGCGGTCGATGCCAGGATCAAATATACAATATTGCACAGAGTGGTGTATGATAAACGCGAGACCGCCTCCATTTCCGCTCTCGCGGTCTTTCCTGTGGGCTTCATGAAATCGACTATCTCCGTAATCTTCCCAGTTAGTCCATTACAGTTTAACTGCAGAATTCTGAAGTGCATAAGGGGAGACGTCGCCACTCTGGGGGTAAGTGACGGGTGACTACGCCTGGGTTGGGGAAGGCCAGGACGCAATTGCTGTTGTGGCCCTAGGACTGGACGTCCTTGGGCAAGCATTGGGATACCCGGATGATTTGGATTTGCGGCCTGGCAACATGGCGCGATGAAACCCGTCGGGGGGTTGCCGTCGCGGAGACCAGAACATCTAGGGAAGTGGCACCACCCAAGGCAGGAGCTGCATTGGGCGGATGTCGCAAACATATATATTCTGTGCTGGCAAACTGTGCAAACGGAGGTAGGGACTAAGAGTCTGTTTCCCTGACCTGCACGATTGCTGCCGGAAAATAGGGGGGGGGGGGAAGACGGGGGCAGGGTCTGTTGCTCAGCATTGCTTCCGACTCTACAACGAAGATTGTAGTTATGAGTGGAAGCCGCTGTTTGAGTTGTTGGCGCCGTGAGGCGCGAGCAGCAGCGGGTACTTGTTGTGGCTTGCTGAGCAGCGGGGCTGCTGGAAGGTAGTGGGGGGGGGGGGGACGCTTAGACGTAGACTACGGGACGCCCTTGGGCGTGAACAGCAAGGAGCCACAAAAGATTTATAAAAGTTACTTGGACGTCGGGTTTTGGGATCAAGCCCAGAACAACCTTGTCCTCTTTCGTTTCAGCCACTGTGTACTTATCCACAATGGTTTCAGCAACTGATTTTTCGAATTACTATCTTCCATTAATGTTAACGTCATACATGGTTTTCGAGATAGACTCTATGGGCTAATAGTTCCGATATATTCTCCATGGAATAAAGGTCGGGCGAGAAAGATGGCCAATCCAAAACATTAACTCTTTTTTAGAAATAAATTTTTTTTCTCGCGACTGGCATGCATTGTCCTGCTGAAAAGCCCAGCTATTATTTGCTAGTAAAATGGGAAGAAGACTGCATTGAAGTACACAAACGTATAGTGAACTCTGAATTTTTGAGCTCACAAAACTGCAGCTCTAGTACGGCGCCCCTGTAAATGCTCCACAAATCATCAAGGACCCACCTACGAAATTATTTTCTGAGAGCATCACAAGGCGGGCAGCAGGGAGGAGATGCTGGCAGACCAAATAGAAGAAACGGCGTTCTGCATGATTAACTGGGGCCCCCATACGTATGGTAGCTGTCATAGTTCGCCAGACACCTCCATCGTGAGTGCAGGACTTGTTAACTGCATCAACTGGATGTCGATGGTAACTTTGGGATCTGACCATTCCTTTCGCTCGAGCGATCAGGCAAATCCATCAAAGCTGAAAAACGCGTTTTCATAAAGTAAACAAAGGAAAGTGGGAAGACTAAAAAACTATACCGACAATCGCTTTGCTGCCCTCCCAATCCCCACTGATGCCCGTCAATGATGCTTTCCGCAAAGTCATTGAATTCGTGTCGGCTCGTTTCATTCCCGCTGGAAAATTCCCGGAAGTCCGGCCACACTTTCTAGTGGAGGCCGAAACTTTAGCGACAGAGCGCGACCTTATAAGACACGCAACCCTGGCGATGCTCAAATAAGGGACATAAACCAACTTACCTTGAGAAATTGTAAATACCTGCTAGTAAATCACCTGATTGTTGCAAAACGGGGTTTCCACATGAGCTTAACTTGGTCCTTCTCTTGCAATGCGGTAAAAGAACGAAACCTTTAATAAAAATCGATAATTCATTTCTGAAACAAAGATCGATTGAAAATGTTTCTAAAACTAGCTCCCACGGACATTCAGATGAAACAAAAACTTCTTGATATATATATTTATAATTATTCGTAGAAAATATTTATTAAGTATTTATTGATTTATCTTAGTTTAATGTATTGACTACAAATCACAGTATTTTAGCATTGTTAAAGTTTGCTCCTATATGTTTTATATATAAAGCATATATGTTATTAATTAATAGGGATGGCAACAGTAATCATATCAATCGAATAATTTTATAAGTCAACGTTTCAATTCAAACTAATTGTTATTTGATTAATCTAATTCATAACATATTAATGACTAAATCAATTGAATTGTAAAATTTTAAGAACGCCAGAGCTTATGTCAAAATCTGGTTTCAAATTAAAGGTGTAATTTTTATAATTCATTAGCTCAAAAAAAAGGATTTAGTTATATTTTTGCGATCAGTTCGATTATGTCCTTGGATTTTTTTTTTTTTTTTGAGTAGTCTAGTATGATCTCATATTTCTGGGTACAACCGGCGTTTCGCTGAATATTTCAGCCTCTTCAGGGGCTACACTATTTTTATTTTCAAAAAAATAAATAAACAAAATGTCACAACACATAGAAATTAACATTTAAACATTAAATTACACTTACAATAATAAAAAAAAAACATCCAAGAAATGGATTTATGATTCGATATCCGAGCAACATCCAGAATCAAAATCAGTAAGCTTTTCTGTGTTCAGTCCTTATATATTTCTTGGTCAATTTCCTTTGGCGCATACTTTTAGTGAAAGCTTGTTTTTTCGATATTTTAGTATTAAAAATTAAAATAATCGAAAATTTCGCTTAATCTATAACAGGGCAACCCAAAATACGCAAAAATAATACTGATTTTAAGCCCTTATAAAATACCTTTAAAATCTAAATTTATGCTTAAAACTATACATTTAAGGTCCTTATATGCCGTAGAGTGTGCTTTTATAATTCGAAAATACCGGGTGAACCAAAAGTAACCACGCTAATGGAAATCGCTATAACTTTTGCAAATGGCGCAAAATATTACTTCGTGTTTCAAATAAATACAGAATACAAAACAAATCCCCTGCAAAAATTGTTGGATTACGTGTTCCATTTTCTTCATGTTGGAGTACTCTAACAATACTCCTTTGCAATGCGTTTGCGGACCACCATCAACCGATCATTGCTCGTTTTTTAACGACCGTGATCACGACACGAAGACGATCGAACAGAGTTGCCAAAAGTAAAATATTGCATACAAATAACTGAAAATAAAATTTTACTATGGCAACTCTGATAAAATGCAACCGCGCACTGGTTTTATGCTTACATACTATAGTATAGAGAAATAATAGTTTCTTTATTCACGCAAATGCTAAATAACATAAAAGTTGTATTGCCCCTCTTCATTTACTTCATTTTAAATTAAATTCACTCCGATAATTCTTTCCGACACAATTCCTCTTTAGTACTTTGGCATATGCTCCTCTGTGGGTGCTCCATGGAGTACTATAGTGAAAGTACTTTGGAAAGTACTCTCACGTATGTACTCTATGGAATACTCACAAACAAAGCGAGAGTGGGATAACCTCTCCCAGGACATCGCAATGTTAATTGGAGCACATTTTTTGTATGAATACAGATTAGTTTTGGAACACTCCTATACTCCTAAAGGAGTATACCTTACACTATTTATGGAGTACTCGCGTTTTTTAAAGGTCTGTATATGTGATCCGATCTATGGAAAGGTGGCTTATGACTCAAAAGAGAAATTTCGAGAAACAGCTGTTAAAGATAAACAATGTATTTCTTCAGGACGTTTGTGCTTTTCTTTTATTTTTGAGTCATAAGCCACCTCTTCATAGGCCGGGTTACATATACTGATATACTTTATGAACGTGAAATATTCTGAAGTAAGCATTTCCGCGTGAATTATAGCGTTTTTTTTCTGGCTAAAGTGTTACGCTTTTTGTACGCCGTGCAAGGGTTGTTGTTCTATTCTAAAAAACAGGCAACGCAGTTACGGGGTATTTCGTTCTTTTGTAAAAATTGTTGCCTGCTCACAACGCAAAAGCGTTACACTTTTACCCTTTATAAAATGGCGGTGTGGCAGTGCAACTCTGTGAAACTCTCAATTCGCTCTTAAGTTCCACATATACTCTGTTAATATGAGTGAATATGGTGAGTTGAAATGTTCTTTGTATGCACTATAAATGTTGAAAATTTTCTGGGGTAGGAGTAACTCTATTAAGGCTTTACCATTTACTTAGGCAACAATTTATTTCAGAAAAGAAAACGCTATTAGTCTCTTGTTTTTCACTGTCCGGCCAAATCACCCCATTTTAACCGACCGAAACTTCGTTTTATGTTAATTTTTTTGATGTTTTAGCTTATGAAAATATAAACCTCATACTCTTGAAGCCCTTAAGATATTCGATAGGGATGATTGGAACGTTCGCTTAAGTTTTAGCAAGGGCGACGTTTACTTGGCTTTATGGAATGAATTTGTAATAACGTAATAACGTAACCCCCTGTATTTCCTTATTCACTTAAACCTGAACCTCCCTGTACTTATTTTTCTATAGCATAGCCAACAACCACTTGTACTTATTCTTTTATAGCATAGTCAACAACCACTGATAGCAAACCAACGAAAAACACAATAATGGTGTATTGACTTCTCAAACAGTTTGCGGCACCACCCATATAAACATCGAATTTGCATTTTTGCAATTCAGTCCTCACAGGTGACCGACCGGCATGCTATCGATTCTGCCGAAGACTGCAGATCAATCCGATCCCGCCGATACCGTCAACCGACTCCTCCCGGAACGAGCCGCGGCTGTCCAGGTAAACCCCATCGCCAGCCTACTTCCCCTCTCACCACGGCCCTGGTACGCGCTGCGTAGCCCACCGCCGTTGCCGTCGCATCGTCGCCCCTCTGGTGCCGCCGATGCCTCCATCCCGAGGGTACTACGCCAACCGTTGGCCGTCCGCCATACTACCGCCGTGCCCATCCCGCCTTGCTGGTGCCGCCGCTGCCACACCAACCACTGGCCGTTCGCCGTCCTATCGCCATTTAGCCGCCGCTGCTACGACGACCGTTGGCCGTTCGTCATCCTACCGCCGTTAAGCCGCAGCATCCGTCACGCCGCTGCTACGACGACCGTTGGCCGTTTGCCATCCTACCGCTATTAAGCCGCTGCATCCGTCACGCCGCTGCTACGACGACCGTTGGCCGTTCGCCATCCTACCGCCGTTAAGCCACTGCATCCGTCCCGCCGCTGCTACGACGACCGTTGATCGTTCGCCGTCCTACCGCAGTTAAGCTGCTGCCTCCGTCACGCCGCTGCTACACCAGCCACTGGCCGCTTGCCATCCTACCGCCATTAAGCCGCTGCTTCTATCCCGCCGCTGCTACCGTACCACCATACCAGTCCGTCCGTTACCCGATCGTTCAACCGCCCTACCGAACCTCCTCTCGCCATCTTGCGACGAAAAGCTGCTGCCCGCCTAATATCTCCAGCCGTGTGTGCGTGTATTCGTAACACATAAATATTGTGTATTTATTCAGTAGGGGTTTGTGGGACCTTTACTCGACTCTGGATTGATCGAGCGTTACCCCAGCCTTAGACAAAACCCACCTCATAAATTCTAATGGATTAAATGAACCGAACGAAATTTTTTCATAAAAAAAATCTAAAAACCAACGGCTGACTACTGTATATTTCGTTTTCAGCGAATAAAAATAGAATATAAATATTTGTGATACACTTTAAAATTTTTTCTATACCTTCGCTTGTTTTTTGTCCATATCTTAACCTTAATGCACAAGGGCCATATTGTTGCATTACTGAAACTCATATTTTAGCTCTGACTTCTGGATGGAATAAGCAGGAAATAAATTTTTTTTTGGAAAATATGCAGAAGAGTGGATGTTTGATAAAATATTCGAAAATATGCTATAAAAAGTATAGCTTAAACTTTATATTTTTTTGTGAAATGTGTAATGTGTAATGGTAATTACATAACTAAAATAAACGTTTTGTTGCTGCAATTATTCATTTGATGCATTAATCGCTTAATATTTGTTTTGCCATCTCTATTAATTAATTGTAATACATATTTGTTGTATTATTTCATCTAAAAATAAAATAACTTTTAGTTTTGGCAAGCGTTTACAATTTTTATTCGATTTTGAAAAAAATCCTAATTTAGCGATTAATATGTGAACTATGTATGGGGTGTTCACATTGGCTTGGTTATTAGGTTATCTCGTTATATGGTTATAGGTATATATTGAAAAATTTACAAAACAAAATATACTGTAGAGAAATAATTTTGAGCCAGGAAAAATTATAAGCATGCTTACGTGAACATTTTTAAAGATATGTTCTGCACATTAAGATGGGTAAAATTTTTCACTAAACTTATTATAAGTTCAGTGGGCAAAATTATTGACACAATAAAGGAATAAGCACTTTGTTCAATTAAAAACTAACCAATTACACGTAAACATATCCGTACCACCCGAGAGGAAGAGTACCGAAGCGTATACGAAACATTTTCTTTTACAATTTGGTAACATGTGAATGAAGCTAATATAAGCGCTTTAAAAAAATATATAACGAGTGTTCCGCGTGAAATACGTACTATAGTCGTTTAAAGCCGCCAGTTTCAAGCTTCATATCACGCTCAATTTTCACTGAAGGTTTTTTTACACACTGCAAAAGCTAAGTTTCGGCGTTTTTCTTTCCACAAATGAGTAGTCATTGGCAGATACCGACTGCACATTTCATGTTACACATAAGGGTATAATTGTTGTGAATTCCATGCTACTGCCTAACAGCGCTGGAAAGCACTGCAGTAATGCTTAATTTTCACTAGGTCAAATTCTACCGCAAATCCTGTCATATAAATGAAAACGGCTTGCCATTGGGCATCAAGAGCGTTTGCCCTACATTAACCGTGTTTTTTTTTACACGCGTATACGCTTTCATTTGTGCGTAAAAAACGCTTATCCTCGCTTAGATAATGCTTAGGAGAGCCATCTAGCGGCAGTGGTTAAATAACTAGCTACAGCACAGGGTGTGCCGAAGAGCGGAGACACAACCCTCTGATGGTCATAGGGTATAACATATAGCTGAATCAGTTGCGATGAACTGTGGACACGCACCATTTTAAGAGGTGATACATAGAATTAGTGTAGAGGTGAAACATGGGCACATATTTCAGTTATATCTGAGTAAAAAAAAAATTTAGTAGTACTAATTTTATGCCCAGCAATTTCAGAAGTGTATTTAATGTTTGACGCTTAGCAGTTCATATAAAGTTTAAGCGTAAACATCTATAGATGTAAACAAGTAAGGAAGGTTAAGTTCGGGTGTAACCGAACATTACATACTCAGTTGAGAGCTATGGTGACAACATAAGGGAAAATAACCATGTAGGAAAATGAACCGGGGGAAACCCTGGAATGTGTTTGTATGACATGTGTATCAAATGAAAGGCATTAAAGAGTATTTTATGAGGGAGTGCGCCATAGTTCTATAGGTGGACGCCATTTAGGGATATAGCCATAAAGGTGGATCAGGGTTGACTCTAGAATGCGTTTGTACGATATGGGTATCAAATGAAAGGTATTAATGAGTATTTTAAAAGGGCGTGGACCTAAGTTCTATAGATGGACGCCTTTTCGAGATATCGCCGTAAAGATGGACCAGGGGTGACTCTAGAATGCGTTTGCACAATATGGGCATCAAACGAAAGGTGTTAATGAGTATTTTAAAAGGGAGTGGGCCTTAGTTCTATAGGTGGACGCTGTTTCGAGATATCGTCATAAAGGTGGTCCAGGGGTGACTCTAGAATATGTTTGTACGATATGGGTATCAAATGAAAGGTGTTAATGAGTATTTTAAAAGGGAGTAATCCTTAGTTCCATAGGTGGTCGCCTTTTCGAAATATCGCCATAAATGTGGACCAGGGGTGACTCTAGAATGCGTTTGTACGATATGGATATCAAATTAAAGGTATTAATGAGTATTTTAAAAGGGAGTAATCCTTAGTTCCATAGGTGGACGCCGTTTCGAGATATCGCCATAAAGGTGGACCAGGGGTGACCCTAGAATTTGTTTGTACAATATGGGTATCAAAAGAAAGGTGTTAATGAGTATTTTAAAAGGGAGTAATCCTTAGTTCCATAGGTGGACGCCGTTTCGAGATATCGCCATAAAGGTGGACCAGGGGTGACCCTAGAATTTGTTTGTACAATATGGGTATCAAAAGAAAGGTGTTAATGAGTATTTTAAAAGGGTGTGGGGCTTAGTTCTATAGGTGGACACCTTTTCGGAATATCGCCACAAAGGTGGACCAGGGGTGACTCTAGAATGTGTTTGTACGATATGGGTATCAAATTAAAGGTATTAATGAGGGTTTTAAAAGGGAGTGGTGGTTGTTGTATAGGTTGGCGCATTTTCGAGATATCGCCATAAAGGTGGACCAGGGGTGACCCTAGAATTTGTTTGTACAATATGGGCATCAAAAGAAAGGTGATAATGAGTATTTTAAAAGGGTGTATTCCTTAGTTCCATAGGTGGACGCCGTTTCGAGATATCGCCATAAAGGTGGAGCAGGGGTGACCCTAGAATTTGTTTGTACAATATGGGTATCAAAAGAAAGGTGTTAATGAGTATTTTAAAAGGGTGTGGGGCTTAGTTCTATAGGTGGACGCCTTTTCGAGATATCGCCATAAAGGTGGACCAGGGGTGACTCTAGAATGAGTTTGTACGATATGGGTATCAAATTAAAGGTATTAATGAGAGTTTTAAAAGGGAGTGGTGGTAGTCGTATATGTGAAGGCGTTTTCCAGATATCGACCAAAATGTGGACTAGGGTGACCCAGAACATTATCGGTTGGATACCGCTAATTTATTTATATATGTAATACCTGGCAAGATTTTAAGGGTGTTTTATTTCGCCCTGCATAACTTTTTCATTTTCTTCTACTTAATATGGTAGGTGTCACAACCATTTTATAAAGTTTTTTCTAAAGTTATATTTCGCGTCAATAAAACAATCCAATTACCTTACCATGTTTCATCCCTTTTTTCGTATTTGGTATAGAATTATGGCATTTTTTTCATTTTTCGCAATTTTCGATATCGAAAAAGTGGGCGTGGTCATAGTCGGATTTCGTTCATTTTTCATACCAAGGTAAAGTGGGGTCAGATAAGTACGTGAACTGAGTTTAGTAAAGATATATCGATTTTTGCTCAAGTTATCGTGTTAACGGCCATGCGGAAGGACAGACGGACGACTGTGTATAAAAACTGGGCGTGGCATCAACCGATTTCGCCCATTTTCACAGAAAACAGTTAAAGCCATAAAATCTATGCCCCTACCAAATTTCAAAAGGATTGGTTAATTTTTGTTCGATTTATGGCATTAAAAGTATCCTAGACAAATTAAATGAAAAAGGGCGGAGCCACGCCCATTTTTAAATTTTCTTTTATTTTTGTATTTTGTTGCACCATATCATTACTGGAGTTGAATCTTGACATAATTTACTTATATACTGTAAAGATATTAAATTTTTTGTTAAAATTTTACTTTAAAAAAATTATTTTTTTTTAAAAGTGGGCGTGGTCCTTCTCCGATTTTGCTAATTTTTATTAAGCGTACATACAGTAATAAGAGTAACGTTGCTGCCAAATTTCATCATGATATCTTCAACGACTGCCAAATTACAGCTTGCAAAAGTTTTAAATTACCTTCTTTAAAAAGTGGGCGGTGCCACGTCCATTGTCCTAAATTTTACTAATTTTATATTTTGCGTCATAAGTTCAACTCATCTACCAAGTTTCGTCGCTTTATCGGTCTTTTGTAATGAATTATCGCATTTTTTCGGTTTTTCGAAATTTTCGATATCGAAAAAGTGGGCGTGGTTATAGTCCGATATCGTTCATTTTAAATAGCGATCTGAGATGAGTGCTCAGGAACCTACATACCAAATTTCATCAAGATACCTCAAAATTTACTCAAGTTATCGTGTTAACGGACGGACGGACGGACGGACATGGCTCAATCAAATTTTTTTTCGATCCTGATTATTTTGATATATGGAAGTCGATATCTATCTCGATTCCTTTATATATGTACAACCAACCGTTATCCAATCAAACTTAATTACTCTGTGAGCTCTGCTCAACTGAGTATAAAAAAAAACACAGCTATTGTTACTACAATGTGACAATTAAATTGAACAATGAGTGAAAACTGCAATTTCCGGTATTGCAAATTCACACTTTAACTTTATTTGCCAAATTTTTTCGTTTGCAATTTGGCTTCCCATCAATTTATAATGACATAGCATGTGAAAAAACACAAAATGAAATGGATTGTCAAATACTCTAACACAAAATTTTAGCCTGGGTTTTAACAACGCACAGCTTTGTCGACTTCGAAACAAACGATTTTAATTTTAAAATGCTCAACCCGAAATCAGTACAAACTAATTATCAGCAACATTAGAGATCCGAAGTGACTTGTTATGAACGAGCAGAAGTACTTGTGTCACCCTAGTTATTTCCATAATTATGTGCCAAATTTAGCGAGTCTGCTTCAATTCAAAGTATATGCTATCCGGAGCGGTCTAGGATTAAACTAAATACAAATATTGCTGATAAAAGGATAAACAGCGAATCAACAACGATAACATCGAATTTGGGTAAGTCTTGGAGATAGTTGGCTCCTATATAGTTGCATAGTGCTTTTAATAATAATAGTAAAATATATATATAAAATAATCTATCAGCACTGGCTTAACGCGGCTTTGTCAGTTAAAATCATCTCAATCCAATCTCAATTAAAGTTTTCAAAAAAATTCGAGAAAAATTTTCGAACATTTCGAACCATCAATTTCAGCCCAACAAAGTACTAGTTAAAGTTCTCCCAAAATGTGCATTGTTTTTTTATAATTTTCTTTCGCGTGTTTCAGATTTTCTTCCATAAAAAATAATGTCTTTCACACTTTATATCAATGCGAATCTGGAGAGGCACATTGTCCGACTAAAATTGATTAAGCTACAAAACTGCATACTGAAACAAATTTAAGAACCCCAAATAAAAAGTTCGAAATTTTCGTAACAGTTACTCCAATTTTATAGTTTTTTCGAACAAGTTTTTGAGAATGGTTTGCATTGTTTAAGTTACAAAATTCATAGAAGTTTTTTTCTTAGAATATCGAAAAAAAAAGAATTTAACTGACGAAATTAGATAAAAAGTGCCATTGGTATTTTTCTGTTCGCTGCTGTATGTATACTAGGGTTATCCTTAAAATTAAAATGAACGATTGTTTCAGTCTGACCTCTTCAAACGGTAAGGCAATAGTCAATGATGTAATATATATATTTTGGTCCTTATTGGAGAGAGTTAAGGCGTGTCAAAAAGGGTGATAGTTAAAATCGCCCTGTAACGAGTGATTAATTTATTTCAATATTTTTTTTTTACCTAAGACCAAGTTTATACATGCCCTAATAAACCCTTAATAGAAAATCTTGGCGTTACATATGTATCATCCCTATGAACTTGGTTATTAGCTGTAAAATTTTCACGCTTTTCTTTTATTTCGTGCTTCCATTTAGAGATAACAACCTAAGAAATCGGCATCTCTAAAATTTGTTCCGATTATCGAAAGAAAAAATGTATATGGAAAATCTAGTTATTTAATTACTGATTAAAAGTTAAGTATGAAAATAAAGATAATCTGGTTATATGGTCTAATACCCAAAATGTTATAAAATTAGATTTGGGGCCTCATGCCCTATTATGAAACGAGCGTTCGTTTCTCCTCAGAGACGAATCGCTGGTGTATTTGTACTATGTATTATTAGGCCTGGAGGCGCTGTGCTCCTTGTGTAGATCTATTGCACTACGTAAAACGATGGTAACATATTATTTGACTATTGCTTTCGCCTCAAGGTCGAACGAAAATGATAGACAACACCATTGCTAGTGAAGGCGGATCGTTGCCTCAGCGGGTTAGGGGGTCAGAATATACCCGCGGTAGGTATGCCTTTCGTAAAAGGCGACTAAAATACCAGATTGAAGGGGCAGTGTAGCGCAACCCTTCAGGTTGCCAGCGCAATATATAGCTTCTCCAAACCCAATTGTGAACCTCACCTATCCGCGGCGAATCCTGTTCACTAACGGACGAGGCTCTGGCGACCCCAAGCTCCTCATGGAACTTGTAGGTGGGGAGGGAGGGATGGCCTGAAGGTTTAACGTGGCCATGTAAATCGTTCCAGATATGGTCGGGCTAGCATCTTAATAGTGCTGTGTTACCGGAGCGTACCGGATCTGTATCCGGCAAAGGACCATCACATCGATAACAGTCCTCAAAGCCTTCGGGGAGCAACCTTATCGCTACAACAACAACAACAACAAGACCGTTCGTTCGTCTGAGCTATCGTTTCGCAATACAGAATGAAGCCCTTAATTTTAATTATTCATAATAAAACTTTTTAAAATCACATCCAAATTTCATTCAAAATTGGCGGCATTTCGCAATTTTGTGCTCCACGCTTAACCGTCTCCAGTTAAGACCAAAGTTTACATATTAAAGTATCGATTATAATATGTACTATCGATTTTAACCTTTTCGATACTATTGGGACAATATGTCCCACTTTCATGTTATATGTTATACATTTGATCGTGGTAATAATTATCAAGGGTTTAGAGTGAACACATTGGTAGTTAGATTTTTAGGTACCACCCTAATGTATACTCAAATAATGATATCATTGTTCTACAACATTACAGAATTTCAGGGCCTCAAGAGAAGATGTTCCATAACATTAGTAATACATGTTTATCTTAATATTTGCATGTAACTGTAAAACTCCTAGAAATGCGCTAGTTGTTAGAAAAGTTTAAGATTTAGCAATTCAAAGAAAGGATAAATAGTATCATATAACTGTAGACTACATACTAATTTTCATATTTACTTAGATATGTGAAAAAAATGCCATACTACAGCTAGTCCTTCAGCTAGCCTTCATCTTTCTATAAAAAATATGCTTTCAAGTTAACATCTAAAATATTTCTGAACTTAATTAATAAAGCTAATGTAGGTATACCGTGTTGTATACAGTAAAAATAAAAAAGAAGATACTTAGTCCAAACAGTTAGTTCTTTCACCTGCCACGTTGGAAGGCAGTCCACAAAGATCACTTGGGCTTTCGTGTTGTACTAATTTTGAACGCCGCCACAGGCAAAAGTACTTTTCGCTAAGCACATGAACAATATTTCTTAACAAAACTATCCTTTATACAATGTGAATCTTTTGCATACGAGTCCAAACGACTTATCTCGCCAGTAAAGTTAACATCTTCAGTCTTTGTATTATAACGTAACGTAACCTCAAAATTTGCGTTGTTTGGTTTCGTTACCAATTGCAGACGATATACATCCAAATCACCACCATCTATCGGCTCTTTCGGCCGAAAAGCTGCATTTGCACGATACGCACTTACCACATTTCTCAAATATAAATTACGACATAACTTTTTCATGGTACCGTTTCTAAATTCCATAACCAACTTATTTATATAGTTAACTGCTAATGTGCCCAACTTTTGTACGACATTCGTTTTTTGGTTAACCTTATCATATGGTATACATGTACACCAGTGCTCTGCAATTGCTGCATCGTCACACGAACGACCCAATGGTACAGGTTCCAATAAAGTTTGACAATTGGGACAAGCCTCCGGGCGGCTCAAAACACTCGCCCTATCATTCTTCGCAACGCGTTCCGTTAAATTGAGAAAATGCTTTAGCGTCATGTGTAGATCATAAGGTGTGGTTAAACGATTTTTATTCACACTTAATGCATTTACAAAACTGGGATATTTTTGTTTGAGATATTGTGGCAGCCATATAAAAATGAATGGTAAACGTTCTTCCATATGACCCGAAGGCGTTGCACGTGCGCGCCCAAAACGTAAACCATGATCGCTAAAGAACACAACAGTCATGCGTTCGAGTATGCCTGATTTTGATAAACGTTCTAAGTAGCCAAGCATAACGGTATCCATTGATGATGCATCACTCAGATCATTATGACTAAACGAATTTGCCCAAAAGAGTCCAAAGAGTGGATCATCTTTGTAGCGTGTTGCAAATTCGATGGCATAATCGAGTACGAATTGCGCTGATTGCTGATAGCCAAGACAGAATGTGAGACCAGATTTAATGGTTTTAGATAATTTGTGTTCTGCAGCAAGTTGAAATGGTCGCAGATAATAGTCAACAGGTGGTTTCATAAAACCAACTTTAAAATAGTTGAATGTGCTAATTTCAGCTGCATCTTCACCATAACCTGTCACATAGCCGTGTTCGCGAAATGTTTTCCAGATTAAACTGCACTTATCTAAGGCACCCTTAACATAAGGAGAACATTTAGTGTTGGTTATAGTTTTATTGTAACCAGCAAGTAAAGCCATCAAATTTGGAAATGTATTGTCGTCTATCTAAAAAAAAGCAGAAAAATTATTTAATTACATATTTACATCCATATGAGTAGGTTAGGTTAGGTTAGGTGGTAGCTGCCCTAATAAGGGGAGCTCACTTGGACAACATGAAGTCCGTTGTGATACCACATGCAATAAAATAACGGTGACGTAGATATATGTAGCTACTTGAGACACCGATCTCAATTTTGGATAAATCATCTGGAGATCCAAGTGAGTCGCGACCGAAGTACTTTTGCCTAGTTTTGGCAAAAGCTGAGCAATCAAGCATAACGTGATTTGGTGATACAGCTGCAGCAGGATGGAGTTTCCAGTATATTGAGATGTACCGCATGGATACCCATGGGACAGTGCTCTGTCAAAACCCCAATGACCATTGATAGGTGAGCCTTAGTGAACCCTATTATTTCAGCAGACCCCCTGCTATCCACTTTCGGCCAGAAGACGTGGTGTTCGCCCAACGTTTGCTGAGCTGACTCGAGGCTCAGCTATGACCAGCGGAATCCCGAAAACCCTATAGCCATTTTCATCCGGTTCAGTTGTACCGATGCGGGCTAAGAGAACCGCCTGACAGTTACCCGGGATATCACTATGGCCCGGGACTCAGATAATCTTAATTGTAAAATAATTCGATGCAATCGCAAGCGAGGTCAGGCACTCCCAGAAAACCCTCGATCGCACTGTAGTTGAGCTCAAGGCCCTGATAGCCGCTTGGCTATCAGAGTAGATGTCCATATGAGTATAGTCATATAGATAAGTGTAAAGTTTGTTTAGACTCTGTCCGAATTTGCCAGCGCGATCCCTAAATGTGTACTGACATCCAACTTTAGTTGGCAAGTCTCACCTGGTACTAGGGTCCAGCGTAATGACTTCCAGATATATCATTCTCCTCTAACACCTAGATCATTTTTATCAAAGTTCAATGCCCCTGCGGGTGAAGTCAAACAAGTCAGCCGTGACCTCGCGATGACCGAGCTTCTGAAGCAATTTTCAGTTTCCCAACATATGGCTCACTTCTGCCTTTCCTGGATGGTATTACTCTTAGGATAGAAATCGTCGCTAGTGAAGTAAATTTCGGCTCACCTGAATATCTATAAAATGAGATTAAAATAAGAACCCACAGCTCCTGAAAATGCTTTTAAAAAGGATCCCCATTATCTCAGCATAGACCTTGACCTATTTAGTAGGTCCCTCGTCCTCTGACTGTTGTGATTCGGCCATAATTGCTTGGTTATCTTCCAGGTGTCCGAAGAGTAACAGTTGGAGACTGCTAACTCCTTGAATCTGCTATAAATGATTATTCTGATTGATATAAGTGGACGATGCATCTTGATCGACTCCGCAGCCACTAGCAATGCCCCTGCCACTGCAGGTTCGTCTGGCTTTTCGTTGCCTTCGATGTTCCTGTGACCACGTACCAATATGAGGGTTATGTTTGCGAAGTTAGCTGCGGCTTGAAGCGACCTCTTGCAGCTGCTGACAGCTTTAGACGACGTGATGGGAGAGTTAAGCGCCATGAGCGCTGCTTGACTATCTGAGTAAATGCACACCACTATAGATGTAGGCGATTCACAAGAGTCTAATATTTGTTGTAAGGTCTTATTTTTTAATTTCTTTGCAATGTAAAATTTGATGAAATCATAGTGCTTACGACGAATAGCACATGCAAGGAATAAGAAATCTAGTGCAGTATGTAGTATAAATATAAGCTCCTCTCGTTTTAAAGGCTTCCTGTACGTACCTTATTGTAGCCAGTTAGCTCAAACCAATCATTATCATACAGATATTGCGCTGTCTGCGGCATAGATCTTATCAAATTGACGCGCGATATACTGTCAATACCGATCATAAGTATGCTCGGAGGTTTAGTGTCTGATTGTTTAGTGCGCTTATCATCCTTCTCTTTCCAACTTTTCAAACGCTTAATAACTTCAGAACGTTCGGGTATTAACGGATGCCCATTTTTATATACATTACGCTTATTGGAATCGCATAGTACTAAAATGCTCTCGATTTCCGCAGGAAGAGAAACGTTTTTATTGAAAGGAACACATTTACCAAGTCTAAAATTATAAAAAAAGAAAGAAAAATATGCAGTGTCGTATAGAAACTAAAAAAAAACCTAGTATGTAATACTATTTACTGTATCAAACTTCTTTAAATAAACAAGAGTTAAAAAAACGTCCAAAAAGGCGCAAATCCGAGACTAATACACGGCGCAAATGGATCGAATCAATGCGTTGAGATCAGCCGTGACGCTTATTATGCAGAGTACAAAGTACTTTGTTGAGCTATTGGTAAAAAGGGAGTATATAATCTTTGCGAACTATATTTTGGGGGCTTAAGAATTTCAGATCTGAGGAACTGCTGATTTACTTATTAGTATTGACTGTCAAACTACGAATATATTCGGAGGTGGAACGACTTGTGGGGGCACCTGAAGGCTAAATTAACAACTAAGAGCTTATACGAAGAGAAAGTTGTATTGTTCACTAGCAATTTAAAAAATATTAGAGAATAGGAAAATTATCAAGTTTTCTTATACATCTCGGCACAAAGTTTCTTCCAGGGCGGGTACTGCCTAACAGACTCTTTTCCCCATGGCAGTTTTGTACTAGTAAGCACAAAAATTATTAGTATTCCCAAATAAAGGAATACTAGTAATATCTTGGCACGATATACCTCCAAAGTAAATGTGGGCCAAGCTTCTCTGCCAATTTCGTCGTGCTACTTTTTAAACTTTCTCGGCTATCTTTTCCCTATTTGCCCAGTATTTGTTTGAAGGACGGATCTATATTTCAGTAATGGACTATCTCAGCATGAGTTCATAAGTTTTTTTTTTTTTTTTATTTATGTGAAAGATTTTGGGATAAAGCACTGCTTAAGATTCCTGAGATAGGTCAATTTTGAAGAAAAATACTCTGGCGTCAAACGTTCTTCAAAAAAGTTCTGCGATGCGGCGTTTTAGCATTAGTGGCCGAGATAAGATCATTTTCCCCTCAGTCTTCGATAAAATCAGCAAATATCTACTGTTTTAACACGCTCGACTATGTGCAATGTGGGTGCATAAGTGTCACGACTAGGTATGGCTAAATAAAAAAACTAGTCGATTAAGTAATCGATAATCCTTGCATTACTGGGGAATAATCGATCAATCAAATTTTTTTCTTTATAATAATTTTTTTAAATATGATTATAAAACCAGTAGACTCGCTCACGGTGTTCCACCTGAAATTTTATTTGTCTGCAAGATTTTAAATGTATTAAGATCCGTCTTCTCCTCGGCGGTCAACCCAGCGTCAGTTCATTTCACGTGCACTTCACGAAGCGCTCATTGGCGGGCATATGCCACTTGTGATGTTTGAAACGTGATGTGTATAAGTTTCACTTGTCCAGGGTCTAGCCACCTAGTGATGTTGTAGTGATTATAACAAGCTGGATCGGTTGCATGCTAAGCAGCAGTAGAATACCTTCGAATGGGGTCTATATGTGGCCACGAAAGCAGTAAACAGAGGAACGTTGTAGGGCGGGTTATTGCTTTATCATGAATATGACTTTTTTTTGGAATAGCGTGGTCTCTGGTCAAATTATGGAAATTTAAATATTACTCTAGGAAAAAAAAAACTACCTACATCAACATTACTAAGTTGAGTCAG
The DNA here is from genome assembly GCF_040869045.1 of Eurosta solidaginis. NCBI lineage: Eukaryota > Metazoa > Arthropoda > Insecta > Diptera > Tephritidae > Eurosta > Eurosta solidaginis. The sequence goes on from NC_090323.1 coordinate 210,517,785, forward strand.
GCTTGGAGCGTGAGATATTTTTGCGGTAGCTTGCTGTTCTAGACAACTACTGCATTAATGATTCCAAAAAATATTGTGGAGAATGTTAGCATCACTATGCTGTTAGAAAATAATCACAACAACAAAAGCAGCAATCAGCCACACTTATGTACATGTACACATTAAAGCAAGCAGCCACACTTACATATGTACAAGGTAACGAAAAATATTTCATACACATAACCAGCAGCTTGAAGCAGAGACATTATTTCACACACATATATATATCACATACATGCATATAGCTAAATAACGAAGTATGTGATACAACTGTTCCAAAAAGCAATGTCGTGAAAAGAGACCTTAGAAGAAATGTGTGAACGAGGCAACAGAGAGTATAGAAATCAGCGCAAGCTGAGTGGAGAGCACATTACTTGAATTGGAAAGTTGGTAGGAAAGGAGATATTATTAGTCAATCAATTGCGCTCCACATTATATTTTTACTTCTCATAAATATTTTTGCAATTTCTATGTCAAAATTTAAAAATCAAACTTTAATAAGAATATATCTTTATATAAGGAGACATTTTTCGCTGATTTTTGTCCATTTACACAGAGGAAGTGCTTAGAATTTTTTTATTTTCTTTTTATTTTCTCCTTTTCTTACGTTTTCTTACATTTTCTCGGCGTCTTAACCTATCTGTTAAGTTTTACGCTTGTAGCTGAATGAGAACTTACATAAAAATCAATCCCAAAATTCCCTCCGCCCCGTTTGATTTTTCTAAATATCTCAGTCCATGCGTCGCCCAGCGAAACTTTTTGTATTGTGTCATCGGCTGTCATCGACCTCTGAATTAAGCTCTAAATGTTTAGCCTCTAGCTCATCGAGAAGTTACTTATAACCCGGTTTCAAATTTCCAAATTATTATCTAATTTTTTCAAACGTTGCCCCCCCTAACGGAATTTTTTTCTCCTTTTGTTCTTTTGTCACGGTGTCTTAACCTGTCTCTTAGATTTCATGTTTGTAGATCAATGACAAGTTATTTTAAAATCGATCTAAAAACACCAAATTTTTCAATTCTTATCTAAATATTTCGATCCGTGCGCCACCAAACGGATTTGTTTCCTTTTCTTGCATTGTCACGGTGTTCTAACCTATGTGTAAAGTTTCACGTTTGTAACTCAATGAGAAGTTACTTAAAAATCGATTGCAAGATTTGTATGAAAAGCGGACAAACATTCAACCGACCTAATATAAAGGAAGTAAACAATCGATTATTTTCGATCAAATGGTTAACCGTTGACGTCCTTAGACGATAAAGAAATGCTCTATAAAAACTTAAACTTTGTCAAAAGTTGACTTACCTATAACCATCATCTGCCTTCTCCCCACTTCCATTACGATTTACAGACTGATAACAGCATTTTACACGCCCCGATTTACTGTAAGTTTTTATCAGGCTCTCTTCTATTTGTAGCACATATTCGCGTGATGTTTGATTGAAGGCAACTGTTGTTAAGGGTTTCTTATTCGAGCATGGCTTATATTTTTCACGTTTAAAATATTGCATTATATCTGGTGAATGTACGTCGATATCAGGAATACGGCATGCATCACTCCAAACAAGATAACCTGCGGGTGGTCGTAGGATTTTATTTGTATTATTATTTAAAGTGTTAGTAATATAAACATCGTCAAACGAATTTGTAGTATTTTTTGTATTTAAGTCAACGTTTGATTTTTTAGTGGCCTTTTGCATCAGTGCTGCAGGTGATGGACGTTTTGGCTCGAAAACGGCTGGTGATGTCATTTTTTGGTCAATCAATTTCTCAAATGCTGTTTTGGTCCATACATATTTATGTACAAATTCATAGGCATTTGTTTGTTATATCCGGTCATACACATTCACGGACGATTTGGACAGCACACAAAAATGCAAGTGGCAAGGATACGTGGCATCGTGCATTAGAGCAAGTAAAACAATAACAAAACGATATAAAAACGTTGACGAATTAAAGTTGAATATTCCACACAGTTGGAATAAGGTTCCAATAAAGTCATGCAAATTAAACAAAAACAAGAAAAACAAATACAAAACTAATTAAATAAACAACAAACAAAATTGGACAAAACAATTTAAACATAAACATAACATACATGCAAGTTTTTATTTATTATATATTAGGCTAATTATTAAAAAAAAAACACATAATTTTAAAAACTAAATCATAATAATTCTATTAATAATAATATTAATATTGTTGGTATTTAATTTGTTAAAAGGGCCGTACAATTGTACTAACCGGGTGTTCCGGATAGCAGATTCCAAGGATAAAACTTCATTCTAGAATGGCTCTTAAACTCATACTCTTATTTTAATTTTCCGCCTAAACGATTTGAAATAAGCTAACTTTAGTTAATACATATAAATACATACATTCAACCAGTGCCGTATTAACCCTCAACGGGGTCCTAGGCAACCATCAATTTGGGGGCCCTTTTTCACGTCCGCTCCCTTCTTTTTTCGATTAAAAAATACAAATTTATATCTTTTATAATTTGATTGTCACAATGTAATTATATCAATAAAATTACTATCTACATTTTAAACATTTGATTCTTTTTAATTGGGAGAAGGATCGTTCGCAGAACAATTTCTTATCATTAGTGTTAAAAAAATCCGAAGAGCTATTTCTGTGTTAGGAAATACATCGGCTAATTGATCTTCCATTAGAATCTTATGCAAATGACTATAAGTTTTTTGTGCATCAGTGTATCTGGAGTTCACGTAACTGTGGAATTGTTTCATTTCAATGAAAATTTCTTGCAACTCTCTACAATAAAAAATAACTAGGTTATTTATAACTTCGTGGAGGTCTCCATCACTTAGAGAAAAATTGATGAGCAATGCAAATCTCTCTGAAACTTCCATATACTTTCACTGTGAAGATTGTCGATGATTTCGAGGAAATCTTTGGTCCTAAAATCATCGCGAGGCGAAAATTCTACTTCTGGAGCATTTCCGTCATTAGGTTTTTTTTTCTACCGCGAGTACGTTTTACGATTTCTGTATAACCAGGTAATAATTGTTTCGTTTTTTCCTCGAAATTATTGAACTTTTCCCTAAACTAAAACTCTCTTTTAAAGATCCACACAAAAAAGCACACGTTTTCAAATCTGATTTTTCACTTTGTAATGACTTACTCACTGAACGCATAGCAGTCAAAATAGAGTTGAAGACTTTTACACCCTCTGTTCCAAAAATAAGCGAAATTTTTCAAATTAAAAACAACCAGTGTATATTTTGAGATAATTCTTTTTTATTATTCAATATACTCTCCTTTTACTTCGATACATTTCTTTGCACGCTAAAACAAATTCTCTAATGAGTCGGAAATGCCCTTTTTAGGAACCTTGTCTAATGAGTCGAAAATATCCTTTTTAGGAACCTTGTCTAGTTCGTCTGTCGTCGCCTTTTGAATACGGTCAATTGAGTTTTATTTATTTGAATAAAAATTATTTTCAGTTCTGATAATATTTTTCTTTCACTCTCTAGAATTTTATGTTTGTAAAAAAATTTTAGAAGTCTTGTTCATTTTTCGGGGGCCCCCTAAAATCGGGGGCCCCAGGCAACTGCCTATTCTACCTACTTGTTAATCCGGCCCTGTATGCAACTAGTATTAATAACGGACCTGATACTGTTTACCAACAAGACCAAAATATCACATTTTCGACTGTCTTCTCTAAATGATAATGTCCTCACTCCGTCTAGGAGAGTTAAGTATCTAGGCGCCGATATAGACAGCAATCGTAGACCATGTTTGCACATAAACTAATTTACAATAAACTTTTTAATTCAAAAATAAACTTATATAATACATATCTCAATGAGAAAGCGGGTTTTTGTATTCTTTGAAATCGTTTGTTATCCCTGAAAAACCGAGCTGCTTTTCTGGTTAACCGTTTTATGAAATGTCTTGTAATGGGCTACTTTATAATTCTAAGTGTTGAATTTCTGGCGCAAAGTTAATTCAAGTCCCACTATGCTCGGCCATCTTCGTACTTAGTTAAAAATTATTTATTCAATAGATGCTTAGTTTATGGCAGTGGTGTGGACCTCTTATATGTAGGTCTCGCTTATAATTTGTTTAATTCAACAAGGGTCCAGTAGAGCGTGAAGAAAGATTCACATTTTGATTATAGGAGTTCAATGGGTAGAAATCAGGTGCCCTTCTCACAGCATTAACTGTGGAAGGCTGATTGTTGGCATCCGTGAGGATGCAGGCGCTTGTGATCACCGTGAAACTTTACCTTTGGTTATCTTTTGTTATAAATAAATTTCATAATAAAATTAGAAATAAATATTAACACATAGTCATAGTAAAAAAAAAAAAAATTGGTTCTAAATTAGGTTGGTATAAGAGCACGGCGGCCGCCGTGGTGTGATGGTAGCGCGCTCCGCCTACCACACCGAAGATCCTGGGTTCCCGCCCCGGGCAAAGTAAACATAAAAAATTTTAGAAACAAGGTCTTTGAATTAGAAGAAAATCTTTCTAAGCGGTGTCGCCCGTCGGCAGTGTTTGGAACGCACGCCGAGTGTATTTCTGCCATGAAAAGCTCGCAGTGAAAACTCATCTGCCTTGCAGATGCCGCTCGGAGTTGGCATACAATGAGTAGGTCCCGACCCGCCATTTTGTAGGAAACATTAAAAAGGAGCACGACCCAAATTGGAAGAGAAGCTCTGCCTAAGATCTATTCGGAGGTTATCGCGCCTTACATTTATTATTTTTTTATAAGAGCAGAAGCATAAATAACACTTTAGTAAATATTGACTTTTGTCGACTACTAACTGTAATCTGAAGCACCGTATATTTATATGTACATTTGGGTCGGACAGGGTATACATATGAAAATTTTTTTAGTAGGTCATGAAAAAAACCTTAAAAATCAAAGTCGAAAAAAAGTCAAAAACAAAGTTAATATACTCTGTGAGCTCTGCTCAGCTGAGTATAAAAATGAAATTTCGCATGCGTAATGGAACTACTTTTTCCTGAGCACAAATCCTATCGAAAAATCGATGGCGCGATATCGGTTAATAAATCGACCCAGTCTAATGTACATACATACTAGCTATACCTTTCATTGTGTGGTGTTGTTAACAAAGTATATACATATAAGTGAACATTTCTGAGCCACCTGTGCGTATACGTACCTGTCATGCCCGGCACATGTGAATAATGTAACACGGGAATGCGATCATCTGTATAATCGCCAATGTGCATCGTACCACTCAAATATAATATGAACATGATGAATGTGAACAAAAATAATAATTGTTTACGCCTTAACAATCGATATGACCAATTCAATAATTTATTAGTAGATTGTTTATCCGGTTTTCGTGTGTTTGTGTCTTGTAGCGGAGTTTGCTGCAAACAATTTGAAAAGGCGTTCTTCAAGTGATTTTGCCATATCGTGACTATTTTTGGTGGTGATGCCATTGCATCTGTTGATTTTGTTGTGTTGACATTTGACAGTAAGTTTTCTCGTTCTATAATAATACGAATTTTAAATCGTGTTTAGCTTTAAAGTACTTAAATGTATGATTATGAATTTTTAATTAGAAACAATTTATAAACACGCAAGCATGTTACGTGTGCAGACACGGAGACATGCATGTATGTACATATGTATGTGCATATATTACGCTGATCCCTGCAGAGAATGCGGCAGAAAGCCACGCATAGCGACAGTTTTGCACTTTAGGTTTAATGACTACCGCCGAACTTGTGCTAATCGAATGGAGCGTGGGACACTTGGCTGTCATTCTTATACCAACATGGCTTAAGTCTGAGCAATATGTATTTGAATTAATCAATAAACGGAAGCGACTATTTCAGAACTACCTACAACGGAACCAGTTAAGAACGCGTTCTAAAGTTCTGCAAAGAGGATATCACAATGTTAAAAGTGTTACGACTTGACTGACCCTGTGAGGGCAGAGAATAAGAACAATAACCGAGAGACAGTGGTATCCAAGGAGTTTATAAGCGCAATACAAAGCTTTATAATTTCAGAGCTTCAGCAACCCAATTGTCAACCTTACCTACGCGAGTGGAATTCTGTAAGTAATATGAATGGGGGCGGGATGACCTAGAAGGTTTAATGCGGTCATAGGACTTTGAGGATATTTACCTGCAATGGGAGAAGGGAGGAGGATAATATGGCCTTGTGACATGTACTACAGTGATCAGAAGGAGGGAGCGCAAGACCTAGTGGTTGTTGTTGTTGTAGCGTTAAGGTCAATCCCCGAAGGTCTTGGGGACTGTTATCGAGGTTGATAGTCCTTTGTCGGATATAGATCCGGTACGTTTCGGCACGCCGGACCTAGTCATGTTTTTTTGTGGTTTTGTTTTGGGAGACAGTCTTCGCAATAAAGTACTGTCGCTTTTGGCTGTAAAGCTATAAGTGAACATCTCTATGCAATCCGTTAAAAGGGCGCTTAGGTTTCAACGGATGATTAGCGGGAATGCACGATTAAAATTGCGCTTTGGTCTTAGGTCTTAAGGTCAGAAAATTCATCTTCCACGGTGCCAACGAGTTGAGGCTAATCGATTCCGCTGCTACCCGAAATATGGTGATCTGTAGTACATACCAGGTTTCAATATACAAAGATACACCAAGCTTATTACCTGTCTCTGGAACAAAAAAACACAATCAATGGCAGTTATAGCACCAGTGCCCTGAATGTCCATACTCCTATGGATTTCAAATGCCGACACGGAATAAAATTAAGGATTGAGAAGTCTTCAGGGCGACTTCTTATCATGGAATTTCTCAAATCTCATGATTAAGAATTATTATTCTTGTCAACAAGTACTATATTGGCCTGAGTAGGCAAAGTTAAAGTAAATCCTTCCTCAGACAAACAAAAATCATGCTCTACAACTGTATGTATCATATGTCCTGATGTATGGGTCGGACTCATGTACGATGTCGACGGATAATAGGATGGCCGTTAAGGTATTCGAGAGAAATTTTCTCCGGAAGATTAAAGGCACTTCCCTTTATATCAAATGGTGGGCACAAAAAAGAGGTCTAATAATGACCTGTATGACTTTTACGCAGATATGAAGACGAATGCAACGAATAAAAGCTTTCGCTGTTTTGGTTATATAGAGCGAATGGATGACGACACTGCCACACATAAAAGCTCTCCTAACGACACCTGTATTTGGCAGTGGAGGAAGGAAGGCACCTCATACCTAGTGGTTGGGAGAGACAGTGGCGGAGGTCATGATTCCTTTAATAATGATGATGATTGAAGTTCAAGAAAAAACTCTGTTCGTTATGTAACGGCTTTAAGAGCAAGTAAAAAAAAGTGTAAACAAAAGTCAGCTGTTTAACCATTTTTCATGTATTAACGATAGATTTTTGGGATTTGTTCTACACAAGTCAATAAACCTCACAAAATGTGACTTTGAGTTACATTAAAAAAATAAATAAATGTAAGGCGCGATAACCTCCGAAGAGATTTTAGGCGGAGCTTCTCTCCCAATTTGCATCGTGCTCCTTTTGATTTTTCTTACAAATTGGTGGGACGGGACCTACTTGTTTTATGCCGACTTCGAACGGCATCTGTAAAGCAGATGAGTTTTCACTGAGAGCTTTCCATGGGAGAAATACACTCGGAGTGATTGCCAAACACCGCTGAGGGGCGACCCCGCTTAGAAAAATTTTCTTCTAATTGAAAAAACTTGTTTCTAAAATTTATATGTTGCTTTGCCCGGGGCGTGAACCCAGGATCTTCGATGTGGATGACAGAGCACGGTACCATCACACCACGGCGGTACTCCAAGTTAGTTTGAGTTACATTAGTGTAGAGAAAAAAGTGCGATATATATAAGTACATACACAAAATATCAGTATTTACCTTCCTGTTCAGATGTATACTTTTTCTCTGTTAAGTGCTGTCGAGTTTCATCTGCACTTCCAACCAATTGAGGCTTACTGGAATATGTAGTCTTATTGATCGACATTTCGACTTTTTTATTTGATTCATATATTATTCGTACGTGTCACATTATTACTAGTCTTCAATCTGAAAATCAATAGTGGATTTTTAAGAGATATTTTTAGATATTGTAAATGTATATGCATATTAGGGTGGCCCTTATAAACTAATTTGTAAAGTCTCAAAATGTAATACCAAGACAAAAAATATTACATATTAATTTTCATCTCGGGTGGTGACATTAAATGGGTGCCGCGCGAGGATTAAAGCTAAAATATTACTATGGAGACTCAAAAAATTTAAATTATTTCTATTGTTGTCGGTGGGAAGTGTTATCCTTATTACTTAACCTTTGAAAACATTTTTAAAGCATTTTTTTATTTTGGTAAAAATTTAAAAAAACACGAGACATATTGACGGTCAAGGCTACAGCTGTTTCAATTAATACCATGTTAATCTTATCAGAGACCTCTATTCATGTCTTTCAGGTGAAAAGGTGGCCGTGAGGAAGAATTACTGGAGAAAACGTGCTTAAGCTAAACTAGCGCCAATAAATATCACACTCACTTAATCTTCACTTAGGTTAGAGCGTACATCTACACTGGGCTCTCTGTCCCATACGATTAAAGTCAATGAGTTGGCAAAGGAGTGAGCAGTAAGTCATGCATATGTGATATACGCCAAAATCGAATTGACAATAAAAAGGTGGCATGAGCTGCGTATAATTCCTACAGAAAAAAAGGCAGACAGTCATGCAAAGCAACAGTTTCGCACTACAGGTTCAATGATTGCCTCTGAACAATTTCTAATCGGATGAAAATCGGGGCAGTTGGTAGCCACATTTACAACAACAGAGCTGAAGTGTGAGTTATAGGTGATTCAATTATTTATTCAAAGGCTTTGAGTATTTCCTAACCAACTACGACTGATCCAGTTAAGAACGCATTCAAAAGGTTCTCAAATTAGTTAATTTCCATCTCGTCAGTTGAAAGCACTGCAAGGGGACAAAAACAGAACTAGTACTGTCTCTTAATGAGATAGTTGTACCCTAGTTAGGATCCAGTGCAATTGGCAGCACACTGCAAACCTAGAACCAAAGAAATTTATATTGTAAGAATAGGTGGAAATATAATTATTTGGTGGTGAGGTGGTTTTGTCATTTTGTATGGTAGTACAATTTAAAATTTTAAATTGACTGCAATGGCAAGCATGTAATCAATTAAATCGTTTTCGCGTTTATCTTTTTTAAATGAATTTACAGGGATTCAAGCGTTTGATAAGAGCAATACACAGCTTTATAGCTCCAAATATTCCGCAACCCAATTGTCAACCTTACCTACGCGAGGGGAATCCTGTTACAAATGTGAATGTATCATACAAATATTTAGCAGGCGAGGCTCTGGCGATCTCACGTTCCTCATGGAATCAGTGGGTGGGAAGGCGGGATGGCCTAGAAGATTTAATGTGGTCATATTAATCGTTCCCGAGATGGTTGTGCTAGTACCTTAATGGTGATTTGTTAACGGAACGTACCTATCTATATCCGGAAAAGGACCATCAACATCGAAAACACCCCCCAAAAGCCTTCGAGGATGTCTTTATAGTTAATACAACAACAAAAAGAAAAACAAATGAATTTACAATATTAAACAAACGCTCGCCGAGTTCCTTAAGTTTTTCTTTGCGTTTTGCGCAAAATTTAATGTTTGTTTTTGCTCTCTGATTACTTTCTGAATTTTGACTTCTAATATCAGACTTCTGAAACTTAACTTCTGAATTTTGATTTCTGAATTTTTGTGTCTGAGTTGTGACTTCTGAATTGTGGCTTTCTGAAAAAAGAGTTCTGACTAATGTTTTCTGAAAAAATGTGTTTCTGAATTTCTGTTTTCTGGATTTTTGGGAGAACCCTTAAGATGAACAGCAACTAAAGTATCTCCGATAAAAATGTATCATTTTTGGTATTAAATTAGCAATTCTGGTAATCGTGTCTAGCAGGCATAAAAAAGTTGTGTGAAAGAGGTTTTACTCGAAGAGTTAATACTCTTGAACATGTTCGAGTATTGGTGTGCACTGTTATCAATCCATTTGATAACAATTTCATTGACGAGTAGCGTAATATTTATATACATTATAGCCCATACGGAGGTATCTGTCGACCGCGCGGACGTACATTCATGTCCCTCCAATTTAGCTCTGAGTGAATAAAGTGATGACACCTACGGCTGCGTATAGAAATTTAATTATATTACTTGGTAACTATTAGAGATATACTACGCCGATAAACACCGCCGCCGAGTGTGAAACATATCGTCACGGCGGCGCACTATAGAAAATAAAGCCCAGTTTCTGCTTAAAAACCAATAAATTTTTTGTTTCTAATATTATGTTCTAAAACACATATATAGAATACGGCATATAGTTTCAAATGGAACGTAATTTATTATGCCTTAATTTAAAACCATACCTTAAAAGATAAAACAAATTCAAAATTATTAAAAGTATACAATATTTATTTTTTAAAAATGAATACTATTATTTTATGCCTACAAAAACAAAATATCAAATAGTACATGAAAATACAGGTCACTTTAAATAATAAAAACATAAAAAAATGGTGATTGAAATTGAACACAGATTAATTAATTAATTGTAATGTTTACTATGTCTGTCTTCATGAAGTTCCTTCACGTTTTTAGTATACAGTTTTCTAATGCTGGTTATGTAAGGATCTGAAGTATAAAGAAGAGTATGAAATACGTCTTCGTTTGTAGCGGATTTTGATCATTTTCTAGCATGATTTAAACGAAATTTTTTATAATTCTTATAACGGGATTCTTGTACATCTTCCGAAAGTTGACCAATAGGAAGTACTGCAAAATGCTTTATGACACACTTTCTCCATGAATCAAAACTCTGTGATCTGAAGATGGCATGTAGTGTTATTCATAATTGCTCACATATACCCTGGAAGTCTCCATAGCATAACTGCCAAATTTTTCAGCATTTATCATTGAAAGAGCTTGCAGAATTATGTAAATCGTTTAATCAAATTTATATCCACTCCTGTAATTTCAGCAAAAAAATTTCAGCAATGAAAAATTATTCTGGAAATATTGCCGTCATTAGTACTACCACTTACTTGCCTTGGTTTGTCGATGATCAATCCTAGCTCTTCACGGAAACGCCTTTGTGCCAGGGTTTTCTTCTCTTGCTTTAGTCCTTTTTTTCTTCGCTTGTGGATCACCATGTTTGGAAAGACAGATTATAGGAAATATGTAAAATCATTTCCATACAACAAATCTAGGCGTGTAAAGTAGACAGTCCATATTAATAAGAACCTTCATTTTCAGGCCTAGCAGTCACTTTAGTCAAATCGTTCATTTGTCCCGTAGTACAAATATTGTGCTTTCGTTAAATCCAAGTCAATAAATACGCTCAATGCTTTTTCACCGCAAACATTTTTGTCTGCTTTGTGTCTTCTATGAGGTCTTATTTTCACTGTCAGCAAACCTTAATGTTTCCAGAAGTTTAGCTTCTGTTCCTTCTCCTATCGAACGTAACCCTTGAAGATATGCATTATAGACGTTTTCAAATCCATATTAATTAAGTAGCATTGTATTTTTTCTTCTTTTACTGGATTCTGACAAATCTGGATAAGATACGCACGGTCTCCCACGTTTTCCAGAAGAAGTAGATGGTGTGGAGTCGGTTGTAACATCTTCAGATTTCGGTAAAGTTACTGAATATTCTGATTCTAACCAATTACTGTTTTTCATTAAAAATGTATCGTTTTTCCGTGAAGCTTCTGCCCATCGCTTATTAAAAGTATGAATAATATGTCTTTGAAAATCACTGAGGATGAAACATACGTTGTCTTCAGATACATGATAATTTTCTTTTAAAACTGTTGTTAATGCCTCCAATGATTTTCCTCCTTCGATATACGAAAGTATTATTTCACGTTTAAAACACTTGAAAGTAGAAATTTTGAAGGGACTACAAAACACGTAGTTATTTGTATTCGTAACAATTACACTTCTGTTAATTCACTAATATTGTGTTCTGTTTATATACTAATATGAAATATGGGGGTAGTGCGTTGAAACAAAGGGTATTTTGGAAATTCCGTTATAATTGCTTTTAACCTCGTTAATTTCCCACCTAAGGTGTACATTCATAAGTACTCCGTCAACAAAATTTCGACTTGTAGGTATATTATGCAAAAATGCACTTAATACTTTACTTTTTTATTGTTTTAAATAGGATTCAACGCTCAATGTCACACGGGAGAACTGGAAAATTTATTGATAAAAAATAGGTATTTTACATAGCAATAATATATTTCCGCCCACTGAAATTCAAAAATGTAGGTAAAACTGCATTTAGTGTTTTTGTTATGATGTTTGAAAAGATAATGCTTTAGTGTTTTTTATTGTTAAAAGCTGTATTCAACCCTCACGGTCACTCGAGAAAACTGGGATTTTTATTGAGAAGAAAGAAGAATCATTCAGCGCTGTTCTCTGGTGTGCAACTTGTTTATTAATATTTTCACACGCAACATGAGTGCAAAAGAGATAAACTTCCTAATATCAATAAAAAATTATAAAACTTACCGCAAACTATTGATGTACACAGCAACATTTAAAACCCCAATAGATAGCGAGCGGTTTTCCGTTTTCTGACTTATATCACATTTTTACTAGTTACTCCGAAAATCGCAAATTTCCGCAGCTTTTTTTCATTTGATTATGTTTGTGGATAGCTAGGCTATAAATCAGCATAAAATGGAAAGCGTGGGTAAACGTGGACAACTGTCAAAAGACTCGATGAACTTTAAACAACTTTTTTTCACCATATTTTATTTTGCAATTTTGTAAACATAAACATAATATTAAAAACATATTAGTTGTTTCGTATTCTTGAAAAAAACGAGGTTTCCAGAAATATATAATACATCATACCTTTTCATGTAACGTATAACATTGAAATCAATTTGAAAGTGATGAAGGGAATGGGCTTAACATGGACGTCCGTCAAAACTTAAAGTTTGTGATATTGTAAAAAAATCAATAATTTTCCGATATTATAGTCTAGTTTGGTCCTTAAACTACTGATTGAAATAAAAAAAAGGATGCCAGTAGCGACCATTTTTAATCAGCAGTTGTTCTACGATTTTCCATAGTGCGGCGGCGGCATTCGGTGCGTTAGTATATTTTCTGCTCAATTAAGATTGTGTAGGCCGTTTATTGTTCATGTCGAAAATTGGTCCGATACGGTCGAAAGGGGTATCAACGCATCACTGCCCTTCAAAAGTTATTTAAAAAATAAAACCATACCAACTCAACTCGGTTTTTACATCACCGAATTCACCAAGGTATTAAAACAAAACACTAAAAGAAAAGTTATATAATACATTTAGTGCTCACTTCGCATAACTTTTTCAGAAAATTAAAAAAGAACAATGAATTCAAATAAAATGGCCCAACCCAAACAACAAGTTATCCAAAAAAGGCGCAGATTTTTTCAAAATATCTATGTGCCGATTGGCTAAAAAAATAAGCTTAATCGGTGATGCAAATCCTTTAGTAGGTTCCAGGGGTTTAAGTACTCCTTTGAAATGATTCTCACTTCATACCTAAGTTGAAGATATACATATGTAAGTATGAGAAAACTATAATGCGAAACTATAAAATAGCGTCTGAAATAATAATTTAGATTTTCACACTTCATCATTCAACACCCGAGTTTCCTAGTTTTACATTTCTTAACTGAAACTACGCGGTCATCCATAGTAAACACTTATATCATAACGCCTATAAATCTTAACATCTTTTAACTTAAAATTGGTGGACTTTTGTTCTAAAATATCGTTTTGATTTAACGAAGACTATTGCGATTAATGTTTCGAACACAAACGTCAGCAAGCTTTGGCCTACATTTGAAAAAAATTATCCAGGATCCTTGTTAAAATTGAAATTATGTAGATGCGAGTAGTTAGTCCCTAACGTTTCATGGTGTTTATATGTGTAGCTTGGCAGCATAGCTCGACAAAAACATCCGTCATGAGTTCGAAGTCGCAGTCCTATAGCTTCTGTGCTGGCATATGGCATATGGCATATGGTGTGAGGGGTAATAGGCGTGGTAGCGACTGGAAGTCGGGTCTAATACTGTTCGTACTTCGGATATTGTAGCTATTGAAAATAGCCGAAAAAACTGGAGGCACTCTTCCGCGCGATCAACAATAGGCCAGCTTTAATGCTAATTGTGAAAACTATGCCACGAGAATCATTACTATTAGTAGACCATTAATAGTGGCCGTAAGTCGTCTTTGTGCATTAGCAACAAGAAGCCACAAACGACTTAATGTAATCGTTTCGACGACGAGTATTAGCAGTTCGCCCTGGACATCTCCTTCGTTGAAACTACCATTTATATGAAAGAGACATACAGACAAAAGTTTGACAATTTTAAGTATTTCTATTTTTTTCAACAGACGCAGCAGTACCAGTCCCAAAGCCGGGATTAGGTTCGAAGCCCCCCTCCGCAAGGAGCTACTACTGAAATTTTTTTAAAAGATCCGCTAGAGTTTAAGGGAAAAATCCCGGATCTTTCCGAAATGCGCCAAACGTCGATTTCTCTAAATACATATAAACCTTCCCCTAAATATTAATATAAATATCAATTTCCAAATAGAAGATTTTTAAAGTAACTAGGCCGGCGTATACAATGGACTCTACGCCGCCGCCGATAAAGTGATTGGCGTAAATCTCTACTACCTATGGCCTCCAGTGTCTGTAAAGCTCAAGCAATTATTGGAAATTTGAACGAAGTAATATTATTAAGCAACAAATAAATATTTCCTAACATACAGAAATAACAAAAACACCGAGTTTAAAGCTCTTTTTTAACTTAACTAAAATCGCAGCTGATGCGCACAGCAAGTCATTGAATACACTGGATCACAAATTCCATTTTTTTTCTGCACCAGGGACGCCATTATGAAATTCCTATGTAAAATCACCCCCTGATTTCGAAAATCAAGGTTATTTTTAATTCTATGGTAACGTTCTTGAGAAGGATCTCGAAAACTTTTTATTTTTTTGCAGATTTGTTTTTTTCCCTCTAAGCTCTGTTTTATAAAAAAAAAATAAGCTCTCATTCCACAAAATCGATGGAGTAATACAAAAGTTATAAGCATTCAAGTAAATACATCCGTTTAATACTTAAGTACCCTACTGGTACATATGTGTTAATATTCGCTAGCTAACTGATATACGAATACTAACACATATGTACCAGTAGGGTACTTAAGTATTAGATGGGAATATTTACATGAATGCTTATAACTTTTGTATTAGTACATCGATTTTGTTAAACGAAAGCTTATTTTTTTTCAATAAAACAGAGCTTAGAGAGAGAAAAAAAAACAAATCTGCAAAAAAGTGAAAAGTTTTCGAGATCCTTCCTCGCAAAGTACAAATTTTTTTATATTTTTACAAAAAAATGGAAAAAATCCGTAATGATTGTTCGTTATCCTTGAATCTTCAGGGCCTAGCAAAAAGTGTTGTATGCACAGTTTACAGACAATTTTATTACCTTTTAAGAGCTTCAAACCGTTTTGGAATTGCTCAATACGTTCTTGACATATATATGATTAAGTGGACCCTTTTTTTTTTGAAAAAACCGTTATACGTAAATATTTCAAAAACGTTACCATAGAATTAAAAATAACCTTTTTTCGAAACCAGGGGGTGATTTTACATAGGAATTTCATAATGGCGCCTCTGGTGCATTTTGGCTGTAAACCAGTGATATTAGTGTGCCCCAAACCTATTCATTGTTTTAACCCTGAAGATTTCCTCTTATTTGTTTTAAACCAATACTTTTTGTGGTTTTTTAGTTTATTTAATTCATGTGAAGTATTTTTAATTTTTTTGGTAATTGATTTAACTTCCAGCGCTGCATCTGCTTAATGACTAAAAGCAAAGCTGCCTCTCAATATAAATGCTGATTCGAAAACAATTATCTATCTTATGCTGTATTCACGTTCGTTGAATAATTATGAGCTTTTCATACCCATGTTCAATTGTGTTTTTTTTTTTTTTTGTTTTGCAGAAAATTTTACAAGATGCTTGTCTCACGCTATATGCTAATTACTTAAAACAAAAATTTTGTAAAATTTATATTTAAATTTGTATATCTAGTATTAACAAATAAATCATACAAGGGTATGGGAAATTTGCTGCCGTAGATTGAAATACTTTGAAAAAAGTAAGTACATTAGACTGGGTCGATTTATTAACCGATATCGCGCCATTGATTTTTCGATAGGAGTTGGGCTCAGGAAAAAAAAAGTTCCACTACCATACCCAAAAAAATAATTTTCTAGCCTGCGAAATTTCATTTTTTTTTACTTTTTTTCGACTTTGATTTTTAAGGTTTTTTTCATTACCTACTAAAAAATTTTCATTTGATTGTAAAATTTTCATGTATACCTTGTCCGACCCAAAAATGTTCGCTAAAAACGTTGGTGTTAACACTTTTTTGAAAAAAAAAAAAATTTCAAAAAACTGTTATCGACAACGTTTTTAGCGGACATTTTTGGGTCATGAAAAGAACCTCAAAAATCAAAGTCGAAAAAAAGTAAAAAAATGAAATTTCGCAGGCCTGAAAATTATTTTTTTTTTGGGTATGCGTAGTTGAATTTTTTTTCCTGAGCCCAAATTCTATCGAAAAATCGATGCCGCGATATCGGTTAACTTTCGTCCATATAAAATGAACCCAGGTTAATGTACATATATAAATATTAGATATTGCTACTAAGAAGAAGCAAATAGTAAAAAAATTCTCGCAAATTTTAAAACTCCAGATATCAATTTATGTCATGATAGTTTTTGAAAATTTTTTAATCGCGACAGCAACTACCAATTACGTCTATCCATTTTTTCTTCGCTGAAATCCTGGCTTTCTTCACATACAGGCTCAGGAAAAAACTGATTAATTCGTGTTTCGTTTTTCACTTCATTTTTATACCTAACGTGCTTTGTACACAGAGTATATTAACTTTGGTAACATAACCGTTGATTGAACAGGTATAAAGGAATCGAGATAGATATATAAATTTGATTAAGCCATGTCCGCCCGTCCACCTGTCCGTCCGTTAACACGATAACTTGAGGAAATATTGAGATAACTTCACCAAATTCGGTATATGAGCTTATCTGGACCTAGAATATATTGGTATTGAAACTGAGTGAAATCGGATGATAACCACGACAACTTTATATATATTTAACACTAGAAGACCCGGCAGACGTTGTCCTGTCATAAATTTGGCCTATCTGCATACATTTTAATAAGCTTTTTCCGTCTGATACCCTCCCCCCTCTTCCCTTTTTCCTAATCCTTTTATTCCTTCATTCCTAATCCTTCTTCCGTCTCATTCTATCTCTTTCTCAATCTCCTTCTCTCTATGCTCTTCTCTCAATTCCTTCTTATTCTTCTGCATCCCTTATTGGGATGTGGTGGTATGTATTTTATTCCAGTCCCAGTCCCAGTCCCACTCCGAGTCTCAGTCCCAGTCCTAGTCCTAATCCCAGTCACAGTCCGTCTCTGGATAATATATTACTCTGTACTAAAGCACTCATCAACACCATTCATTTGATATCCATATTTTATAAACGCTATCTAGGCATTCACTGGCCCACGTTTTGGCCTATATCTCGAGACCCTAGTCACCCAGGGGTATGAAAATTACCCTCTACTAAAGCACTCATCAACAGCTTTCATTTGTTATCCATATTCTATAAACACATTCTAGGGGTACTCGGGTCCACGTTTCGGCCTATATCTCGAGACCCTGTACGTCGATCGCAACCAAACCTATGTAGTAACCACCGCGTGAGGTTTATGCAACTTGTGTGAAAGTTTGAACAAAATCGACCGCCGCATCTTTTCAAACAACGGCGACCAACTAACACACATTTTAGCCTTCCTTTTTATACATATATATAGATTTTTATTTTTCACACTTCACTATAATATTAAAACAAAATGCAGATCTTCGTTACTTTTGAAATTCGGTTTAAAAATTTTACATGGAACAACTAAAGACTCTCCTGAATTAAAAAAAATTTCCTAGTACCTCTAAATCGCGGGCCCCCTCAGAAACCACTTGTGATAAAATCAATTTTACAAATATTTTAATCATAAATAAAAAACCGTTAAACCTATCATAACAAAATTCAGCAGAGAGCTTGTCATTACTATAGAGAACGCTTCGAAGAAAAATTAACGAACTCGGTTAAGGACCACCCACATTTATATAAAAAAAAATGTAAGGAGCGGTAACTTACGAAGAAATTTTAGGCCGAGCTTCTCTTCCAATTTGCGTCGTGCAACTTTTACTTTTCCTACAAATTGGCGGGACGGGACCTACTTGTTTTATGCCGAATCAGAAGGGCATCTGCTAAGGCAGATGAGTTTTTACTGAGAGCTTTTCATAGCAGAAATATACTCGGGGTGCTTGCCAAACACTGCCGAGGGGTGACCCTGCTTATAAAAGTTTTCTTCTAATTGAAAAATATTGTTAAAATTTTGATGTTGCTTTGCCTGGGGCGTGAACCCAGGATCTTCGGTGTGGTAAACAGAGCACGCTTCCACCACACCGGCGGCGGCCACTGAAGAGCGGTTGCTTGGATTAAAAATTGAGGTGATGGCATATCACTGTCCCCATAGGAATTTGTACCTGGTGGCACCCCTAAGCGGCTGGTGGTGCTTAGTTTACGGGCGGCTACAGGTTCTAACTGCACATAAGGTAATTTAAACGAAGCCCTTCTCTCTTACAGCCCTTGGCCAAAGGTGGCTTTTTGGTTATTCGGAGCTAACAGACCTGGGCAGGCCGAACGCTTTCTGCCAGTAGTGACTCCATTGCTTGATATAATATCTAATAAAATGAGGATGTATGAGTCAACTCCTCGTAAAAAAATATGTCTGAGAAAAACTTTTGTACACAAGTCATCTTGCATAGTCGTTGTCAATCAAGTAAGATTGCTGGGAAAGAATACTACACTAAACAGCTGTGAGCCTCGAGGCTTTAAACTAACACTGTGCCCCAAAAAATCAGAAGTAATAAACAAAGAAGAAATAAAATATGTAGTTCATTATTTATGTATATTTCTAGCAATATTTCTTATCATACGAGTATTTCCGTTAATTATGTTTCAAGGCAAACTAACATTTTTATGCATGCGAATATGAGCAGATGTAAAGAAACCTAACACATTAATGAAGTATGGTACATATGTATTTTGATATAAATCCGATATCTACCCATATATATTACAAAATAGGGAAGTATATAATGCTAAGCATACATACGCGGGATACTCTTATATTTCGAAAATTCAAACTCTGACAGAATAAACTTAAAAAAAAAAAAACAAGTAAGGAAGTTTAAGTTCGGGTGAACTCAACATTACATACCTAGCTGTACACTTGAAATGCTGTTGTTTATTTTGTGTGCTTAATAGTGTTACAAGGTTGCGCAATAATACATATGCATATGGTTCTATTCTGATCTAATTTTTCTTCGAGTTATGGAATTATTATTATTATATGAAACATAGAAAATTGCTTAGATATAAAAGAGGCGGTGCCACGCCCATTTTTTTAAATTTGAATTTTTTTCCTATTTATTGTTATAAATCCACTTGGTAAATCAAATACCGTTGATAAAAAATCTATTTTTGCAAGGATAGAGCTTATTTTATTCGTCGACGACCCTTTTAAAAATCTTTTATATAAAAGTGTGCGTGGTCCTTAATCGATTTCGTTAATTCTTCTTCAAAGCATTCCTTATAGTAAAGGCAACCTCTCTGCCGAATTTTGTTACGATAGGTTTAACGGCTTTTGATTTATGATTAATATTTTTAAAATTGATTTTATCAGAATTGGGCGGTGCCACGCCCATTTTAAAATTGTTTTCAAATTTTTATCCAGAGTCTCAATATCCACACGTGAAATTTCAACATTCTAGGTGTATTATTTACTAAATAATCAGGTTTTTTGTGTTTTCCAAAATGTTATATATATAAAAAGTGGGCGTGGTTTTCATCTGATTCCGCTCATGTTCAATACCAATCTATTCTGGGTCCAGATAAGCTAGTGTACCAAATTTGGTGAAGTTATCTTAATATTTACTAAAGTTGTGTTAACGGACAGACAGACGGACGGACGGATGGATGGACATGGCCCAATCAAATTTTTTTTCGATATTCATGATTTTGATATATGGAAGTCTATATCTATCTCGATTCCTTTATACCTGTACAACCAACCGTTATCCAATCAAATTTATAATACCCTGTGTATAAGTACAGCTGGGTATAAAAATTATAACATTTTTTACCCGCTCTTGCTCCAATGATTGGTTTGAATTAGAATAAAATGACTGGTATCAAAAACTGACTCAAGCTGACCCGCTCGTAATTTCGTATCAAATTCGTTTCCATTATGTCACATAACTGATTCGGGGTTGATTAATAAGTGTGTTGTCTAAATCTAACCTAAAATTTTGGGTTCATTTATAAATATATGGGATGCCAGCTAGCAAACGAAAAAAATTGCCAACATGTTGGCAAATGTCAAATTTTCCATGCTGGTGGGCAATAGTCGTTTTCGCTTATTTGGCATTCTAATTGTCAATTCGTAGTCCAAACGTATGGCAAGCTTTTACATTGCTTGGCTTGTATTTGGCCAAAATGACTGACATCAAAAAATGCCTCATACTGTCCCGCTGGTCATTTAGTGTCAACACGTTTCAACTATGTATGTCACATAACTGACCTCGAATTTTATGTTCATGTATAACTGATGCCATCTGGCATCGATGGGAAACAAAGTAAATTGTCAACACGTTGGCAAATGAAGTTTTAATGTAAAACTTGCCATTTTAATGGCATTTCGCAGTCAAAGAAGATGGCGAACGCAATTGACTTCTAAAACCAAGCATTAAACTATGCCAAACGATAAGAATTTAGCCTACATATTGGCAAATGAAGTTTTAATGTCAAATTTGCCATACAGGTGGGCAGTTGTCGTTTTCACTTATTTGTCATTTTAATTGTCCCTCCATAGTCTAAACGGGCGGCAAACCAGATTGTCGTATAATGATAAGCCGTTTACATTTATGCGATAAGGTTTGCGGTCAAATTTTATCTAGTGAAAACCAATAGTGGCGTTTCCATTCTGTCACATAACTGATTAGAGGTTGAATAAACAGTGTGTTGTCTAAATCTAACCTCAAATTTTGGGTTCATTTATAAATTTATGGGATGCCAGCTAGCACACGAAAAAAAAATTTCCAACATGTTGGCAAATGTCATATTTTCCATGCTGGTGAGCAATAGCCGTTTTCACTTAGTTGAGATTTTAATTCGGGAATTCGTAGTCAAACCGAATGGCAAGCTTTTGCCTGTGTTTGGCCAAAATGACTGACATCTAAAAATGCTTCATACTGTCCCGCTGGTTATTTAGTGTCAAATCGTTGCATCTATGTCACATAACTGACCTCAAATTTTGTGTTCATATATAAACTAATGCAATCTTGCATCGATGGAAAACGAAATAAATTGCCAACATATTGGCAAAGGAAGTTTTAATGTTAAATTTGCCATACATACATGTGGGCAGTTGTCATTTTCACTTATTTGTCATTTTAATTGTCACTCCTTAGTCTAAACGGGCGGCATACGAGGTTGACGTTTAATGACAAGCCGCTTTCATTTATGTGACAATGGTTGCGGTCAAATTTTATCTAATGAAAACCAATAGTTACGATTAAAAGTGCGGAAAATGTAAAATATTTGTCTGAGCCAGGGCTTACTCACATTCTTCCAAACTGTCACCAGAATGTAAACCGAATGCCATTGATTGGTATCGTCATATTTTTCTTCTTATTTTTCTACATATTGTGATGTTTTGGGGAGTTTAATCGATAATGATGGTCCTTTGCCGGATATAAATCCGTTATGTTTCGTCATCTTGGAACTTTGTTACTATGTACAGGATGGGCGGCCACTACCTCAGGCTCATTTGTCATGAGCGTTTATTTTTTGACGGGCAAGTTGAGGTGGTTGGTCCGTGAGGATATCACATAGACTTAATGAGTACATTGTGTTGACGGGTAAATGTCCAAACGAAGTCCGTGTGGTATGTCTCAACATAATGGAAACTACCTCTCGCCGCAATTGCATGGAGGATGATAAGGACTTATGTATGCAGGCTATCGCTTACGTCGCACGTATCTTATTTGCCATCACAACGAAACTTCATGTTGCCCAAGTGAACTTAATCTTACCTTCCCCTTGTAGTTGTAAAATTAAATTGATAAAAATTGTATAAAAATGCAATATGGGCGATGGCTTTTCATTTTTCATTATATGCATATTACTCGCGTATCTATATACGTACCTATGTACACATATAATACCTTTTTATATAAATATGTACATACAGCAGCGAACGGAAAAATAGCAGCGGCAATGTGATCGAATTTCGTCAATTATATTCTTCTTTTTCGATATTTTAAGATAAAACTTCTATTATTTTGTAAATGAAACGATGCAAATTGATCTCAAAAACGTTTTCGAAAGAATTCTAAAATTCGAGAAAATTTTACGAAAATTTCGAACTTTTTATTTGGTTTTTTCAAATTTTTTTTCTATGCAGTAGAGCTGTGAGAATCCGCGTATTCGAAGATCTGGATATCCTTATGGATTATCCGTTGATTCGGAAGCATGGATATTCGGTTAATATTCGTTTGTGAAACTATCCGGTTAATAACCGTATTTTCGAATATTGCTTATAACTACACAAAGCTAACAACTACAGTGTTTCAAGTGCACAGGTGGGCATGTAATGTTCGGTTTCACCCAAATTTAGACTTTCTTACTTATTGTATGTATGTATGTATGTATACATTCATAGAACTGTAATAAAACTTATTCAATGTTACCCTGGCCGAAAATGAACTTTCCTATATTCAAAAAAAAAAAAGTTCTCTTTGACTCCTATTTCTGAGCTCGAAAATCCCTCTGATTTTATTTTTTATCCTCTTTTTTCATTTCTCGCTTTTCTTACCTACCCTATGCCGTTATCTTTCATCCTAATTTCTCTCTTCTCTCTGCATTTATCTCTGTCTCTTGCTTTTTGTATTACGACTTCTTTTTGTTTGTAAATAGCATTACAATGTTAACGATAATTATGAAACACACTATACTGTATAATACCTTTATATATTTACATATATGTACATAGCACTTAGCATTTATTTAATTCATTTATTGGTGTAGGTATGTATGTGACGTTCGAAAGCTACGTCACATGCCTGAATGTTTTGGCACGTCAATACATTGCTGAGAATATTTTTTTTTTTTATTATATGTATACTATTTATTTTGAGGGTTTGTGCATTTTATTATCTACAGGTGTACGATTTGCTCATATAAGCAAATTTGTGAGCTAAAATAGAAGTGTCCCAAGAGCAACACAGTTAAACACAGATCGATGAAGCATTCTCAATAAGTCCATCTTCAAAGTATTCCTTTCGGCACCTATAAACTTGTCAGCTTGGGAAGGGAACGACCTACATTCAGTTGGAAAGAAAACCCATTGTTGTCAATTATCGCTAAGAACGAATGACTGGGGCTAGCTTAGGTTAACTTGAACTAAATAAAAATAAATGTAAGGCGCGATAACGTCCGAAGCGATCTAACGCCGAGCTTCTCTTCCAATTTGCGTCATGCTTCTTTTTTTTCCAACAAGTGGGCGGAATGGGACCTACTTGTTTAAATACCATGACTTGTTTTATAAAATGATTTCGCTCTCTTGGTAAATAATAGAAATTTTCTAGGTCCTAACTTAACCTTAGAACCGTGAGTTGGGCACTCAGTGCCCATATTAGGTTTTGATGTTGAATTACTGGGGACCGGGAAGTCCAATTAAATTTTTTTTGCAGACTGATAAATTGTAGAAATGTTTATAAGGTTTTAAAATTCCAGGTGTATAACTGTTAAAATAAAAAAGTAACGGCATTTCATATGGTTCGTTCTCTGTACGTGAATTAGGGAATTCAGTGCCCATAATAATTCTTCATATATTTTGTATGGAAACATATAAATTTCTAACGGATTTTGGAGGATATTCTCCATTTTTATCAGTTCTGCCTAAAAGTTACAAATGAACAGTTTGATTTCATATTTCATAAAAATTTTGTTTGAAATGAGTGACCAAATAGCAGTTTATTTGGCAAACCTACGCCGTGAATTGACTGAAGAAGAAGAGGAAAATCTTGCAAATTATTTCTATGCTCACGAAAACGTTTATGAGGATGGTGGAAACGACCCTACATTTGAAGGCGATGTTGAACCAATACCCAGCGACCAGTCTGACTTTGGAGACGAAAATGCACCGCCCATTCCAGACCACGTTTTGAAGAATATGACCACGAGGAAGCACCACTAGATATGGATCCCACTATAAACGTATATTTTTCAAGTTCATCTATTGGGAGAAACCGTGGAGAAAAATATTGTGGCCAAGGAAGGAACGACCGAACTGTATGGTGGTCAGTGCCAAGTCAAACTGAAGAACGGCAAACAGAAATGGCATTGGAAATGCGCAGACAATCAACGTCCATATGCACGGAAAGATTTGAGTCAAAAAGGGACGCATTCATACGCGTTTTCCCAGTGTCTCTTGTTGAAGGTATTGCTCTTGATACGAATGGGAAAGCTAAAAGAGAAATTGAAGCCCATATGCGTCAAGCAGTTCCAAAAAAATTAAGATATGGTAGGACACGAATGTTGATGAAATATATGCTTTTATTGCAATAATTTTATGATGCTGAAAAAGCAAACTTAGTTCAATCTAAGGATCTTTTTCACAAAATGAACATGCCCTTTTATAGAGCAGTGATGTCATTGTATCGGTTTGAGCAATTGTGCCGCTTTTTACGCTTTGACGATTCCAGGACTCGCGCTGAGAGATTGCGGCACGATAATTTGGCGACTATTCGTCATGTATGGACATTATTCTTGGAGAATTTGACGACACCCTACATTCCATATAAAGAATTGACAATTGGTGAGCATTTACTTTCAACAAGAAACCGATGCAGTTTCCGCCAATATATTCCATCTAATCCTGGAAAATATGGCATAAAAATATTTTGGCTTGTTGACGCAAAAACCAATTATCCGGCTTCAGGAGAGGTATATTTGGGTTCACAGCCTAATGAACAGAGGTCTACTGGCATCGCGCGCAGTCTCGTAATGCGACTCAGTAATCGCTATTTGGACAACTTTTTCACAAGCTACGACTTGGCAGATATATAATTTCAAAACAATTTCATTATTTTTCTTTCCCAGGTAAACACTTTGAAACGACGGTGTGAAACCTGCCGAACTGCTAAAGTCGACAACAAAACAACGGCAGTTTGCCACCATGGTCTTACTCCGACCTGCACCAAACACCATATAAGGACTTGCGAAAAGTGCCACTTCGAAAAATACAATGCCAATGCTGATATTGGCCGGACTCAGATATTGGTGAAGATGAGGACAATATTCCAACAACGTCAACAGCAAATCAAAATGCATCAAAAAGACAGCAGAGAACTTCACCCATTTGAGAGACCCAAAACTTAAACTTTATACGATTTTTACTTTTATATAAAATAAAAAAATATCTGTTTATAAAAAAATAAATATGTTTCATTGAATTATATAAATAAATATGCGAAATATTGGCTTTTTCATAAAAAAAAACCTCTTAAAAGGCTTAAATTTTCATACAAAATACATTACTGGGCACTGAGTGCCCAAGTCACGAGATTAGGTTGTATGGCCATGTCACAGTTCTAAGATTAATTGCTACCTCGAGATCTGGCAACTGTAACTAGTACCTGGAGCCTTAGCTTCGCGAGCGCAGGACACGAACGCAGAACGTACTCAACCGTTTCTTCTTGCAGCTCGCACTTTTTACATCTACTATGGCTGCCGAGACCTAACTCATGTGACACCAAAAGGCAGTGTGCAATTAGTATGCCACTCACTAGCCATAAGACTTTTCTCTTTAAAGATATGAGCAACATTGTAAGTCTAATATCATAGAATTTTTTTGCCACACCCTTCCTGCTTGATGGATCATCTCTTTTAACCAGGAACTCCCCTCCAAACTAGTGAAATTACAGCAAAACATCGGTTAAAATTGACGTAACCATATGAAACAGTATATCCGAGCAAAATTAAGTTAAAGTGGATAATGGATTACGAGCCGGACCCGTGCGCATCTCACGCAACCAATATAAAAATGTCTTATCAAATATCAACAGAAATCAGCTGTTCTATCCATCAATTAAAACTTACAGCTTGCGCTGCCATCTGGCGTATTGAAGCAACTGCCGGTAATGCAGTGCGAATATTCACAATAGTGCCATAGTACAAATAGATTTCTTTGTGTGCTCACAATCGTTTATTTTTCAAAATTTATTTTAATAAAATATAGCTGTACAAAAGCACTACGACCAAAAGAGCGAAAAAGGGACCCGTACATAAAAACAGCAACTAGAAATAATATACATATATGATGATTGGTGACAAACCATACCAAAGCCAATCAATTGGTTTTTGTTTTTCCGCAATATAACTATAAATTATGCAGTTTTTAGTTAGCGAATTTATTCACTTTTTGTAGATTTGTTATTTCTTTTTTTATACGTTTGGCCTATGTGAGTCTTTCTCTGTGTAATTTGTTAATTAATGAAATTATCGGCACGACATTCAATTATTTAAGTTGAATTAAACAAGAATTTGTATGTGTTATCGTTAACAGATACTTCAATTGACATGTAATATATTAACATGTAAAATATAGACAGCTTTTAACTACTAAACATAACATATATACATACATACATTGTAAAAAGTGATTTAATACAGTCATTTGGTTTCCGAAAACAAAAATAAATTTTTTTTATATTCGTTAGAAAAGATCATAACTTATAAAGGCTGTTCACAAATTTTTATATTGAAGTGCAGATCACAATACATATACAAAATTATACCTACAATGAAACTTAAAAAAAAAAAATTTAAATGTTTAAAGAATTTTGATGTATACCTTAATGAATAAATTTTGAAATACAATTTTTCTCAGTGCTATTTTTGAAAAAATTGTTGGTGTCAGTTTGTTAGTGTTAATTTGAATATCATACCGAAGTGCCTTGGCTTCATATGGAAGTGCTTTTTCTTTACACTTTCATATGAATTTTAGACACTTTCAAATGAATCGAATTTTTATGTGAGTGCTATGAAACTTTTTTTTATATTCAAAGTGTGAATTTGTATCTGTGCCTATTCTTCAGGGCAGAACAAACACAAAAGTGCTATAAGTGTATAGGGGCTGAGCAGCTCTGATTATAAAATTTCATAAATTTTTTTCATGTTACTGATATTAGAGGTAAGTTACAAAATTTCACACGGAAATATGTACTAGACTTGTTTCTGAGTTACACTTCCTCACCAGGTAGCTTTTCGGGTACTGAAACTTGAAATGAGGTACCTGTATTCACATCCTTAAAACTAAGGTTAGAGGTTAAACAGCGACAAAATTAGCTTTACCAGAAAAACATAATTTCGTGCTTTTTAAGAAGAGCTACATCAGCTTCATATCGGTCGCAACCGATACAGACAAGTTATTGTTTTACTCTCTGCCGCTGTTCGGTTTCTTACTAATTTTTTAACGACTTTTTATAGACGGGTTACCTGTGTCAACCATTTAATATTTGTTTCATAATAAACCGATGGGACGTCGTTAACAAATCTATAACAAATTGGAAGCACGAAGATAAGAAATCGATAACTTTTTAATAACAAATCAATAAATTTTGCTATATCAATCCATGACACGCCGATAACAACTTGGTAATAATCCAATAAAAAGTCGGCTATTTTTCTAT